>NW_021604567.1:3138409-3213616 GCF_004785775.1 Grammomys surdaster
TTGCTTGCTTCCTTCCTTCCTTCCTTCTTTCCTTCCTTCCATTTCACTGATGTATACATTAAAATAAAGGGAACAGACTGAGGACCATAAAATGCAATTGAGTTTCACACCCTGCACCTGCATAACCATCATCCACATTGGGGTCTAGAACAGCCTAATAAACCTGTACCCGCATAACCAACACCCACATCAAGGTCTAGAACAGCCTAATAAACCTGCACCCCGTGTAACCAACGTCCACATCAAGGTATAGAACAGCCTAGCACTTGTTCCTTCCCATCAATGAACTCTTCTCATCCAGAGTTCAACACTGGTCTGCTTTGCCCCACAGAAGGGAGACTAGTAAAACCCAAACTCTATAGACAACAGAGGGAAGGCAGACAACGAGCTAAAGCCTAAAATGAAAGGAAGAAGATGTTGTAGTAATTAATTAAATTTGGCCTCTGGTCAAGCCCACTATCTAAGCTGCTGCAGCGGCTCTGCCCAGCTAAGCCGCCATGTTTCTCGGTCTGAGGCCACGTTCACGCTGCAGCTTGAACCGGCCCCCCAGAAACACCAGCCCTGCCACCCACTAGATGCCAGCGTGAGAGATGGTTCTGCCAATCTTCCACGCTGTCTCCACAAGGCAGGGCATTGCACAGACCATTCTGCCATCCATGTGGGCCCAGTAAGAGAATGAGACTCTAATTCTTATAGATTAATCAAAGGCTTTATATGTTTGATGATGATTAATAACAAGATGCCCATACAGAGAGAGTTGTATCCCAATTAGCTAACCTAATTATAAGTTTATAAGTTGTTCCCCATGAGTGCTCTCCATACCTGTGTGGTTCTCCATCCTCCTACATCTCTGCCCTCTCTAGCTCCTCCTCTTCCTTTTTTCTCTTCCTCTTCCAACTCCTCCTCTTCCTCTCCTTACTTCTCCCACCTTAGCTCCTCCTACAAGAAGACAGATGGGGAAGATGGCAGCACTGGTACAATTGGAACTTTTCATTTAACTTTTGAATTATAATGTAATTAACTCACCCCCTTCCATCCTTCAATCCCTCCCATGCTCCTCCTTGCTTTCTCTCAATTCCATAGCCTTTCTCTTTAATTATTGTTTCATATATACCTAAATGTGTAAATATTTAGTCTGTTCAGTCTGTATGTTACGTCTATGTATATGATCTTAGGGATGACAGCTTGGAATTGGATCACCAATTAGGGGTCTCTTCCTTAGGGAAGACTATTTCTCCTGTTCTCAGCACCCCCTAGTTATCACTCTTCCATGCTAGCATGTCCGTAATTGTCACTGTTACTCCGGTCTTGTTTAGGCAGACATATTTGTGAGACTTCATAAGCATAGCTTCCCTGAATTTTTTTTCTCTGTGAGTACTACTTAATTGTATTTTTATATTAATTATTTACATTTCAAATGTTATCTCCCTTCCTGGTCTCCCCTCTGCAAACCACCTCACCCCCTTCCCCTTTGCCTCTAAGAGTATACTCTTCCACCCACCCAACCACTTCCGGCTTGACCCTCCAGCATCCCCTTCAATGAGGCAATAAGCCTCCACAGGACCAAGCGCTTCCCCTTCTATCCATGAAAGATAATGACAGTCTTCTGCTACATATGTAGCTGGAGCCATGGACCCACCCATGTGTACTCTTTGGTTGGTAGTTTAGTCCCTGGGAACTCTGGGTGGTCCCAGATTAGTTGATATTGTTGTTTTTCCTATGGGGTTGCAATCCCCTTCAGCTCCTTCAGTCCTTCCCCTAATTCTTCAATGGGATCCCCAAGCTCAGCCCAGTGGTTTGCTGTATCTGCATTTGTCTTAGGTGCTGGCAGAGCCTCTCAGAGGACAGCCATATCAGGCTCCTATCAGTAAGCATTTCTTGGCATCAGCAATATTGTAGGGGGTTGGTGTCTGCAGATGGGATAGATCCTATAGTGGGGCAGTCTCTGGATGGCCTTTCCTTCAATTTCTGTTCTATTTTTTGTCTCTGCATTTCCTTTAGACAGGAACAATTCTGAGTTAAAAATTTTGAGATGATTGGGTGGCCCCATATCTCAACTGGGGGCCATGTCTATCTACTTGATCTTTGGCAAAGAAGCCAAACCATGCAATGGAAAAAAAGAAACCATCTCCAACAAATGGTGATGGTCTAACTGGTGGACTGCATGTAGAAGAATGCAAATTGATCCATTTTTATCTCCTTGTGCAAAACTCCAAGTGGATCATGGACCTCCACATAAAACCAGATAAATTGAATCTAATAGATGAGAAAGTGGGGAAGAACCTCCAACAGATTGGTACCGGGGAAAATTTCCTGAACAGAACACCATTGGCTCAGGCTCTAAGATCAACAAATGACAAATAAGGTTTCATGAAACCGAAAAGCTTCTGTAAGGCAAAGGACACAGTCAGTAGGACAAAACAATGCACAGATTGGGAAAAGACTAACCCTACATCCGATACAGGGCTAATAGCCAATATATACAAAGAACTCAAGAAATTAGACTCCAGAGAATCAAATAACCCCATTAAAACATGGGGTACAGAGCTCAACAAAGAATTCTCAACTGAGGAATACCAATGGCCAAGAAGCACCTAAAGAAATGTTCAACATCCTTAGTCATGAGGGAAATGCAAATCAAAATGACCCTAAGATTCCACCTCACACCAATCAGAATGGCTAAGATCAAAAACTTAGGTGACAGCAAATGTTGGTGAGGATTTGGAGAAAGAGGAACACTCCTTCCTTGCTAGTGGTATTGCAAGCTGGTACAACCACTTAGGAAATCAGTCTGGTGGTTCTTCCCTGTCATTTCTAAGAGACAAAATCTCACAGCAAACTTCCTGTTCCTCTGGCTCTCACAATTTCCCCCTTTCCTCAGTGACCCCTAAACCTCAGGTATAGGAATTGTCTTGTAGATATATTGTTTGGACTTGGTACCTACCACAAAGTATCTTCATACATTTTGATTAGTTGTGGGGTTTTTTATGTTAAAGATCTCCATCTAGTACAGCAATAAGGTTCTTTGATGAGAGATGAAAAGTACACTTATCTGTGGTCATAAGGCTAAATATTTAGATTGTAGTTAAGAATTATTCTGGTTTGGTAAAGTGGTGGTTGTAGGTTCTCTTCCAAGACCCATGACTTCTAGCCTTCCAGTGTCCGGCATGATTTCCATCAGGTTGAGTGTGCATTAAGACCAATTAGAAAACTATTCGTCATCCCAAGGTATGCATGCCGCTATTGCAGCCTCAAGGTTATCATGAATGCTGGTCATTGTTGTGGTTCATAGGCATCACAGCTGGGTCACTTCCTTCCCTTGGAAGCTTGTGGTACCATGATAGCTAGTCCTCAGGGAGGATAATTTCAGGTCAGTTCCAGCTCAAAGATCTCTTGGCCAACTGTCTAAAGTGCAGGATGTCTTCAACAATAAGGACTGGTCTACCATCTTTAAGCCAGTACCTTTGCAAATTCACTACAGGACACCATTCCCATCAACATTACCCCAGTCAATTTCCACTTCTTCCAGGGTCTGATAGAGCAAGGGATGCCTTTTCTCTCCTTTTCCATTAAGGGAGCTACATCTGTAGGGATGTCTACCTGTTGTCAGCTCCATCATAACCTTGCTTGTACCACTGGGACTGTTATCATGTGTCTGACAAATTTCACAACTGTTTCTTTTCTATTTTATTTCTTACTTAACTCATTTACTATTTGGATGAGGGGGGTTCTCATACCATGGCACATGTGTAGAAACCAGAAGACAAATAGTAGAAGTTAATTCTCTTCTTCTACTATACCGGTCACGGGGTTCAAACACAGGTCATCAGGCTTGGGTAATGGGCATCTCATAAAGTTCACACATTTACACACTTGATGTTATGGTTTGTACATGCTCAGCCCAGGGAGTGGGACTATTTGGCCTTGTTGGAGTAGGTGTGTCACTGTGGTCATGGGCTTTAAGAGCCTCATACTAGCTGTCTGGAGGTCAGTCTTCCACTAGCAGCCTTCAGATGAAGAAGTAGAACTCTTAGTTCCACCTACACCATGCTTATCTGGATGTTGCCATGTTTTTGCCTTGATGATAATGGACTGAACCTCTGAACCTGTAAGCCAGCCTCAATTAAATGTTGTCCTTATAAGAGTTGCCTTGGTCATGGTGTCTGTGCACAGCAGTAAACCCTAAGTAAGACACTTGAATCATGGTAAATGCAAAGTGATGGTCAGGTTTAAAAAAAATTACACAAAGAAGTAGTATTGTGTAGGAGGAGCTAAGGTGGGAGGAGTTAGGAGAGGAAGAGGAGGAGTAAGGAGGAGAGGAGAAAAGGAAGAGGAGGAGCTAGGAGAGGAGAGGAGGGAGAGAGAGACAGGAGATTGAGGTGGATGTTCACATGACTGTAGCAGTCAAAGGTAGTTGGTATATCTAGGTTGGGTATTAGGTTACACTTCTGACTGTATGGGAATCTTGTTATTGATCATTACTAAATATATAAGCTTTTGGACAATTTAAGCATTAGAGTCTCATTCTCTTACTGGGCCCACATGAATGGCGGAATGGTCTGGGCAATGCTGAGCCTCACAGAGACAGTGTGGAAGATTGGCAGGGCCATCTCCCACACTGGCATCTTGTGGGTGGCAGGGCTGGTGTTTCTGGTGGGCCAGTTCTAGCTGAGGCGCGAATGTGTCCTCTGGCCGAGAAACATGGCAGCTGGGTTAGGCAGAGCCGCTACAGCTTAGATAGTTGACTTGACCAGAGGCCGTATTTAAATAATTACTTCAACAGTATTGAGAGACAGGGAGAGGGGAGAGGGAGAGAGACAGAGAGGGGAGAGGGGAGTGAGGGAGAGAGGGAGAAAGGAGAGAGAGAGAGGGGAGAGAGAGAGAGAGAGAGAGAGAGAGAGAGAGAGAGAAAGGGAGAGAGAAAGGGAGAGAGAAAGGGAGAGAGAAAGAGGCAATCAGATAGACAGAATCAGGATAAAAGAGAGGAGATGGCCCAGAGTGGGCAAAGCACAGGAATCCAACAGCAGTAATTGACAAGAAGCTGTTAAATCTCTTGGAAGCGGTGACAGCATTTTGTAAGAACATACCAGAAGAAGGGAAAAACTCTTACAGCTGTCACGAAAGCCATGATGTCATGTGTGCCAAGTTGCCACCTTCTGATGGTCACAAATTTCCTCTAAGTAGATAATATTCACTAAGATCAGGGCCATCAATTGCCGAGCAGTTGTTAAAAATGGAGCCTTCACCATCAATTTTAGAACAATCCCTTCACGTGTGCTACTAAATGTACTTACTTCATCTGCAAGGTTTGCCTAACTAACAGCTCCACCGGGGATGCCAAACTCCCAGCTGCACCTGAAATTACTTTGAATTGCTGGTGGCTGTGAACTTCCTAGAATATTAAATAAAACAAAATCGAATAAAATGTTAAATTTTTTAAGCATTTAATTCCCACCGTTAGAAATTCTTCCCTGCTTCCCACTGCCTGCCTGTAGCAAGAGATAGAAAGTTCACTGACAGGCAGATTTCTGTCAGAGTTGCGATTTGTTTCCTACATAAACAAGCTACAAAGACGTTTTAACAAGATGAAATGCAAACAAATGTTCCCATTGGTAGTTGGCTTTCTTTGAGTAAGACTTTTAAGTTATAGCTGTAAGCATAACAAAAACCTTGAGAGTCATGTTTAAATGTGCTAATACTACATAGAAACACTGTATCTGTTCACATGAGCTCAGTGATTTTTAACACGTTTGGAGTTTATTTTACTTATGACCAGCATCCCTGAAGTTACATAAACATTTTAGTATAAATGTGTTTTGTGTTTAATTACAACACTGATTCCCAAGATACTCAAATGCCTAAGAAATGACAGTTCATAAGTGCCATTTGATAAAAATAAAAAGATGATCGGGTTACAAGCATGCTAAGGATACGCTTGCCATTTCTTTTTGGAAATGCTAGGACCTTAGAGGGAGGTAGAGTGACTCTCTTTACAGAAATGTGAGACGGCTATGTGAAATTATTAGAACTAAACATGAGAATAAAAATGTCAAAGTTATTACCATTGTTGAAGTCAGAGTGTCTGTACCTAGAATAGGAGTGCAAACTTTACTTTTGTGTGATTGACATAACAAAATTGCTAAATTTATACTTAATTTCATATATATAAATTGCATTTACATTTTCCCCCTCCCTCTCCTCCCTCCAACCCCTTCTGTGTCCTCCCCCTTCTCAAATTCATGGTCCTTTAATATATATTAATATAGCATAGAGTAATATAATTAATATATACACATATGTATATGCCCAAAAGCTATTTACAGATTTAGCCCTATTCTAATAAAAAAAAAATCCCACAGTATTCTTCACGGAAATAGAAAAATCTATCCTAAAACTTATATGAGTCTGGAAAAAAACCCAGGTAGCCAAAGCAAAGCTGAGCAAAGAGAGGACTGCTGGAGTGATTACCACTCAAAATTTTAAAACATATTACAAAGCTATAATATCCTAAATAGTGTGGCACTGGCACAAAAGCAGACATGTAGACTGATAGAACAACCAGAACACCCAAGCTTCAGGGCACAAAACTATTGACATTTGATCCAAATTTAAAAAAATACACTGCAGAAAAGAAAGCATCTTCTATAAATGGTGCTAAGAAAATTGGATGTCCATGTGTAGAAGAATAAAATTAGGCAGTGACTTATTTCATTGCAGGTATGAATTTGTAATTTCTGAAACATTGGAAATTCCAGCTAGTTATCTGACTTTTGGTTTGTCCTGGTAGCAGTTGTCAAAGCTGAGTAGCAGGTTCCCTTGTGAAAAAGAGTGCAGTCACTGGTCCCCATGACTGCCCCCTACAGTCACCTGAGCCATTCACTGCCTTATTCTGCTTCACTCTGGAGTGGTGATCCCAAACTCTGGGCACTGCTTCCATGCCAGGCATGATAATCTCTCTGAGTGTCATTGTCACCATAATGTAATGGAAATATCAAGACCAAATCAAGCAGTGCTTCTAGGAATTAATTCAACCATGGGCTGGAAAAAAATGTTATACATTTAATAAATAACGACAATTAAAATTTTATTAGAAAAAGCATGAAAAAAACGATGTGAATTTCTCAGCACAGGAGTCAAATTTAGATTTGTTGTAAAGATATTTTCTTTTATATTGTAGCTGTCAACTAACACTGTGAAAACTTTGTTGATTTTTGAATAAGCACTTAAACTAACTTACTAGAAAACATTCAAAATCCCTGCAGCTTGTTTGTTTAGTTGAGTTGATTGGTTGTTGAGATGACTCTGAAACTCAACCCATATGAGCCACTAAACAATACTTGCAACTCTCCCACAGAGACGTTAAAAATAAGAGATAGAAACAGACATCTAAACAGCCAATTCTAGACAACGGACTATGGGAGTAAATAAAAGACGGTAAGTATTCAGACTTAATCATGTCTCCCAAAATATACATATAGATATATCTCATTCTAAAATTAGTAATGGGGACATCAAAGGGTAGCTGATGGAACAAGGAGAAGACATTTTAACCTCAGTTGATCAACCCATTTCTCTCATGATCTTGGCTTTTTAAAAAAATGAGAGTAAGTGTGTAATAGTCGCCGTAAAGAATTGTCAGATCTGTTTTCCAGTAGATGTCATGTAGGGAAATGAGCAACAGAACTGATTAGGCCCATAGGCTGGGGTTTGTGTTGATTAAAAATCGGACTGTCAGTTTCATAAGATGTTGGGTTTGGTAGGTGTATTAGACAGAAAAGAAAAACAAATAATAAAGACTATTTTTAAGATTAATGTTTTCATAGGGTTGCCTGCCCACTTATTCCTCGTGGCTTGGAGCCCGGTATCAAAAGTGAACCAAAACTCCTGTCAGCGAAGAGCAGTGACAGAGCTTGCATTACACAGCCAAACTGTTAACCACAATTTAAAAACAAATACCTGATACCTAAGCCACGTAGGGTGTGTGAGCTGCTGACCCTGAAGGCTCCTGAACTCACAATACCTGTGATCAAATAAATCCAGCTCACAAAGAGGCTGATGGAACACATTATTATCAATGCATGTAGGCCAATGACACAGGGTCAGCCACTAGAAGAATGCCTTAAACTTCCCTGAACCCTTTTTCAAAAGTTTTGGGAAGATCAGGAATCTTAACAAAAATTAGTTTAATAAGCAGTAATTAAATGTGTACCTCACCTCTATGGTCACCTTATTTTTTAAAGGGTCATTAGTTCAATAATATCAGAATGAAGAAATAATCCACCACAACCCAAAGGAATCATCTTCACACAGGTTTTGTAAAATGTATTTTTAAAATACTGTACATTTAAAAACTACTATACATAAAAGTGATGTTTTCAGTGCTGGGCATTTTATAGACACTGAAGGAAAAGAAGTTGAATTGAAATGTGCATGTACACAGAAAAAATCATTAATTTCAGTTCAACAATGTCTTCAAAAAGTGCAGTGGATAAAGCAATGCAAGTTTTCAAGTTTGGGGAAAGACTCCATGATGGAAGTTGTAACTCAGTATTGGTAGAATCACAGCACACCTCTAGGTCAGGACTGTAGAATGCATTGAGGCACAGGAGGGCCACACCAGCAGTAGGCCCTATGCCTGCAAAGGTGTTCTGGCCTTCTAGGATGAAAAAAAAAGTGCTTTGCTTTGTCAAACGCATGATGTGAAGAAAACATGAGAAACGAAGCAGGAGAGGCAAGCTGAACACTGTGGAGCTAAAGCATTGTTTAAAGTAAGACCACCCGCGGGAGCCTCCGTCAATAACTCAGATCCTACAGGAGACCTGTCCCGGAGAAATAAACCATGCACTGACTACTGGGGTCTTGACCAGAGATACAAAGAGAATGGCTATGCAGCAGGGGTCTGTGCATCACCTTGGAGCACCCACTGCACTGATGTCACAGCTCTGGGAAGAATCAGCTCCCCTAATTACATGAAAAGATACCCTGCAAAGTACAGAGGGAAACTCATGTTCTTGTGCACGAAAGATCTTAGACACAGCATTATTCCAGACGCCACTCGGGTGCAGATCCTCAGGCCCCATGTCCTCTTGAACTCTCACCAGGTTTGAGAGTGAATTAGAAAAGTGTGCTTTTCTTTGCCGAGAATGAAAGGGAAGGGGATGGGGGGAAAAGAAGTCTCCCTTTGTTTCCTCACTTCCCACTGGGTTCTTGATTTGTTAGGAATCAGTTCCACTTGCTGAGGCTTCCCTGGAGCTGGCTGCCACGGCTTTGGCTCCTGGCCTCCAGTGTAACACAAGCAGCCCGCAGCCCCAAACTACACCCAGCCTTTTATCCATGGGAACAAGAGTGCCTTCTTGCCTTCAGAAAGCTCACAGGGCTGCATGATCCAAATGAGAAGTGCCGTCTTTTAAATAATGCCGAGAATTTCTGTCAATAGGCACACATTTCATTGTGATCTCGTCATTGGTTCCTAGACCTCAGACTCCCTAGAGAATGTCACAAATTCACATGCTATCTCTGAAGGAAATATATATATGTAAATCACACACACATATATATATATATATATACATACACACGATATATATATACACACACACACACACACACACACACATATATATATATATATATATATATGTATACATATGCTCTGATTAAACTAGAAAGGGGCACTAGAAAAAAATAAAGAAAAAAATAAAAACATATTTATATTAACAAATAGCTCCCTGCCAGTGATATGGGTGAGAAGTCTTAAAAACTACGTTACTCTATTAGAACAGTGAGCAGGGTATATTAACTACCCTCCTCTACAATATTTTAAGTAGCTTTAGGATGATTCTTTCCTGTTTCCTTCTCTTATTAGATAAAGAAATATCAATAGGGAAAGTGAGCATAAACCAGGATTCTACACAGGGAGCGGCAAGAGGAAGGATCGGTAGGAGCAGGAGCAGTCAGCTGGGTGATGCGTGAGTACTTTAAACCCCATGAGCCTTGGCTTCTGACCGTGGTAAGTAGCTTCAAAGGTTGGCAAGGCTAAATTAGATGGTGTGCTAATTTAGCACCTCCAGTAAAAAGGCATCAAAAGTGTTCATTAGGGGAAACACCTGTGTAGTAGGCTGGGAGGGAGCCAGGAAGCTGGCAGAGTCATCAGATGGCGTGGCCATCTGGCCTCTGTGAAGGAAAGAGAAAGCAAACAAGGTTTAGTAAAAGTGTCTTCCTTGTGGGTCTAGGAAAGCTATGAAGCTCAGTGGGTACTTCTCTAGCTAATGCCCTCGTCATAGAACCCTCCGCCTCTCAGGAACACACCCACTAAAGCATCTGAGCTGTACTCATTCATTGGCTAGAGCAGCCTGTGGGAATTGTAGCCCCCTTAACAACAGCTGTGATGGATTTCCAAGCATAACACTGGTAGAAGACAATTATGCTTGCTGCTAAGAGAGGTCTTCGAGCTATATTCACACAGCCTGGACCAATATATATGAAAAGCACTTGAAACTAGTAATTGGCTTATAGAAGCCATTCCTTTATTTTAAATTTTATTATTATTATTATTATTATTATTATTATTACTCACTTTACATCCCACTCACTGCCCACCTCCCCATCATCCCGCCTCATACCTCTCCCCTAGAAGCCATTCTTTAAAAGTACCCTTGCCCCTTAAATCACAGATATATTGTTGGTATGGATAGTGTAATATACATAGTTTAAATTAAATTTGAGTTGTAAGTTGATCACTGTTTAGCTAAGTGGAAGATTTTGAAAAAATTGAGTTTGAGAATAACATAGCAATGGAAAACCTTTGCTCAGTAAATTATGCTCGGATTCAGAGAGGTTGAGGCAGTGAGAGACTTACTTGGGTGCAAAGTCTATCAGCCTTGGAAAATCAAGGCTAGAATCAATGTCACCCTTTTAATGACACATGCTTGTTAGGTAACATCTTATGCTGAACCACAGCAGTCTTAAAGAATGTGAAGGATAAATTTTGTTATAGAAATATGTATAAGATTTTCAAGCGTGAGGTGGACATTGGACATGAAGCAGTTTGTTATGGACTTTTCAGAAGCCCCTGGACCCGGCACTGTGGCAGGCATAAAGTCATCATAATTATTTCCTGGATCTAATTTTGTCTAGATTTAACAAGAATGACCCTGTTTATAACAGGTTATTTCAACTACTTCTTTCCATGGCTTCTTCCTGATCTGCCAGCACTACGAATGACTTGGTGACTATCCAGGCTAAGAAGTTCATTAATAGCTGGGGGAAAATAAATGGTCATCAAGTTCCTTCACTCTGGGAAGACAACAGTAACCTGGACAGAGATTCATGAAAACTTAGCCAAAACGTGTATGAAACTGTGACAGAAATAATCTTTGGGTTTGATTTCATAACCTCTTTTGGTGATGGTAAAACAATTGGTTTGGGCACAATCTGTGATTTCTAGGAGTATGCAAATAAAATGAGTATAAACAGAGACTCATAAGACATGTGCTGTGTGGGGAGAAAAATACCTCAAGAAAATAGCAAAATTAACACAAGAAGAAAATGAAGGTCAAAGGACTACAAAAGCCAATGTTAGTGACAGCAAAAGAAATACAATGTGTGAGGGTGCGTGTGTGCACATGTTCATGTGCTCATGTGTGCATGTGTACATGTATGCATGTTGGCATGTGGGCATGTGTGCATGTGGGCATGTGTGCATGTGGGCATGTATGCATGTGTGCAGGGCCCAGAGGCTGGGATCTGCCTTCATCACTCTCCATCCTTACTTACTGAGGCAAGAGCTCTCACTAGACAGCTCTTACATTCCAAATGTTGCACCCTCTTCCTAGTTCTGCCACCAAGAGTTGGTTACCCCATTCTTCCTCCCCTTTGCCTCTGAGAGGGTGCTCCACACCCCATTTCTCACCCACCCACCTACCCCCAGATCATCTCCCCTCCATCCCCTTTCTTTGGGGCATCAAATCCCTACAGGATTAAGCACATCCTCTTCCATTGAGGCCAGACAAGGCAGTCCTCTGCTACATGTGTGTCAGGGACCGCAGACCAGCCCATGTGCATTCTTTGGTTGATGGATTAGTCTTTGGGAGATCCCAGGAGTCCAGGTTAGTCGATACTATTGGTCTTCTTATGGGGTTGCCATCCCGTTCAGCTCCTCCAATCCTTCCCTTAACTCTTCCATAGGATTCTCCAACCTCAATTCAATGGTTGGCTGTCTCTACATTTGTCTCAGTCAGATGCTGGTAGAGTTTCTCAGAGGATAGCCATGCTAGGCTCCTGTTTGCAAGCACGACATGGCATCCGTGATAGTATCAGGGCTTTGTTCCACCCATGGGATTCACTGGATGGTCTTTCCTTCAATCTCTGTTTCATTTTTTGCCCATGTATTTCTTTTAGTGAGGAACAATTCTGGGTCTGAAATGGATTTTTAAAATTAAAACTAAAAAGTAAAGAAAAGGAGAAAAGCAGCATCTGATAGTAAGCTGGGTACTGGGACACAGCAGGGCAGGAGCAAAGACTCTACAGTGACTTATCTCCCACAGTAGCATTGATTTCTGAGGAGACTTAGCGTCTTCAGGGAGTAGTACTCCCTCCATCAGGGGGTAGCAATGTGGGTCAGCAGTTAAGAGTGCTGGCTGCTCTTGCAAAGAACCCAGTTTTGATCTCTAGCATCTGCATGGTGACTCACAGCCAGCCATAACTCTGATTTTAAAGGATCTGGCACACTCTTCTGGCCTCCATGGGTTTCTGCATGCATATGCTACATATAAATCAACACAAACATCTAGCCCACACCTCACTCACTAGCAAATAAATCTTTATAAAAAGTAAGTAAACTTCAAAATGTCGTCTTGGTGCTGTAACAATTCTCATATATTAAATTTCTAGAATGCTATATTATGAATCAATAACTTCTCACTTGAGTTTGGAAATTTTTGTATTCTTCCATACTCAACCTCCAGAGCAGAGCTGCCATAACGTGGCAGCCCTGAATTTATAGGTATGAAGGCCAAATGTTTCCAGCATGGTTATATTATGCTTACATGTTTTCATGAAATAGACATCTATTAATGTAGGTTTCACACATTACTAAAACATTTCATTCCTTCATATTCAAGAAACTCATCTGTTGCCTAAGTCTTTACTGCCTAAATTTCTACAGCTTTCACCATTACCCTTTCTTAGTTGGTCAAAATAGCTCTATGAAAACAGAAGTGTGAAATTTTTCATCAATGTAGCTTTCTGGTCTTCATATAAATATCCTCATGGACTAATGCATAACTAATGCATCTATTTCTAAAGATTTATTTATTTTTATTCTATGTGTATTAGTGGTTTGGGTACACATATTTCTGTGCATCGCATGTGTGCCTTCTGCTATCAAAGGACAGAAGAAGTCTTTAGACACGCTAGGACTGAAGGGACAGATGTTTGTGAACCAACATGTTGGTGCTGGGAATCAAACCCAAATCCTTTGGAAGAACAGCCATTGGTCTTATGCCCAGCAAATACATATTTAAACACAGACAAATTTCCAGGTACCTATGAATTTAGGCTCTTACTAACTTTTTGAACTTGCAAAAATCACTTAACCTTGTGAGTCTCAGTGAACAATAACTAGGATAAAGTCTAATACATAATCTGTGGTTAATTAGTTATTGCATGCAATACCTTTCCTAGATTACTAGCCACAGGAAAACGTGTGGGAAACGTCTTACAACTTGGGAAAAGCAAACTTGCGTAAGTAAACGTTTATAATGATTAAAGCAATTATAGCTGCTTGTAAGTATGTAGTTATAGGTTGAGTACTAGAAGAAGACAGAAAAAACCCAAAAGGAAATAAAAATGAATCTCATAATGCGGAGTATTCTCTACCACCAGTGCAGCCCCAGGAGGTGCACTTAGTCCTGCATATGTAAAAGAAAAGGTAAATGTGACCAAATATTTTCTACCAGTTGCTTCATATGAAGCTCCTGCTCAAAGAACTACTGATCTTTACAAGCTAGGAGCACGTAGTCAGTATTAGAAGTTTTTCCTATGTCTTCTTTAATATTTCCTCGGTTTATTTTATACTTTGATTTTTGCATGCCTGAGCCCAAGTATACACTCCATTTCGAGCAAATTGACATATTACATCCCCTAGGAAACAGAGCCTTCTCTGAAATGTATGGATCTTCTGCTGCCTAGAAGAGAAAAGTCTTCCTGTCTTAATCGGGTCAAGGCCCCTCCTTGTTAGGCCCAGAGGTTGCTCAGCAGTAGCTGGTACAGAGAATGATTCCTGCTCTGCAACTGTCTGTTACCATGGAGACATGCTAATTAGTGAATGATGAGAAAGCCAGAGGAGTGCAGAGTCTATAAAATCAGGAGAACCAAAGGGAAATAAGCGGGCAAATATGGACGGAGAGAAATGAGAAGATGTCGTGGGACGGTGGCAGGTTAGATGTTCCCGGATGATAGGCTCACAATAAAGAGGAAAGGGGTTGTAACGAGAAAAGGGTATCAATGACAGACTGTGGGAGGAGACGCAAGACTTGAGAAAAGAGATGGGAAACTCCAATGCACTGAGTGTAAATTCCCAGGGTCATTGGATGCTGCAAATATGTATTTGAAATATTGTTAAAGACCTGGTTAATTTTTCCAAAGAGAAGAGAACGTGACATTCAGGACTGTCAAAATAGACTGTAGACTTCTACAGACACTTCTCTCCTACACATTGGGGCCCCATTTGTCAGCCTGTCACAATGCTCTGGGAGGAGTGTCAATGTGTGATATTTCTATCTAATTGTCCGGGTCAAATGTGTCCTTGACTTTCTGTATCCAGACCTCTGATAAACACAATGTAGGCGGGTGGGGGTGGGGGGTTGGGGGGAGAGAACACAAGAGACAACTTCAAGCATAACATTTTAAGAAGGTACTGTATCAAGTGCTCATGAGTGTAGAAGCTTACCTACTTAAGGAACTTTGGAATCTTCACTGAGTGATAAAAATCAGTCTTCCAGAGAGATATCATATTTTATTGTATTATACTATATTATATATTTTATTATATTAATAATATAAGTGTTTTCATACTTATTTGGGTATCGTATATTATGTGTGAATACTATATTCTATTTGAGTTTTACATATCTTAATAATATAGATTTTATAAAAAATATAAAAATGTTGATACACTCATAAAACACTACGAAGGGCTCAGTATTCTGACCAGAATGTCTCTTGATAAGAAGGAAGAGAACCAGTCTACTGTGTTTGTTCGTGGAGAGTTCTGGAGGTAGATGAGTTGCGTACTCTCATCTGCCCATGCCTGTAGGCAAATCCACAACATTACACACCTTGGAAGTCCAACTTCTGGCCTTGGAGTTTGATTTCTTTTCATCTGCAACATTGACCTACACTTTCCAGTCTATCTTCTATCAAATCTACACCAAATACCATTCTCCTCAAGAAAAGCCTTGAGAGACCTTCTTAAGTAGATGGCTGTACCCTTCTTTTTGTGCTTGATGTCCGTGGTGTCTGTGCCTGTTATACATGGCTATTTTTAAAGATAAACACTCCTGTCAGTGAATCCTCCTCTGAACTGATACTGGGACCCTGTGCATTTCCAAATCAACTTAGCTTTAATTAATATTTGGACTCACTGTTAGTCTAGAACCTGTTCTAAGTTCTAGTAGCTGGAAATCCAGCTTTGGGCTTGGGCCATCAAGATTGAGTTTACCTAATTAGTTAATACAGAAAAAAAGACCATGGGCCTTTTCATACCCACTGACTTTATTCTCAATTATTCTGCTCTCTATAAGATTTTGTATTATGTGTGTCCATTGCCTCCACATCACTACGGCCACAGTGCCTGACAGAAACAATACAGGAGGGAAAGATTTATCTGGGCCTACCGTTTCAGTCCCTCGTGGTTGGGAAGGTAGGGCTGAGCATCCCAGCTCCCAGCACTGGAGACTTCACATCATGGAGAACCATGATAACAACAGGAATCGGGCTGAGTGTAATCTTCAAGTGTCCATCCCTACTGATGACTTCACCAGCTCAGCCCCACCTCCTAAAGCTTTCACACCCTTTCAAATCAGCACTACAACCTTGGGCACAAGTATTCAAACCACAAGCCTGTGGAGGACCTTTCAGATTCAAACTATAGTATCATGGTGTTAAATATCACTATGATAGATACTGCACTGCAAGTGGCTTTTCATGATTTTGAATGGTATGTACTTCAACAATTGCTATCCTCTCTATCATACTGAGTTAGCCAAGTATATACATGGACATACAACCACCATATGCACAAACCCAAATCATACTCTAATCCCCAAACATCTCTTCCATGCAGGACTATCTGAAAATCTCAAAACAGCAATGCCATCAGGTGAAGATTTTGATGGAATGCATCTTTTATAATAATCATACGAGGTCCCATCATCTAGAAGCACTCATTATGGACGACTGCTCAGATTCACTTAGATGAGCCAAGAGATAGAGTATAAGATCCTAGGAAGGAGGGCAGACCAGGCAATGGTGGCGGAGAGACAAATTCTAAGTATACTACATGCAGCTTGAGAGTACTAAGGACCAAGAGTCTCAAGGCAAGTCTGAGTAAAGGAGAGAAAGGGAGTCAAGGAAAAAGGATAGAAAAAGTCACATCTGGATTCACCCATTTTGACTCAAAACAACTATAGGGAAAACTAAAACTAGATCATCTTGTACCAGGCCATTACATAAAAAAATATGGCATGGCTCTTTGAATGTGTGTTATTGTACTTTTTTATATTATAATATACCACTTCCTATTATCAAATAGATGACAATAATTTAATTGTGTGTGTACATGTAAATTTTGAGGAGGAGGGGATTTTCATATTTTTCTTTCATTGAAAATAGATTTATTTTTCATCTAGTATATGCTGATTATGGTTTCCCTCCCTGCTACTCCTCCAAGCTTCTCCTCCCCTCCCCTCCCCTCCCCTCCCCTCCTCTCTCTTCCCCTCCCCTCCCCTTCCCTCCGATTTGCATCCATTACCTTTCTCTCATTAGAAAACAAACAGGCTTCTAAGGGATAATAATTATAATAATGTACTATAATTATATTAGTTAAATAAAAAACAAAGCTAACAGAGTTGGACAAGACAAACAAACAGAAGCACCATAATATGCCGAGGACCTGGTGCAGACCATCGCAAACCCTGTGTATGCTCATCCAGTCTCTGTGAGTTCGTGCAAGCCTTGATTATGTTGATTTAAAGGTTCTTGCTTTCTCAGTGTCCACCATCCCCTCTGGCTCTTTCTGCTCCTCTTCCACAGGGTTCCTGAGCCATGAGGGGAAGGATGAATGGAGACATTCCTTGTAGGGCTGAGTGTTCCAAGATCTCTCACTATGCACAGTGTCTGGATGTGGGTCTCTGTATTCACTTCCCATTTAACATCATGTTCTTTCTCTCAGTCTTTCAGAAAAAAAAATCACAAAAGTACAGAAATAAAAATCAAACAAACAAAACACAATTAGACAAAATTAGATATAAAATCCAAAAACAATATTCCATGGAGTGTGTTTAATGTTGGACAACTACTCCTGGGCATGGGTCTATCCTGGAGTATGATTGACACACCCAGTGACACTCTAGTGCAACAAACCGACTTTTCCCTTTGAACCAGGATCAACTGTAAATAGGTTCTTGACTCATGGGTTAGAATCCTGCATCTATTTCCTCCTCTCAGTGCTAGGACCCCATCTGGTCACTTTTCACAGATGTAGTTTCATATCTACATCTGTTCTGCTATCTTTTGCCCAGCATTTCGGAAATTTATTTGGTCACAAATGTACTACCCTATATAAAAAACAACATAAGAGATTGGATCATCAGTACCTCAATGATACTTTCCTCATATATAATAGAAAGCATATTTTATATTTGTGAAGTAAAGTGAAGTTATCATTTGATGAAGGCCCCTCAGTTTTTCACAGTTATTGCTTTTGTATTTTTTGCAACATTTCAGAGATATTATAGATTTTCTCCAGAGAAACTGAACAAATATCATGAACATCATCTAGTTTTAATATTTTAAATTTAAATTATAGTTAAATATGCTACACAGGCACATGTCTTAATGGGATCAAGATAATAATTTGAGAAATATCCACGAATATAAAGAAGAGACTAAGCCAGTGTGTAAAACACTAACAACCAAGTGAGTTTGTCTTCACACACCTGTCTGTCATGGGCACTTTGGTTCCCCAGATCCTCCTCTTCTTTACCCATAGTCTGTTTTCCCTCTGTACCTCTTATACAATGCCGCTGTCTTAGGCACTGGTCCCATCGCCCCAGTGCCAGGGCCCTAAGCAGTATGTGCAACTCTTCTACCTTCCCCTCCCCTTTGTGTTGGTTTGTAGACTGAGTTTTGAATTACAGAAAGACTGCGCTCAAAAATAAAGAGCAAAGCCAAGACAACTTTGCCAACCCACCAAGTCCTGCTATGACAGATATTATCTCATTTCTCAGTGAACCTATTGAGAGAAAAGATGAACAATCAATAAAGTATTCAAAGTGCAAAGGTACAAACTGGAAGGCAAATCTCTCTCTCTCTCTCTCTCTCTCTCTCTCTCTCTCTCTCTCTCTCTCTGTGTGTGTGTGTGTGTGTATGTGTGTGTGTCTGCGTCTGTGTGTGTTTTGTAATGTGTTCTCTCTAAGGATAGACAAATCAGAAATGATCAGAGATTCTTTTTTTTTAATTAGATATTTTATTTATTTACATTTCAGATGTTATCCCTTTTCCCCATTTCCATCCCCCAGAAACCCCCATCCCATCCCGACTCCTGCTACTTCTATGAGGATGTGCCCCCCATCCACCCACTCCACCTTCGAATTCCTCCACACTGGGGCATCCAGCCTTCACATGGGACCAAGGACCTCCTCTTCTACCAATGCCTGACAAGGCCATCCTCCCCTACATATACAGCTGAAGCTATGGGTCCCTCCAAGCATGTTCTCAGTCTAGCGGTTTAAACCCTGGGAGCTCTGGTTGGTTGGTAATGTTGCTCTTCCAATGGGGCCACAAGCCCCTTCAACCCCTTCATTCTTCTCTCTACCTCCTCCATTGGGCACCCCATGATCAGTTCAATGGTTAGCTTCGAGCATCCACCTCTGGCAGAGCCTCTCAGGAGACAGGTCTATCAGGCTCTGATCAGCATGTGCTTCCTGGCATCCACAACCACGCTTGCATATGGTGACTGCACATGGGCTCTATCCCCAGGTAGGGCAGTCTCTAGACAGCCCCTCCTCCAGTCTCTGCTCCACACTTTGTCTCCTTACTTGTTCCCATGAGTATTTTGTTACTCCTTCTAAGAAAGACAGAAGCACCCACACTTTGGTCTTCCTTCTTCTTGAGTTTCATGTGGTCTGTGAGTTGTATCATTTTGGCAACATCCAAAATGTAGCTTTTGGGCTAATATCCACTTATCAGTGAATGCATACCATGTGTGTTCTTTTGTGATTGGGTTATCTCACTCAGGATGATATTTTCCAGTTTCATCCATTTGCCTAAGAATTTCACGAATTCATTGTTTTTAATTGGTGAGTAGTACTCCACTGTGTAAATATACCATGTTTTGTATCCATTCCTCTGTTGAAGGACATCTGGGTTCTTTCCAGCTTCTGGCTATTAAAAATAAGGCTGCTATGAACATAGTGGAGCATGTGTCCTTGTTATATGTTGGAGCATCTTCTGGGTATATGCCCAGGAGTGGTAAAGCTGGGTACTCAGGTAATGCTATGTCCAATTTTCTGAGGAACCACCACACTGATTTCCAGAGTGGTTGTACCAGCTTACAATCCCACCAACAATGGAGGAGTGCTCCTCTTCTTTCTCCACATCCTCTCCAGCATCTGCTATCACCTAAGTTTTTGATTTTAGCCATTCTGACTGGTGTGAGATAGAATCTCAGGGTTGGTGTGAATCTAACCAAGTAAGTGAAAGATCTGTATGACAAGAACTTCAAGTCTCTGAGGAAAGAAATTGAAGATCTCAGAAGATTGAAAGATCTCCCATGCTCATTGATTGGCAGGATTAACATAGTAAAAATGGCCATCTTACCGAAAGCAATCTATAGATTCAATGCAATCCCCATCAAAATCCCAACTTGAACTGAGTTCACAGAGTTAGAAAGAGCAATTCTCAAATTCATTTGGAATAACAAAAAAAAACAAACAAACCAGGATATCAAAAGCTATTCTCAACAATAAAAGATCTTCAGGGGGAATCACCATCCCTGGCCTCAAGCAGTACTACAGAGCAATAGTGATAAAAACTGCATTGTATGGCTTATGCTGTAAGATCAAGAATTGACAAATGAGACCTGATAAAATTGCAAAGCTTCTGTAAGGCAAAGGAGATTGTCATTAGGACATAATGGCAACCAACAAATTGGGGAAAGATCTTTACCAACCCTACATCTGATACAGAGCTAATATATAATGTATACAAAGAACTCAAAGAAGTTAGATTCCAGGTAATCAAATAACCCTATTAAAAATGGGGTACAGAGCTCAACAAAGAATTCTCAACTGAGGAATACCGAATGGCCAAGAAGCACCTAAAGAAATGTTCAACATCCTTAGTCATCAGGGAAATGCAGATTAAAACTACCCTGAGATCAGAGGTTCTTGATGAGTAATAACCTTGCACTAAGTTAATAACATAAAACTGTCCCTTAAACAAAACAATTCAAAATTCAGGCAAAAAAAAATACAACCATTTCTCCCATATTATCTAGCTCATTATGGGACAGTTCTGTCAGTGTGCAGGTCTAGAGAACAGAGGAAGGTGAGGCAGATCTGTAACTCTGGAACAATAATTGAAAAAATGCCAACAGAGGCAGGTATGTAAAGAGCTCCCATATGGAGTGTTGTGTTTATGGGAAAATAGAACTGAAGCCATATATTAGCGTAAGGTATAGGATTTACACATATGGAGACATTTGGGGGCTTTGGTGATTGTTGAATAATTGATTCCAACAATTAGATTATCTTCAAATTAGGTATTTTCACATCTCTAAGAAAGAAACAGGAAAGAGATTTCTTCTAATTTCTATGTTGTTTAGTTATTTTGATTTGAGATACTTTACAGATATACATGCTATTTAAACAGTTCTAGGGGTAAAAACAGTGTTTGAGATAGCTAATACAATGGCTTTTCAATGGAATAAGAGCACAATTTGAAAAGATATCAAAACAATACTAAAATGAAGCTTTTCAGGTTTGTATGTGTGTATTTTATGTGTGTGTTTGCTTTCATGTATGTGTGTGCAGTACCTGCCAACTGCCAACAGAGGGCATCAAATCCCCTAGAACTGTAATTATAGTGCTTTGTGAGCAGCCTTGTGGGTGCTGGGAACCAAACCCAGGCCCTCTGCAAAAGCAGCAAAGGCTCTTAACTGTTAAAAGCAATGTCTATAGGCCCCTAAAATGAATTTTTAGTTTTACTGAACCCAATAGGTAAAGTTTGTCTTAAACTAGGAAAATTGTCTAAATAAAGTCAATCAAAACCATAATACTCTAGTTCCAATAATACATACCATTATGCCAAGCATGCTGAGCCACTTTAAATTAGTAAAGTACAGTAATTTTTCAAGTGATACAAATAGAGAAAAACTAAGGTATGGAGAGCAGTTAAAATGCTATGTCACCTTTAAAACTTTAAACTCTTAAAAAAAATTGCAAGGGGGAAAGCTTCAAAGAATACCTTTCATTCCTTTGTAATTATAAATTTGGTTCTTTGAAGAACCGTGCTTGCAAATTGATAATATAAACGCCACACTAAGACAAAGACTTTGCAAAACATGTTTGTTAAAAGTCAGACATTTAAAAAACAAATAAAAACGCTTCCCAAAATCAATAATTGGAAGACATGCTCCTGAAAAATATTTAATGGAGAAATACTTTAACAATTTACCTAACGATGTTTATGGATGATTTAAAAAACAAAACATGACAAAGATGCTTAGCACAGCGGTCAATAGAGATTTAAATCAAAACAACCAGGAGGGAGGGACCTGTGATCAGGATACAATATACTGGAGAAGAATAGATGAAATGAAATGAAATGAAATGAAATGAAATGAAATGAAATGAAATGAAATGAAATGAAATGAAATGAAATGAAAGACTGTCTATGTATCAGTGTGGGGAAACAGAGCACAGATGTCAGACACTCCTGTCAGACATAACCAGCTCAGCAGCTTGCGACAGTTTAGTTAAGGGACAGACAACACACAGCAATTTATCAAATTGTTAAGACTTCAGCAAATAAATTGTTGGCAAGATGTCTAACGAGCAACTAATGCTAAATGTACGTGATATAAGAGGGCAGGATGCTAAGACATAAAGAATAGCAAAACACTTCTGCCATTTAAGCAAATTTCTTCACTGTGTTGGCAGACAGGTACAGAGCAAGGATGCACTTTCTGTCGTATTTAGGTAACCAAAGCTTGACGGTAGTGCATGCTTTCAAGAAAATAATAAACAAACAAGCAAACAAACAGAACCCCCTTTGTTTTTTTTGGCAGAAGAAATTCTGAACCTCGTGGGCTGGCCTCACCCGGCCTGGTGTTTCTTTGTGCTTTCAGCCATTTTTCTGGCACATTGATGCGTCACTTCATTCTCAGATACATGTGTTATTTAACTCACCTGGATTTTGATTTACACATATTAAAAACTATCTTTTGTTGAGCTCACACACACACACACACACAGACACACACATACACACACACACAAACCCTGTTTAATACATGTCAAAAGTAAACCAAAAACACCCAAACAAACAAACAAGGAGAGCTGTCTGGTGAGAATGGCAAAAATATTCAACCGACAGCGTCAAGTGCTGCTTCAAATATTGGAGCAACTGGAACTCTCTTCAGGCTGCTGAAAAGAAACATGCTTCAATCTCTTCAGAAAACAGTGTGCCCGTAGCCTAACATCTTGTGGTATCTTCCTCCCAGGGGCTGGAGAGACGGATCAGCAGGAAAGAGCGTGTACTGCTCATGCAGAGGACCTGGCATCATGTCCCAGCAGCCACGCTGGCAGGCTTACACCGCTTGCCACTCGTGCTCCAGGGAATCTCTTGCCACTGGCCTCTCCAGGCATTAGCATTCACATGCACAGACAGACATGTAAACACACATAATTTAAAATAAATATTTTTAAATATCCTTACCAAACTTACTAGTCATAAGTTTGACCTATGAATCCTATTTACAGCTATTTTATTGTAGAGATATGAAAAGACAGCTCAAGTAAAAGACCGATAGACAAATTTCAATAGCAGTCTTATTCATAATTCAAAGAGTTTGAAAATAATCCAAATTCACAGGAACCATTAATGAATAGATAGGCAGATTAGAGTAAAATTGAAAAATAATGTATTACTTAAGAAATGAAAAGGAAACAAATTAATAATACATACAATACAATATGAATCTTTAAAATAACATACAAAATATAACTCCGACACAAAAATCTGCATGACATTCAATGTTCATGATTGATTCTGTTCTAAATAACAAAATTATAAAGGCATAAAATAAGTATAAGAAAGAAGGGCAGGCAGCCTGTATAGAAGCATGAAAGACTTTTGGAGTGATGCTGTATTGTCATTGTAAAAATACAGTGTACAAAAATTTAGGTCTAAGCTATGCATAACATTTTTATGACTTCAAAAGTTATAAATGGGAAGTCAAGTAATGTTAACTTTTTGTAAATTATACTTTGTTATATGTTTATGATTATAGGTTGCTCTTTTAAGGAGGCTCTACACATCTGAATAAATGAGCAACTTTGGGCCTGCAAACACACACAGAAACATGCACATAGGCATGCACACACAGACACACACACATGCACATGCTCACACAGGCACACACACACACACACACATAGAAATATGCATACAGGCTTGCACACGTACACATGCACTCACAGAAACATGCACACAGGCATGCACACGCATGTGCACACACATGAACACACACATGCACACACATGTGCACACATGGACACACACACATACATGCATATAGACACAAGCCCACACACACTGACACACACACACAGTCAAGCAGCTGGCTTTCCAGTGGTGGTGGGAGGAATTCAGAGGATTAGATCGTGTACTATGGGCATGCCACATCATTAGCTGACTAAATAATCTCAGCATTTTACAAACAGCAACAGATCCACAACCACCGTGAACCAGCATTGCTCATCAATAAACACGTTTTTCACATCCATTTTTTTTTAGGCTTTTTGTTTATTTTCCCTCTAAGTGCAAAATTGTCCAGTTCGCAGCCCTGCCACTCCCAACATTCCCAATGTGTTCAAACACCTCTTCATAGGATCTTAATGCTTAGCTGGAATCCTTTTCCACAGGACAGTAATGAAAAAATTATCACCAGAAGATCTTAGTGCACACTGCATGGTTATGCTTTTACTTAAATTGTTCCTACCCACAAAAGTAAGACCCTGACATCACCACCACAGGCCCACAGCGGTGTTTGGTTATGTGAAAAACCATTACCAGGAAAATTCATTTCTACCTCACTTCAGACCTTCTGTTGTAATTCCTTATATAAAAATCCCTTTTTTCCCTTGACCATTAATACTGATAATTATATCTGTATTTCTTAAGAATATTATGAGTTGCCATTTCTGCATAGTAGCAGATTGAATTTATTCACCTTACGGATATATTATTATCACAGATAATAACTGCAGCATGATAATTATCATTAATTATTCATTTGGATTAAGAGGCAAATAGGCTTGTATTCAAGGGTCTTCCAGAGCACTGTTCATTGTTCCTGAGCCCTGTGTGCCAGTGTGACTAATTCATACTCCTTTCTGAGTCACCGTTGACATCTGACGGGTCCCATATGTATTTATTTGAAAATACAATAAAAGGAATGAGGATACCATCTCAAGATGGACTCACTAAAACAGACATATGGCTTCTTCACTGCCCTTTAAGTGAGAGTATGTGGTTGTCTGTTAGAGACAGGCTGCTGTGAGCCTTGCACTGGTAGATAAGTATGTATTCCTTTCTCTGCATCCTTGACTCGGACCATTTAACTGTATATAAGCCCGTACATTTACATAATTGCTTTTTGTAAAATAACAATTTTAGTGATACAGTTTATCTTTTGTTGATCCAAGAGCTTTGATACAGTTTCCATTGTCAGAGTGACTTAAGTTTAGCATGCAAAATGAGACAGCAAAGTTTAAAATTCTGTGATGAAACCAAGAGTCAGAAGGAGCAGAGAAAAGGAGGCAGCTAGCTGGTGAAAATGGTTCTGGTGAAGGCTTAGCTAATATGCACTACTATGGATATGAATAGATTGGTAACATCTCCTTTGGTTTTTCTCTTGGTCTCAGTCCTTGCCTTTTTAATCTGTAATTTATATTTACACTTCTAAATTGATATAAAAACACAGCAGTATGAAGTCTGTGGCATTATACTTGCTACTGAGATAGGATGGGAATTTCTAAGGTGGAGCCGACTGAGTTTTGCATATTGAAATGGCTGCAAGGTTTCCACTCTTTCTCCCATTCTGTGTGGTAATAGACTCAAAGGCGGATGACACAGTGCTACTGTTACATAGTGCTTGGGTGGATGGCAGCCTATGTCATTCCCATTTATACTCAGGAGATGGAGTTAGTAGAAGATTAAGTGGTAATATTTAATTAGGGGCACATAGTGCTGGGGCTGACTCAGGAACCCACATTTTCTGGCTCCTAAGTCCTGTTTCTGTGTCTCCCCAAGCACAGCAGGACATAGTCCGACATAGATGCTGAAGGGAGAGGGGAATAGAACTTTGAAAACTCCTCCAGGTGCAGAATTTCAGAAGAAGAAGGAACCTTGGAATGGTGACCACAGGGTTCTGCTGCTGTCCTTCCATGCAGCTTTCTAAAAAGAAAGTTGGCATGGTGAGCACATGCTACCCTCTTAGCGGATTTTTTCCATGTTTAACTCAGTCTTGTGGCCAATAGACACAATGCACAGCATATCTCCAGATCTTACATCTTGCGTACCTGAGGTTCTATGTCCCTGATCAGCACCACGATCCAGCTGCTCACTTTTCCTCCCTTTTTACACACTAATAATCCTAGTATGGTCACTTAAACCTGATCAGGATAGAGATACAGGGATACAGGATGCACTTGTGAATAGTATGCCCAATGGTTATTTGTTAGTAGGAAATATATTTTAATCTATCATGCTTATAATAATGATTGGTTATTAATATGTTTAGCATATGCATTGCCCATCACTGAACAAATTATAGGCATTATCTGAAGAGAAAATTGATGTCTAAATAGCTCCTTCTGACTATGGGTTGTTCAGGAAAAAGTTTCCATCTACAAGAAATAACATTATTTAACAATTAACAGAGTAAGATAATAACTTTAAAACATTTCTTTAAAAAGATGCAGTTGCAGTTTGGTGGCAGAGCGATTTCCTAGAATGCACAAGGTCCTGGGTTCCATCCCCCAAGTGACTAATCTGGAAAATCCTAAATTCAAGGCCAGCCAAGGTTTCATTGTGAGACCTTCCCTTGCCTCAAAAAGACTAAGAGCTAAGATCACGATGCTTGCCAACATACACGAGGCCCTGGGTTCTATCTCAAGCACTGAAATTTTAATTAATTCTTGGGAACTTGGGCCTTCACTTTGCTTCACAAATTCAATATAAAATTCTAAGATTCTAGGATGGGATGGTCATGGAAGGCACTGTTAGAGGAGCTGCAATGCAAGGCCAGGAGTAGTGGAGTAGAGACGGGAGTGTATCCCAGGCCAGCCAGAAAATGCAAAGATATTCATGTGAATGCATGTTTAGAAAAACAAACGACAAGAATCAGAACTCAGAAAGCACCTTGCACTGGATAAAAATGTTCCTGCTGACTATACTTAATTTGTTGTCAGCCTCTTTAATTTTGTTCTGAACCTGTTTTTCCTCTCTTGCTCTGAGTTAAGATTCTTTTCTGGCTGCATCTCTTTGATCTGATTGTTTATGAATCTCTTTTTGGCCATGTTATGTTGACAATTCTGTCAACCCCTTGAAATCAGATTCTGAAAATGGAATGCTCTCCTAATGCTGATGATCACTTGAATGTAAAATAACTTGGAATCTTGAAAAAAAACAAAAACAAGTAGTCATGGGTTGCAGTTATTTTATAACTGGATTACGGAGTGCATCAGTGGGCTGGAGGAAGAAGCCAAATGACATGGATTGTTTGTCCTGATGCGCTCTGCTTTTCTGAAAGGAAAGCTGACTTTAAATCAATCACATCTGTTTAAGACATAGCTAAGAGCTAGGATTTCTTGAAAGCACGTGTTGTGCAGGGGTTTCCACTAAGCACTTCAGCTGTCATTTCTGACCCTCATGATGACCCTCTGCGATGGAAATCAGTACTCCACATCCACACCAGGACACTGAAGCTGACACCCAGCCTCTTTCCCCTTGTTCCAAAGGATGTACACTTAATTGACACCTCCTAGTTACAGCTGGGAGCCAGCAAAGGCTTTCAACAGTGTGTGGTACCGTCACTTTCCTGTTTATGATAAAAAATTCTCGTAGCAGTGAGGAAAGGGAGGAGTGTGGAGTTTAGATGAGTGAGATACATTTTCAGTTTAGGATAGAGAGACTTCGGACCTTAATCTAATGTTAACAGTGACTATAGGAGCACTGGATCCCATGCCAGAGGATGCTAATGAAATGTCCTTTCAAAAGTCAGGTTCCAAGAGGTGGAAATGCCTATTCAAGGATAACAGTGTTGCCATGGTTTATGTAATTTTCCTGTGTCAGAGAAAATCTGGCCTTTATATCTCTTTGTCTCATGTCTCTCCAGGGTCCATGTTCTCGTCGCAAAAAGAGAGATGTATCAATAAGTAGGGAGAAATTCTGCATTTGAAACATTGTCACTGTGACCACTGGAAGTCACTGCCATTGTAGGAATTTTTGCATTGGGAAAGAACCTTGCTTGTTCCAGGAATACCACAGGGTGGGGGGTGGGGTGGGGTGGCAGGGGCATTGTGGGTAAAATATTAGGTCTTTGTCTTGAGAGTTAAAAACTTTGAAACACTTTTGTATACAACTGAGTTTTGAAAAAAAAAAACACATTTTTAAAGGTGAAGAAATAAAAAAGAGACAGGGATCCCAGCTAAACTGTCATCACCAGATATCAGAAATACCTGCCCATGCTTCTCAAGCAAGCATTAGTTTCAAATCTCTGCTCTAACAGAAATGACGCAGATGCTGAGAGAGAGCTGGGTGCCCCATAGCCAACCATCGGACTGAGCCTGGGGACCACAATGAAGGAGTTGGGGGGAGGGACTGAAGGAGCTGAAGGGGATTGCAGCCCCACAGGAAGAACAACAATATCAACCAACCAGACCCCCCCCCAGAGCTCCCAGGGACTAAACCACCAACCAAAGGGTACACATGGAAGGACCCATGGCTCCTGCTGCTTAGGTAGTAGAGGATGGCCTTGTTGGGCATCAATGATCCCTCAGAGAAGGAGGATAATAGAGGAATAAGCCAGGAGTGAATGGGTGGGTGGGGGAGCACTCTTTTAGAGGCAAAGGAGAGAAGGGATGGAATGGAGGGGTTTCAGAGGGGAGACTGGGAAAGGGGACAACATTTGAAATGTAAATAAATAAAATGTCCAATTAAAAAGAAAAGCAGGGTGTGTTGACACACACTTCTGTAGTCCCAGCAGCTGGGAAGCTGAAGCAGGGGTGTTGTCAAAAGTTCAAAGCCAACCTAAAATTCCTAGTAAGTTCTATGCTAGCCTGGGCTACAAAGTGAGCTTCTGCAAACTAACATAAACACGAGATGCTTCTATATGTTTGCACAGTTGCATGCATGCATGATTTTCAAACTTGATTAAAAATATCAGTAACTATAATTCAATTTCCTAACCTAAACTGCTGTGGGGGAAAACACTGACTGCATGCTCACTCTTTGCTTTTGAAAAGATATAGCAATTATTCACATAAATGGTTTCTGTATCCTTCATGTAAAAAAAGAAAGATAGCATTTATGAGAATAAGTCAAATAGAGTATAAGGGAGAAATGGATACAGGGTAATAATGATAAGAAACCGTAATAGCTGCATGGGGGTAGATAGCAAATTGGCACTCATTACTCCAGTAGGGGAAAGTTAGTAGGCAATTAGCAACAGCAAATGCCAAATGGAAGAGTGATCTGTAAGACAACAGTAAACGTGTGCACAATGAGACAGAAAAGACCCGCAAGCAGGAACAAGAGCGCCGTAGGAGGAACTGCTGTTTATGCAATGACAAATAAAATGATGGATCTTTTCAGACGCCTTCCTCACTCCCAGTACTACTAGCTTTCAGTTTGTCCTGGCCCACCAGAGGCAACAGTCCCATTCAGGAAGTCAATAACCATGAGCTTCAGGACATAAAAAAGCCTGCTCTCGACGAGCTGAAACAGTCACCGGGCAAGAAAAATGCTTTTCAAAAAGGGAGCTATAAAATAGGAAACGGTGATTCAGCCCTGGAAAATCAAAGAACAGATAATGATGTTATTGTGAGGGAGGACCTAAGGGATGTGAATCGGTTTGCTCAGCCGAATTCATATGCACAGGAAGTAATTAAGGTGAAGAATTTTTAGAATAAAGCTAATGATTGCAAGATGTCTAACATATCGACTAGTTTTCAGTACTTACCTGAATCAAAGCATCCTAGACCAATTTAGCTACCTTCACTTCACTTCGACGGCCTTTAGAGAGATTTTAGTCATTTCTCTCAGTTATCTATTAATTGTGCAGGGAAGCCTTTTTGCATAGACGTAGTAGTTAAAATGTATATGAGTCATATATACAAGAAGGAAGTTTGCAAATATTAACACCTGTTGAATCATTTTCGGTAATTTCAAACAATTATTAGATGTCTACACATCTAATAATCATCCCGTTGTGTCATCCCGTTGGCTCTGCGTACTTCACACTTAAGAAACTGTTCTTTCAAATTTCATCTATCGGAAACAAAGGCTTAATGAAGCCTTTGTCTTGTTCAACATTAAACTTAAACTTGGATCTCTCAAATTACTAAGCCTGAACTCTTGGCAACTAGTAAACAATAATATACATTATAAATTAGAAAACAGTAGACTCAAAGTTAGGATCTTCCCTTTGACCAGGAGCATTTCTATTTAAAAATCACTCAGTCCGTACAATAGCCCCGCAAGGGGTTGGGGATGAGGATAAAGAACAAGAACGGAGATAAGAAAGAGGCAGTAACAGTGGTGATCAGTGGAGGGATGCTAGGTATGAAGTTGTAATGATGCTGATGTCTGTTTGTAGATGAGTCATGGTGAGAGATTAAGCGAGCAGCTCAGTCATTTAGCAAAACGAGGTAGCAAGGCGACCGGAAGTCCATGCTTTAGATGCTCTACTGACATCCGGGTTCTTCCTTCTTACCATCTCAGTACTATTTTACAACTGAGCTGCTGTGTTAGCTTGCTATTGCCATACGATAAATGTCCACAGTGTTCAAAGTGTTTCTCGGTTTCCCTGGGTCTGAATCCATGTAGGTGTGTCCTCGAATCAGTGTCTCTCATGTTGATTTAGGTGGTAATTGGTCATACCCTTTCCAAAACTCACATGATTGGAAGAAGTTAGTTGCCTGTGATCATAGGAGTTCCGGTTCTGCTTTCTCATTGGCTGTCAGTCCAGGACAATTCTTCGCCTTGTGGTCCATTCACAAACCCTCTTAAAATATAGCTGTGACTTCTTTGAAGTCAGAAGGCAAATCTCTCTGACTTGCTGGCTTTCCAAGAGCTCACCTCATTAGCTCAGGCCCGTTCAAGACAATCTCCCATTTTTTAAAACTAAACTGGTGAAATTTTTTTAATTTTATGTGCCAAAAAAAAATCCCTATGATTTCCCCCATATGATTCAGCATAATTTCAGAAGTAATATCATATTGTCCTTACTATGTTTTGCAGGTAGAAGCAAGTTATGGGTACCATTCATACTCAGGAAGGAAGGATTATCTTGGAACTCTGCACAGCACACCAATGTTAGTACCAGCACCAGGATCTGTTTCCTAGCCCTATAACTGAGCTACTCCGAGCTCCCTAGTACTTTCCTGTAATCATACAGTGTATCCCTCAATGTGATGATGGCTTGCCTCCCTCCATAGGTTAATCCCTCCGTCAGTAATGTTATATCATCCACTGCAGTATTTCCAACATCCCTCGCAAGCCCTGACACATGATAAATGACAGAAATTAATAGTCAGATGGCCTTCGTCAGAAACAGTACTGCTTGTCAACAAATAAGGTTTAAAAGCCAAATTATCTTCTTGGATTTTCACCCAGTCTCACATTCAAGCACATATGACAACTCAAACAAATATATTATACTAGCGAGTGCTACCCTTCACATCTCCACTGACAGCAGATTTCTGATCCATTATTTCTTTATTATATTCTGATAGAGATATGTTCATGCTACTGCCAACCATGGGGATTTATCTCTATACCCAAGCTGCTTTTTGTTAAGAAAGCAGAACTTCAAGCTAACTCATTTAGAGTTACATAAATGAATTAAAAATAGATTTACCTAATTGAAGACTGGTCTGAAAATTCAGGGTTAAAATGGGGGGGGGTGGCAAACAAGGGGAAGCTATATGGTCACATGTATTTAAAGGCTTACAGGCAAGAAGTCTATGAGAAAAACTAGAATATTTTGTAAGAAAGTATAGGGCAATGTTGAGGCCATAGAAAGTAGATACATTGGAAGGAAAATGCTTAAAGTCTCAAACCATAACTTAACAAGCAATTCAACAAACTCTATAGTGGAAGATAAACTGACATGCACAGTTCACTGAAAACTTCACATTCACACCACTATATCTCTGTATCTATGGGCAACATAAATTTACATTGCTTTTGGAAAACAGATCTAGAAGCCATTTTAACATTTTTACAAGAAGGTAACACCAAGGTCTGCTTTGAGGTCACAGCTGAAAACTTTGAATCATTTTCTTTCCTCACTGGTATTTAGTTCATTGTGAGAGGCAGAGTCTTGGTATGTAGCCCAGGTTGTCCTTAAGCTGACAGCAATCCTTCTGCCTCAGCAACTTGAGTCCTGAGATCACAGGCCAGCACCACCATATCCATCTCTGTCTCATCATCTTGCATATAAAAGCCTGCAATATATACATTTTAAAAGTCTTTTGTTCGTTTTCTTGAGGTGACCTACATAAGTTGATCACTGAGATAACCACAGAATGTTCCACCTCAATAATTACAAAAAACTGGAAAAGGCATACTTGGATTTAGAAGCCATTCAAACAATTGTCTATAATAGCCTTTCTTTAAAGTTCTAAGGCAGTTCCATAAGTGGCTTATGGCCCCATTAAACAAAGGTGTATCTTTGGCTGTCATGAATTCTCTGTTAAGAGAAAATCTATCTTCGAGATTCTCAAAGCAAAAGCTTGTGAATGAAGCATGAACATAAATTTACCTGTGTACACTCTGAGCATCGCAGAGTGAGGAGAGAAGCAGGGAGGGGGAAGGGAGGAGTGAGGGAGAGAGGGAGGGAAAGAGGGAGGGAGAGAGAGAGACAGAGACAGAGAGACAGAGAGAGAGAGAGAGCATATATTTAAAACTCAGACAGTAAATAAGTGATAGCAAAAAACTAATCAAGGCTATCCCTCATCCTATGCTCTTTGTTTGAAGATAGACTCAGATCTGCTCTGTGTCCATCAATCTGCAGTCCCTGTACAAAGACCAAAGCAAAGGGGAAGTGCAAAGGCCAGCGGAGCTCTTGTGGGCTGAAGAGAAGTCAGCAGTGCAATGATACCCACATCTATATTTGTCAGGCTTTTACACTAAACTCTGCTTTCTCCCATCTATTAATAGTTGGCACTTCTGTAAATCTGCATCTCAGCAATGAGAGCCAATGTCCATCACAATGACCTGAGGGCTGCAAGAGTGTCCTACGCCCTCGGGAGAGGTCCATGCCCTTTGCACCGTAAGCTCCGGTTTGTCTAGACAGTCTTGGCCAGCTGTGTAATGCACCTAGTGAGAAAGCCCACTGTCCTTCAGATCTCTTCTAGCAGCTTGGAAGCCATCCCCTCAGATGTTAGCACATCATTGTTCCCAGCATAGGGACCTCTGTAAACACTGTCAGGTTAATGGAAGCCAGTGCCACTGAAGAGTTTCTTATGGAGCATCCTTACCTCTAGCACCAGGACATGGTATTTCGTTTTGCTTTTCTCAAGTATCTTGCTGATTTTCCCCACAAATACTCATGAACTACCCATCTCTACCCATCCTGGACTAACGCGTCTCTCCATTAACCTCTCCATAATTGTCCTGACCATCCTCCATCTTTCCCCTTGTCCTACAACAGTGCCTAGGTTTCAGACTTATTTGCTACATTTTCCATGTCACAATGTCTTCCCTGGGTTGCTGTGCAGAGTCCTTCACTGAACTACAATGTAGACAACGTACTTTATTCTATATTGCTTAAGTTGTTATTTCTCCAACATGCTGAGATTTGTTCTTCCTTCCTTCCTAAATGTCACCTCTAATTGAGCCCATTAGAAGACATTCTTTTTAGTAATGTCTTTTTAACTATGATAATTTCAGAGAGTGTATCTTGGTCATACATACTTCTCCCTCAATTCCTCTCCTTCCCTCCCCTCCACATTTTGACCTTTTTTTTTTTTAGAACTAGAGTAGGTTCTCTAGCATGTAGACTCTTTCTTTAGAGTTCCCTGAGACTTGGGTTTAGAGGTTTTATTAAAAATCCTCTAGCTGGAGGCAAGTATTCTGACCGGTTATGGGTTGCTGTACAGGTCTCCATTTGCTGCAACAAGAAGCTTCTTTGATGAGGGGTGGGAGCTGTACTTTCTGTAGATACAAGGCTGCGTATTTAGAATATACTTAGAAACCAAGCTGCCTTAGGTTACGGTAGCAAGGTTGTGGTAGTGTGTTCTTCTATAGCTTCCGTGGCTTGACCAGCCTTGGGGAGTTGGCTAAGTTTGGTAGATATTTGATAGACATTCCTTTTGGCCTCAAAGGCCAAGTTCAAATTAAAATCTCCCTACAAGAATCACCTAATTGATTTGATTAGTACATCATCTTTACAGGAGTTATAAGTGCCACGCACAACATAACTTAGACCTGAATTACACAACATCAGAATGATGTCTATGCTGAATATAAATCTCACCAAAATTTAAAGTAACTGGTTCAGGAAGACCATGCACAGAAAGTATGAATGTATGTATGTTGCAGATGAGGAAACTATAGATATTTCTAGATGTTAATCAATTCAAAGTGCCTAAACCTGGAAAAATCGAGAAGCACTAATCTAAGAAAATCAAGGTAATTGCCTACAGAATTGGATTTAAATGGTAGCATGGTTATCTCCGAAGAAAGGGAAGTGTAAATGGTTTGTAAAAATGACTAATGGACCGAATTACTAACAAAACTTAGAAACACAGAATACTCCTTAAAGTCTGTATATAAATGCATTCAGTAGAAGCATACATTCAGAACTTTTTGAGAGACTCTAGGTGGTATCTACCTATACCACTACTGTCTTACGGTGTACTCAATAAACATTTTTATTCTATTCTGGTCTAAAAGGTAAATTTATTCACCGCTCACTAATTCTGCCAATCTGCTCTCCAACAAATCATAAGTGAATAAGAGAGTGAGCAGCGATCAAGACAATGAGCCCTACAGGAAATCTTACGTCTTCGTATGTAACAGATCTGATGCAAAGCTGAAGCAGATGACAGTGTGCTCTCGCAGATGCCACAGGCCGTTTGTTCTAACAGCAGTCACACGAGGTCAGGCACTGACATTACCACTTCACAGATGGAAAACTGGAGCTCGGTGAAATCAAATCACTTGCTTGCAGTCACAATCCACTCATTTATCCTGGAGTTGCTTATGGATCATTGCTTTTCTACCTACCCAACTAGAATTTTACCAGGCTGCTCAGACTAGAAAGAATATGTTCTTCTCCCTTCACTATTTTGTCTCCTATGAAAACAGTTCTAAAACTAAAACAAATCTCCAGACAGACTCTTTAAAAGAACATGTCTCTGCAGGAGAATAGAAGCCTTTAAAACTATGGAATTCTGACTATGTCTCTGAAGCTAATTTAAATGAGAAGGAAATGAGATTGAAGGTCAAAGTGCCCAAAATAGATACACACTTATCTCCCTCGTGAACTCAGACTTTTTAATGTACTGAATGAGCCAGAAAGAGATGGAAACAAGAAAAAGTAGAGAAAGTGTGTAAATCTGTAAGATTGGATTCACAGTTTCCCAGTGAAAACAAGATAGTTTCATAAATGTCCAAGACTGACAAGAAAAGCCATAATAAATACAGAAAGAACAATCTATGTATCTCAAAACATCTGTGATGTTAACAAATATAGAAAATAGCTATGTTTTCCTTTTTCCACATTGAGGAAATGAATTATAAGCTAAAACTGTAGAATCAGTATTACTGAGCTGATTGAAAGCCAAACTACAAGAGTAGCTGGTAAGGAAACTTTTAAGAAATGCACATGAACTTTGAAAGTTGGCTCCCAAAATCCAACAGACTCGTGTGCAAGGATTTTGAAGTTTCCTGTATCCTTATTCATGGGGTCATCTGAAAACAAAGAGATTCATAAGGAAACAAAAAGTGTCAGGAGGGAAGAAAAGATGGTTTTGAAAAGTGAAGATCCATGAGATCAGAATTGTTCTCAATACCATTCGGGTGGGAGGTGCTCTTCAAAGAGAAGGAGAAACCCAGCTTTCATGAAGGAAACCCCTAAGCTCACTTGAACTGCAGTGGCTACCCATCTCCTATTGTGCCCCCATCATTCTCCTCTTTTCTTCATGCCAGACATCTAGGCTTTAAGCGGAATGCATTTCTGAACTTAGGCTGAGTCAGTCCTCCCATCCCCAGTGTCACAGCCTCTCTTGTCTCCCTTGGGTTTTGTCATTGCTGGTCTTTCACTTCATCTCTAATGCATTCTTTATTTGGCAAATCGTCCTTCAAACAATGCAAGCTTAGACCATGATGCACACCTAGAAATGATGCCTCAGTGGCTTCCCGGTCTTTTCTCACGTCACCAAAATAAAGCCCTGACTGGCTAGATTTTTCAAAATCTCACTGTCTTCTTTCACACACCCATGTCCAGTGCTCTTGACTTTTTATGTGAGCTACTGATCTCCCTTTCTTCAGCGTCTTAGCTATCTCTTCTCCCTGGATGCCCTGTCCCAGTTGCCCTCACCTTCCAGGCATCGTCTTCTAGTCTCTCATATGGGACATTGATCCTGGTTCTGGAACTTTCTGTTGCATCACTATGTCCTTAGAAACACCAATCTCAGTTATAACTTGGTTTTGTTCCTCATACAAGTCAGCTCCACAAAAGCAATGGTTTTGTCCACTTTGGTCTCCTTTAAATTCTCAGCACTTAATATAATGTGATAGTCAAAAGAGGCTCAAAGAACACCACTGTGGGGGAAACAGAATAACTAAATGCTGAACATTTTTATTTTACAATGGATCATAGCAATTTCCATGTAGCCAGAGTAGCACAGAGTTAGGAGCAGGCTGAATAGACAAGAAGACCAAAGGACTGATAAAGATGCTCTAAGTATATATCTTGTTCAGTGCTTTTTGACAGTATCTATCCCAAAGACTAGAAACCATTATATTCAAGTATGCTTGTGGAATGTGACCTGGAGATCCATCTGGAGCTCTGCAGGACACAGGAGACCCAGCTCATCCCTGATGGCTACAGAGACAGGAGAGTTGAAGCTAAAGATAGGTTGTTCAAACTGGTAAGTGTAGAGAAAACTCTAGTAGAGTTCCGTGAATTATCTAATCGCCAAGAGCAGTACTGACTCACCAGTGGCTTACGAGACGTGGTCCTGATGGTGAACACCTTACCAATTCACTAACTGCTCAGCCTTTTAAACAAATTCCTGTCGACAAGAAAGCAGAAGTCCTGCACTCTAGCTTTATTACTGAGGGCAGAAAGATCTAGATATAAGATGGAAATGATTCAATGATAACCTATAACTCCATGAACCTCATATGATACAGGAATTCACTTCTGTAGTTACCTGTTGGGAAATAAGGTGTCATCCTGCAGGAGGAATCCAAAAGGAGGCAATGGAGATGTTCAGAATTTTAAAGTTATAGCACGTGTTAAATACTGATTAAGAGAAGTGCAGCATATAGCCCTATGATATAGATTATTCTAGAGTCAGGATGCTGTCTCCATTTATTCTCAAACTGGTATGTTCCATGAGGACTCCTTTGAATAAGGCTAACATGGACAAGCTGATGCCAAAGGATGAAGATGAGATCAATAGGGTCTATTATTTCTCTTTAGTCTGACAAAATCAAATGATCTCCCCGGCAAACAGAGACCACTGTTCCTGGTGAACACATGAAAATCCAGTATGACCTTTGGAAGAGCAGACCAGGGGCACATGCAGTGGTACACATGCAGTGGTACACATGCAGTGGTATATATGCAGTATATGCAGTGGTACACATGCAGTGGTCAGTTGCTACTCTATAGTCACTTCCAGTTCTAGGTTCAGTGCTGCTAATCCAAAGGACAGCCCACAGAGGCATGACCAGTATGGCCTGAATTTAAAGTCAACTTGGGAGCGTGGGTTAATATACCTTTCTGTTTGTACTAAGATTTTGTGCTATTCTCTGTGAAAACTGTGCAGCTAGTGAATGTACTGGCACCAGTAAAGTTTTCCTGTTACTGTTGGTTAGTCCAACTCACCAACAATCATAAATGAATAAACAGATACATATTCTCAAATAAGCAGACAGTAGGTTGTGCTTTTATATTTACTAGATTTAAGTTTTCTCTGCTACATCCTGTGACGGAAGAGGGAAAGAGGTGAGATTTAAAAAGCAAATGGTTACATTGCAAGCTTTTTCACTAATAAAAAGAAATTTTAATTATGTATTTTTATGGCATCATTTAGTACTTCTTACTGTTATTCCTTCTCTCTTTCAAGCTTCACAGACACACACACACACACACACACACACACACACACACACGGGATCTCTTGTAGAACCCAAGTGGTTATACAGCTGGAGTACACTCACTGATATCTTCATCCCAAGTTTACACTAAACTTGCTATGATAAAAATGTTTTTATTAATAACCTAAAAATTTAATGAAAGCCCTATCTTTAAAAAATATATCCATTTCTCCTTTTACACTAAATTTATAATGAACCTTTGGGAAATTTCTGAAGTTCTTACACACATATTAATTCCCATTAATTAACATAAAGGCTAAAATGCAAATAAAAGTAGTTTCCGTCCTTGGAAAGGGCAGGGCTCCAAGCAGAAGAATCCCTGACTCAGGATCTTCTCCATGCTTGAGTGAGCAGCTTCCTGGCTCTGGATTCCAGATTCAGGACTACAGCAAAACTTAGAGGCACAGTGCCAAGAGCCCACAGCTTTGTCTCCATGGCAACATGTCAGGAAATGCATAAGGTGGAAGAAAGACCACACGCAGGCTAAGTTCAAGTTCCATCATGGCTTATATGGTCTCACACAACATCTTTATTACTGTGTGAAAATACAAGTGTAAAAAAAAAAACATACAAGTGTACCCCAAAGGCAAGGCAGGTCAACAGTTTGTGATGTCTAAAAGTTTCATGATTCTTCTTCCTGCTACTTTTAGAATGTTTTAGTTTCTAAGACATTGTGAATCTCTTTAGGACATTTTAAAAGATATATTTTCCACATTTTTGAACTGAAGAAAAATCAGAGAAAAATTAGTGGAGTTAACCCATAATTTAAAGGTCTTTTTCTCTTGAAACACAGAGGTCATGTGGGATAGTAAGAGAACTAAGGGTAAAGACTGCTTAGAATACCAGAGGCCTTGGTTTCCATTATTGGAATCACAATAATTTCCATTACTGGCATCATAATAAAAGAAATAATAAAAGCTCTGAGATAAGGGAATGCTATTTCAAAAAAAAAAAACCACAAAAGATCAAGCCAGCTACTATCTCCACGATAAAAGCATAATTTATATTTTCTCCTGGACACCAAGATCCTTTGAAAGAGTAGGAACGGTATTCACGCAGGCAACACACCTGTTCCCAAATACACTGACATACAGCCGTTGTACATGACACGAGAACAAATGGCCAAGTCAGAATTTGAACCTGCATTTTAAAGCTGATGTTCAGGTTGCTAAAGCATTTCTCCAGGATAATAGCCTCATGGAAGGAGGCTGCTGGCAACCATTCCTCATTGTCTGGATTCTGGATGCTGTGGCTGTCTGGTTGTCCTACAGGAAGCCCTGCCACAGGAGGGGAAGTCATTATGTGCCCAGGGAAGGCGGAAAATGTACCTGGTACACTTGCAGAGTGTGAAGGGATTACAACGGATATTGCTGTGCTAAAACAACTCTCTGGCCATCTACTCTGTCGTGATGCTGTGCCTTGGTATATCCTGGCAGCAAGGAGCAAAGAGTCAAATGTTTCTGTTGCTTTATTTTGGAAACACAGAAAAAGCAGGCAGAAGAGAGAGCAGTGAGGAAGAGGAAACTGAAATATGTGTGAGTGTGCGTGTGTTTTAATGGAATGTAGCCACTAGTTGAAAGAGTGCTTCAGGAACACAAGGGAAAAAGAAGATATATACAAGCTTAATTAATAGAAATCAGATGAAAGAAGGGAAAATTAAATATTCATTATAGATTCCATAAAACTGTGAAAGAAAACAAACTCCCAATTAAAAAAAAATGGATTGGAGAGACAAAAACTTTAAAAATTAAGAATTTGAGATGGAAACACGAAAAATTACAAACTGTTCAAATTACCGTGAGAGATCATGTGTGACAGTTTATTTACCTGAATGACTGGTAAATGGCAGAGCAAAAATCTGTGAAAAGAAGAGTAGGAGTCTAAGGAAGATCTTAGAGACAGTAATGGGCAAGAAACTATGTCTGTGACCAGTTCAGTTTACTCCCTGGTGAGCTGGAGGTGGGTTTTAAAGTATAGAACAGAGGAGAGATGATAGCAGGGTGAGAAATAAATATCATTACAATCATAACAATATCCAAGACTTCACGAAATGTTCGGAAGTGCCTAAAAGTATGCCAGTTATTTCGGGGTTGCCCTCTTATTGTCTATATGTAATGAGGTTACATTATTACTCTGTCTTACATATAAAAAGGAAAGTAAAAGAAGTAAATTCCCACTAGTTATGTGAAAGAAATTAGCAGTGTTCAGGATCTGATTGAATTTAGTGTTTAACTCAGTAAGACTTGAATAAATTATAAAAAGTTGTGCACCTTGCATTCCAAGCTTCTTTGTTAAAATTTTCTACATACAAGTATATTTAAAATAGTCATTTTTCATTTCCTTTTTCACTGAAAATAGATTATTTTCTCATAATATATCCTGCTTACTATACCCCTCCATTCTCCCACTTCCTGTCTCCTCCCCACCTCCCAGTGTCCACTTCTTTCTGTTTCTCGTAAGAAAAGAACAGGCTTCTAAGAGACAACAACCAAACATGACAAAATAAATCAATAACTATCATAACAAAGTTGGACACAGCAACCCAACAGGAGGCAAGGAGTCCCAAGAACAGGCATAAGAGTCAGAGATTCACTCGCTCTAACAGTCAGGAGTCCCATAGATATACCAAGCTAAAATATTGAGGACCTGGTGCAGATTCAAGTAGGTTGATTCAGAAGACCTTTAAAAAAAAATTCTGAAAAAAAAATTCTGAAAATGGCATGTAAATGAAAACTAAAACCTCATCATGCTTGTAGGGGCGACGGAGGTGGCAGCACCTAAAAGATGGGCCAGGAAACTGAGTTATGAATTTATAGTATAAAAGATTATTTTTATCTGAGCTAATTGACACTTTGGAAAACTCAAAGTATTTCAAAGAGCCAGGCTTTTTAAGTGCAGGCCAATCCTCTTGTGTTTCTTCCTGGATCATTGAATCGGGTCTCTATAGCCTTAGCAAGACATTAATTTGTAATATCCACCGAGCAAAAGATCTGGCCATACAGGAAGACACAGAACCATAGAAATGCAGCTGATTATTGGGTAGAAGGATTGATCACTCTCTCTCTTTCCTCTTTCCTCATAGTTGCACTTTGGGACTTGCTAGTTCTTCAAATCAAAGTATATGTGAACTGTGTGCTATTCTCTGGGTGTCTTTGATTCTAAAAAGAAACACTCTCTCTCCCCACAATAATCATCAATAATCTCAAAGAAACCACAGAGAGGCAAGAGGCAGAGATCCATAAAGAAAGGAAGAATGTTTCTGCCCTTGGGATGCAGATCGTTTTGTCAAAGAAGCTGCATAGGAATCTAAAGGGAACACTTGGAAGCGACCACAGACTCCTTCTAACCCGCCTTACCACCTCTTGAGCTTGGGGATACATAAACAGTCACTCCACCTCGTCTCAGCTAGAAATAGAGCTCTAAAGCACCAAGGTTAGTCCTGAAAGCGTTAATTATTTTTATCCAAGCGTGATGCCCCCCCCAGGCTAACAATTTATGTTCACAAAATCAGCTTAGATTCAAAACACCTAGCAGCACAGTAACTATCATATATGAAAACCTCCATGTTAAGAATTTGTCCACACTCCTCTTCCAAATTGATAGCTGTGGACCCTAATCGCCGTCAGCCCTTCATGGATCTAATGCTTCCATCCTGTCTTTGGTTTCATCTCCACAGCATCCTATGGAACAAACGTCTCCGTGTGCATGTATCAGCTTCTTGTAGGAATCAAAACATCAATAGATGGAGAGAATTTGATTTGTTATTGGATGATGACAGAGTGCTGCTCATTGGCTTTAGTGAACCAAGACAAACCAGTCTTATCAAGTGTGCATTTTGCCCCTTGATAACACGGCATGCTTTCCCAGGGATACCCTCTGCTGTTCTTGCCTCTGGTCACTGGAGAAGCGTATTCTCCATAAACACCCAGAGATTAAGAGGATGTGTTTTTCCATAAATAGTCACAGAGAGAAGAATCATCCAATTAAGAGTGAGATGCTCCCTCAGAGACCCTGCTTCTACCTGTTGACACTCTCTCCAGGAGCCGAAATAAATGTGTACATTATCCTGGTCTGTTAAATTAAGTGATGGTATACATTCAGGTCTCCCTCCTTTGGACTGAGCCTGTGTTTTTCCTTATGTATTTGCCTATGGTTTTCCTTCAGTGCCTTCAGAATCACAAATAAAACAACTTTTAAAAAAAAACACAAAAAGGAATAGCTACAATAGGAGAATATTTTTCCTGCTGTTTGAGAAACTCTAAGTTTAACCTCCTTGATGTTCCACCCGTGATGTCGAATAGTTCATCATAACCCCTTTTTTTTCTTATTATATATAGTTTTAATACCCTGAGAAATAAAAGTGCTGAACTCTATCTGATATTTTACTGAACTCCTGAACTATTCTGAGCTAAGTATGACAGATGCCCTAACGCTCGAGCGAGGGAAGATGTTCTTTTAGCTCAGGCTCAGAACATTTCCATTAAAAACCAGAGACCTCAGCCTTAACCTTGGCAATGCCTCCTCTACATGATTAATTGTTTTTCTGTGCTCTGCAGTCCATTACCGAAGTGTCAGTACGCCTTAGGACGCAGACTGCTTCACTCGGATCCCTCTGCCGCTTTGTTCTCTCTCTTCATCCAGGAAAATAGACTCATGGTTCCTGAACTTTAATTCCAGATTTTAAAAAAGACTTTTACGAGTTTTCTTCTCTAATTGTGGTTGTCTTTGGTGCTCCTCTCTTGAAGAATTATCTCAGCATTACGGGGCTGGTTTAAATTTTAAAAGTTAAAACAGAAAGATGCAATCAAAAAAAAATCTAGGACCATCATTTAGCAACACATTAGAAAGGAACAAGACATGTGGTCTTCTGTCATTTAAGGTTCTCAGTGCCTTTACCATGTGTATAGACAGCACAGCCTGCTCTAAATATGCCCACAGTTGTTGCTGTTTATGTTTTACATTTGTCTATTTGGATCCAATGTTTTACTAGCACAAGAACTGCATTGTGTAGACCTGACTGAGAGAAAGGACAATTGGTGACTCCTTTGCACTTAACTGTATGAAAGTAAGATGACTTCTGGATATCTGGTAAGATATTTACGCAGAAATGAACAAAAAGGTAGAACACTATTTAAAGATTTTATAATTGAGTTAATGATTCTGAAATGATGCATTTTCCCATCTAATTCTCACCTTGGAAGGCAAAAGTTATGTTTCTAGGAAGCAACCAAATATAAAAAATATCGCTTATTTTTAAAGAAAAAACTTCTCTTGCTCCTTGAAATTCTTTATCTGAAAGTTCAGTACTTGATTTCCCAGCTATAATTATGCTCAAGATTTTATTTTAATTCCACATGTATACAATTCTTTTTTTTCTCTTGGCCAATATCCATAACTTTTAATTATTAAAATGCTTATTTCAAATGAAGTTGTTAAAATAATTACAGTTCTTGCTGCATGTAAAAAAATCAGAAAGCAAGAAAGAGTACCATAGTATCAATTATTAGGAAGAGGTCACACTGGTAGGGTAACATTAAGTTTTCTCCAGTGCTTCTATCAATGTACAGGTAGCATCTCAGAGGAAGTATAGACAATGAAAAACTTACTCTATATTAACGGGGATAGAGTTTGCTGTGGAAACTTATTTTAACTTTTATCTTTCCACTAAATTAATCGGACATATTATTATTATTATTATTATTATTATTATTATTATTATTAAGTATACAGATATCAATTTTCATTTCTATTGGCTTCAAATTTTGCCTATGGACATTGGCATTTTGCCCGAGTGTATATCTATATACCATGTATATGCTTGGTGACCTCAGAGGCCAGGATAGGACATCATATGCCCTGGAACTAGAGTCAGATTAGTGATGAGCTAGGAACTGAACTCAGATTCTTGGGAAGAACTGCCAGTGCTCTTGCCATTGAGCTATCTCTCCAGCCCTGCATTATTGTTCTTAATACCTTCCACCTTCACGCCACCAAAAGCTTTCTTAGAATGTTTGTCACTACAACAAAGTCTTATGTCATTTACCTCACTTTGCAGTCAAGGAAACAGTATTTTGGAATAGTTAACCACTTAGGCAGATGCTACTATTGAAACAGCCCTGGTCAGATTTTTAGCTGTTTTTCTGAAGTGGCTGGCAGACATCATTCAGAGCTTCATGGTTATCTCCCAAACCCTACACACACATACACACACACACACACACACACACACACACACCGCACACACACAGCCATCTACTCCCCAGGAAGTAAATATTAGACTTTAATTACCAAGTGCTGAGATAAAGGCAAAGTTGGCACTAACAGGTAGGTATCACAATGCTAGCCCACACTGAGTGTTGACATGGATTCTCATTATACTGCCCACCCTCTAACCCAGGTGCATTTGAGAGCCTTCTATCACCATGCTATCCTCATAGAGCATTATAGTGTCTTCAACAGCTCTTGGTGAATAAAGGGCATAGAGTGCTAAGAATAAGAATGAAAATAGCCCAGCTGAGAATTCTTGCCAGTTGAGAAGAAGGTTGAGGCTGGAAGAGTCAGTTTTCTTCAGGGTTGCGGCCTCTGGTAGGTTGCCCATGCTCCAGTGGATGGCCCTTCACCCACTCCAATTAGGAGCAGCTCTAATTGGACTCAGTGTGTTTTAAAGAAATAAAAACAGATGACATGAGGTATTGCAGGACATTTGATCACACTGTGAACCCAGAGATTGTGTTATTTACAGAAGGAAAGAAAACTGTTTCTAGCCTTTAGCACACACCCTTAATCCCTCTGACTTCTGACTGGAATACAGACATGCCCTTAGTACCCACCTTTAATCCCAAACAATGAAGTTGAAGTTAGTTTGTAAAAGGGAGCACCCATGTTTGAAAGTGATGTCTAATTGAGTGGCAGACAAAGTAAATGAATCAGAGAAAGATTTGACCGAATAGGATATGCCCAACTCTTACAAAAATAGAGGGAAAAAAGAGATTACATAATATCAAGAATAGCAATTCATTCAGAGGCCGAGAGAGAAGCCAGATTCAACTAGTCATCTTGGAGAGGAGTTTGAACCAGAACAGCTAAGCTTACTGAGCCAGCTAGAGCTCAGAAAGAACTAGGAAGGAATGAGCTTATTCAGCAGCAAGTCTCAGAGGTGGAAAGTATTCTAGGCCTAGATTAGATGATGTGGAGGCTAGAAGTTCCCAGGACTATGCCTAGATTTACAGATGGAGGCAGTAAGCCTCTGAAATGACAGTTATATTCAGGAGAATGAAAGATACATGTACAGTGAAGCTGGGAGCGATATGGAGGAGCTTGGGAGACATTAGGGTAGGGAGATAGATATGATCAAAATATATTATATAAATGTATGACATCCTCAAATCCTCAAATAAATAAAACGACTTAAGACTATTGGTTAAAATAAATATTTTTATAATTGTAACAATTTACATGGATCATTTAGAGAAAAGAGTAAACAGTTGAATACAAAGGTGTCCTCTAACTTCCAAACATGTGAAACAGCATGCAAATGAACATACATACACATACAGAGAAGGGAAACACAATATTTCTTAAATGTTGAAATGCTATTTTTAAGTGCACTATAAGCAAATGAAATTAATTTAAATAGCATCATACATTTAAAATTGCTAATGCTGCTGCTTTGACTGCAGCGTGTGCTGGTGTAAAGATGTCTAGTAGCAATTATATGTAGTGTGTGTGTGTGTATGTGTGTGTATGTGTGTTTATGTGTGTGTGTATGTGTATGTGTGTGTATGTGTGTGTGTGTGTGTATGTGTGTGTGTGTGTGTTTTACATAACTGATTTGGATGCTTGCTCTGACGATCTCAGCTGAGGATGGAGTGTTGACTCATTGATTAAGAACGCTGGCTTCTCTCCCAGGGGACCCAGCTCTGACCCCCAGCACCCAAGTGGCAGCTTAAGACCATTTATAAATAACTCCTGCTCCAAGGGATCTGACATCCTCTTCTGGCTTCTAAGAGTACTAGGCATGCTCATAGTATAAAGATGTAGACAAAACAGACATTCACATAAAATACATTTTTTAATTTTTTTTAAATCTCAGTTGTTAATAAATTGGGTTTTGGTGGGGAAGGAGATGAAGCTCAACACTTAGGAGTGGTTGCAGCTCTTCCAGCAAACTGGAGTTCAGTTCCCAGCACCAATGTCAAGCAGCTCGCAATCAACTCTAATTCTAGTGACATGGGAATCCATTGCCCTTTTCTGACCTCTGCAGGCACTATATTCATATGGCACACACACACACACCACAACCCCGATATATAAACACACCCATGCTCACACATATTTATAAACAAACAACAAATAAATAAAGGGCAGCTAATTCTTCCCATCTATTGCCTTGTGTTCACACCATATTCTCCTCTGAATGCCAAGGGAGAACTGGTCCAGTGAGATCCTTCCACAAGCAACTGGAGACTGAGGACTATAAATATTTCTTTATTTAAACATCTCTCAGAGGATCTGTGGTGATTTGAAAGAGAGGGGCCCACATAGAGCCAGAGGTTTGAATGCTAGGTTCCCAATTAGTGAAACTGTTTGGGAAGTATTAGGAGGTGTGGCCATATTGTAGGACATGCATCAGGGAGAAGGGAGATTGGGGTTTCAAAAGTCCATTCTGGACCCAGTGTCATGTTCCCTGCATGCTGCTACAGACTGGGATGAAAGCTCTCATCTGCTGCAAAATGACTAAGACAAGGTCATTTTGAAGTGACTACATTGAAATATAGACATATTTCAATAGTCTATGTATAATGACACTACCACTATTAGATATGCATATTTGAGTAATTCCTGTGTTCCAGGCACTATGTTACCACTAAGAATACAATATTCAAGCCAGATATATCTTTTCATTACCAGTGTTTTTACAGATATACATAAATCTGAATGAAAGAACTCTATGGTTATTAGTAGCAGACAGATACACTTAAATGAGTACACACATAAGAAGTAAACAGTTTGTAGTTCTAATAGCACAGAAAAGAAAATGACCAGTCCTGGAGAAAGCTTCTGTGGGAAAATAACCAAAGTGTGGAGGGTTATAACACTCACCATGGCAAAGGTCTGTGCTAAAGAGAAGCATGCATTTCAAGTGCTCACTAAGCACCTTGTGGCTAAGAAGAAGATAGACATAGTGGGTGTTAAGACATGCTACGCACAGGTAGAGACCTGGGTAAATCTTATGAAAAGTATAACCTTTAAACCAAGAAGAATGGGAAGCCATTGGGGACTTGAGTTGGAAATGACATGATCACCTTCTCCCTACAGGAAAGTTTTTATCTTCAGAAAACCTAGGGTAAAGGGTGGGTTGGTTGCCTGACATCCATTTTTAGAATGTCCACCTACACTTCTTTCCAGATTTATTTTCTCTTTGTCTTTGCAGAAGTCTTAACACCATGGCTGTATGAAGCTGGGAGTAGCTTTTGTATGTCTTTGTAAGGTTCAGCTTGCTATGCTCCGATGGGAGGGACAAGCTCTGGGAAGGTGATAGAGGTAAAGAGGTCAAATGCAGGCAAGCCCATGCCTACTGAAATGTGCTCAGTGAGAGACAGGGTCACCCAGGCCTAAGTTACCATGCGACCCCTGACTAGCTATGAAACTATGAAATGATGGGAAAACAATTTGAAAACATTCTGTTGCTGACACCTTCATTGATAGCATGAAGACCAAGCAGTAGGCAGTTCCTTTGGTTTTATGGTTCTATCTAAACAGGTAATAAAGAAAGAATAACTCCCATGTCATACCATTCTATGCTTCTGTAGGCAAAGAAAATACGTTAACATAGTAAAGTGTAAACATTAGAAGGTACACACAAACACTCATTTTTTTCCTTTTCCTTTTAAGCTACTACTTAAAATTTGAGCTCCATGAAAAACTAAATACATATTCATTGTTTCTTCAATTCATTAGCTAGCTTAATGTTTTGAAATTCATCTTTGAACTCTTAAATTTTTCTGAAATCAGAACCTCTTCTTTTCCATATAAACCAGCTATGCAAATAAATCACTAAAAGAATTGTTAGTAGTTTGTCTTTCTCTGCACAATCTCAAATCCTCAAGGAATGTGTAGCTGTTTAAACTCCGTTCAATTAAACTCTAGAATACACCATAAAATACTAGGGCTACAACTTGAAACAAACAAGTGAACATTTGTTATGGGGACAGTAAAGTTTACTTTTCACATAAGGAGCCGACAGTAATAATGCATTCCATTCTATTTCCCAGAATGCTTCTTAAGTATGTTAATAAAGTCTTTATTGTGTCTGCTTATAAAAGTCACCACCATTTCCCATTAGAAAGCCTCTGTTTATTCATCAAACATTTACTGACAGTGACTGCTGGGAGCAGCCTCAGATTTCTACTCCATTACACGTTTGTGGCATAAAGCACATTAATTATAGATATATTACAATATTCAACTCATTGAGGAAAAATTAGATGATCAAGGCTCATTTTCCTTGACAATAAGCAAGTTAATGAAAATACTAATTACCTGGTGATGAAGTGGAGCCTTCAGGACTGAATGCTGAGCATCTCCAAGAGAGTTCTGTGGATCTAGCTCGGAATATTAAAGCCAGAAGCATTGTGAGTATAGGAGGTGGCCCTTGAAATTGTCCAGTGCTCTTTAATCTGAGGCATGAGGACAGGTTGAGGTGAGGTGGAGTTGTATGATTTGTTAGGGGGAACTCACTGAAAAATCAATGGCCTCAACTAAAAACAAAAATTAATTCATGTTATCTGGGTGACAAATGTACTTCGTTAAAAAAGTGATATAGAAGAGGGTCATTGTCAGTTAGGGCATTGCCATCTCTTCCTTGCCCATTTTAAAATAATATTAGAACTCTTTTCAGCCATTTTGAATGACAAGGTGAAAAGTATCTTTAAAAAGAAAAATCTTATCTCTCAGTTTCTACAAACTCAGATCCAATAGTGATGAACTCACAGCACAAGAACAGCAGTTCACATCAGGTAAGGCTATTGACATCCTGAGAACTAGGCCCTCTGGCAGCTGAGGATTGACTCAGTTGGCAGAGTATCTAGCAGGCACAAGGGTTTACATTCCATCCCTAGCACTGGACATAACGGGCCTGTGGGCCTAGCACTGGAATCACAGCACTTGAGAGGTAGAAGCTGAATGATCAGATTTAAGATCATTGTCAGATACATAAGATGTTCAAGGCCAGTTCAAGGTCTTATGGGATGCATAAAACCCTATGTCAAAAATAAAAATAATTCTCTGGGTGTTTAATCCTTGGGAGGCCATGGATCTCTGAGTTTGAGGTCAGCCTGGACTACAGAGTGAGTCCCAAGTCAACCACAGCTACACAGAGAAACCATGTCTTGTGGGAAAGAAGGTTCTTTCTAAATAAGTATATAAAAATAATCTATGTTTATTGTTATCTAAAACATTAAATTAAAATAGTGAGATACCACTCTATGCCTTTTGAACTGGCTAAATGAAAACTGGATCTGCCGATTGCAAACTTGCGTGTGTTATTACAGAAAGTCTCATGTATTGGTGGTGGGGATACAAAATGATTCAACCACTCTGAAACACAGCCAACCAATATTTTTATAAAACTAAACATAATCTAAATATTATACATATCCCTTGTTGTTTACTCAAGTAATATGAAAACTTAAGTCCACATAAACCCTCTACTTAAATATATATTTCCACTTACTCATAATGACTTAAAACTAGAGCAACCAAGCATGTGATTTATTTCATATATTTTTGTTGGTGGTAATTGTTTTGCAGTGCTGGGGCTCAAGAAAGACCTCACATTGTTAGGAAAGGGCTCTACCACTAAGTTATACACGTAGCCCTAAGGTGTATCTCAATAGGTAAGTATCCAACAAACTTTTATGTTCAAGTAATAGAACACCACTCATCCATACTAAAGTAATAATCTAAAAAGCCATGGATAAATGTGAAGGATATATTGCTAGCTGAAGGAGTTGTTTCACACGGGACATAGGTTAATAATTCTAAAATTACTATGGAATTAGACAGTTAGGTGAATAATAACACAGATTTCAAATGCTTGCTATTGGAATGAACGTTTACACATAAGCAAAGCGAGGATCCTGGTAGTGATATGATCACCCATCAGCATATGTTTTACTAAATACAGATCACAGCTATACGCTAAATAACACATAAAAATTTGTTTATATACATGTGCATGTATATATACATGTAAAATATGTATGAAAAAAAATGTCAAAAACACATAGGCACAAATTAGAAAATGGCCACAGATAAAATAGTTTGAGTTAAAAAAAAACAATAAAATATTATTGGATCATATTCCAAACATGAACACAATAGCATTCTGTGAATATATAGTAAATGGATAGATAAATAGACAATCAATAGATAAAACATAGCCAGACAGAAGAATGACAGGTAGGTACAGATGATAGATACATAGTAGATGATAGAAAATTATTAAAATAAATATAGATAAATATGGTAGATTGAAGTTAAATCAATTGATCAATATATAGATAGAGATGATTGATGATTGGTAGGTAGATGCTAGACTGATTGATAGATAAATATATGAAACATAAATAGATGGTAGATGGTCAATAGATATAGATAGATAATAGATAGATAATAGATCAATTAGATGATTGATAGATAATAGATCATAAGATGATAGATAATAATAATAATAATAATAATAATAGACAGAAGATAAAAGACAAATGTCCTGTGAAGAATCCCAAATAATGTATAATGTATATGGCTTTTCCACTCTCAAAGAGAAGAGTATGACTCCCTTGCCTTATATGGAGTTACACATGCTTACTTCCCCCCAGTGAGAATAGGCTGGAAAGAGTGAGGAAACATTTAGAGCAATGGTAAAGAGATCTGATTAAATATTCCCTTAGTCAGATGTCAGTTCATATGAACAGCAAGAAGCCAGACTGATAACATGTTCATCCACATAAAAAAGAGAATTGTACCTCTGTAGTCACCTTTCCAGAGACATACTTCTAAATATAATCATGAAAATCCCAAATAAGAAACATTCAACAAAATCTGGACAGTATTCTTCAAAACTGTCAAGGTCATAAAGAACAAGAATATTCTGAGAAGCTGTCATGCTGGAGTGGAAGCCAAAGAGACAAGATAACTAAGTGTAAAGTGGCATTCTGGATAGAAAGAGAAAAGTGACATTAAAATGAAGGAAACATTAATGAAGTAGGGACTTTAATTAGTAATAATAATAGACTGATCTTGTTTCATTAACCATGACAACTGTGCAGTGCTAATGTAAGATGCCAGTGAGGGAGATCTCTGAGATATCAAAGGATCTAAGTATCTTTGCTATTTTTCTATAGACCAAAGAGTGTCCTAAAATAAAAGTTTATTTTTAAAAAATACTAGAATCATTTTTCACATGCCTGGCTGGTTTCTCTCATCACCCAAGTTAGGGTCTAAGAATAAGCACACTGCTCTGCATATCTTCCAGTTTGTATCAACATTTATTTCCCACACTCGACTAATGGATGCATGCAGCCACTGCCTCCTCCCCTGTACTATCCACAGAACACATTCTGAACAGTTCTACTACAGAGTGGCCCAAGATCCCATTGCTGAATGGCTATTTCACACACTTGTTCTTAGATTCTCGATGGATGTGCTGGCATGCACCAAATACAACTTCATCTAACTAGATGGTGAGGAAAACATACATTTGTGCAACTTGCAGTTCAGTGTGTTACTCACCCGAAATGCTCAGTTTTAGAATAGTTACTTAATAATTCAACATGGACAATTCGTTGATTCCCATTGAGTTTCAATTCAAGCAGCCAAGTTGCCCTTGGACTACTATGAAGACTGAGATATTGTCTAAGAGCAACCAGCTGTTAGTATTTCTTCTTGCTACCCTGGAGTGAAAGCTGATTTACAGCTTTTTTTTTTCTTTTGAGAAGCATTAGGAGCCCAGACACACACCCCCTGCATCTCTCCCACCCCACTCCCATCCCTAGACTTCTCATTTACCTTGCACAAGTGACTTAACTTCTAAAAGTTTTATTCTACTTCCACAGCCCTTTGCTGTTTTGTATCAGAGGCATATGGGATAAATTTATCCCATAAATAGTCTTTTTAATATTTACTATGTATCATCAATAGAGAAGGCACTAAGTGGTAACATTTAAGAGGGAACAAAATACAAAATTGCTGAAACTATAGAACTTGAATTCTAGTAGAGACAAATAATTTTAAAAGAAGATAAATTGTACATGACAGTTTTAAATAAGTTAAAGGATAAGTATAAACCAAGCATAGTGGAACACAATTATAATTCTAGTATTACATTTGGAGACGGGGTGAGAACTGAAGGAACCAGGAGTTCAAGGACTGTCTAGTCAACGTAAGTTTGAGGTAAGCCTGCACTATTTGAGGTTAGCCTGTCTTAAAAGCAAAACAAAAGATTAATTAATTAAAGTAAGTAGGTAAGTAAGTAAATGGTGTTAAGATGGAATATATTCGGGAGAAAAGGGCAGGTAATTTTAGGTATGATCAAAATAGGCTTTGCTAAAAATTGACATTTGAGTGAAGACCTGAGGGGTGCCAGACAGGCGATCCTGAGAAGTTCAAGAAAGAGTCTCTACAGGAGAAAGCGCAGCAATGTAGAAAAATCCCGAGGCAAAAGCAGGCTGCAACATTCCAAGAACATCAGGGAGGAGAATGTAGTTGAATGTAGGTGGTTCATGGGGAGAGTAGCAAGAGATAATTGATATAATTAGCAACAAATTGATAATTTGTTGAGAAAACAGACCACTAGAGTCCTGTGTGCTGTTCTAGAGCTTTTGGGATTTATTCTGGGCAGGCCAAAGCCATTTTAAACAGATCTGCTTAATCTCTGTGCTTTAGCAAGACCACTACATGCAGAAAAGAGATCTATAGAAGCAGAAGCAAGGGAACCAGAAAATTCTGTATTCTACGGAAGCAACTACAGGAGCTTGGGGCCAGAGTCCTAACAGTAAAGGTACTAAAAAAGGTTGGTCCCAAATATATTTTAATGATACTGTTACTACAATTTTCTGAGGTATTCAGTGGGAGACATGAGAAAAATAGAAGCATCGTTCCCCAATGCTTTTCTCCTCCCAATTAGAAGGCCGAAGCTCATTTTACTATACATAAGACATACAGTTGGGGAAATAATTTGGAAGCTTCATGCTTAATATATCTACTTTAAATATTCAAGTAAATGTTAATAATGCATACCTTGACTTTTAATCCAACCATTTGGCACAACCGTTTGGGGGAAAATGGCAACCGAAGTTCAAAAACTATGCAAGTGACAAGTTACAGATCGGGCTGGAAAGAATGAGAGCTATAGAGAAACCGAGGAAGAGAGACAAGTAGGAAAAGAGATGAGGTTCCAAAGGACTCCCCCCTGAGGTTCCCCCTTTAAAAGGTTGAGGGATTTATAAATAGCACTGAGAACAGGCATGGATTGAGAATAAAACAGGAGGAACCTGGAAAGCCAAACGGTCTCGGGGAGAGAATCTTCAATCATAGGATATGCAGATGACAGGTCAAGTAAGATGGGGTCTCACGTGTGAACTATTAGTTTACTGATGTGGAGATCATCACAACCCTGTTTGCAGGCAAGAGTATAACTGAGTTCAAGAGTAATCGCTGAGCTATGGCTACATGAAGTATTAACACTAGAAAAAACTAATTACAAGTTTTGTGAAAGTCTGACGCTGTCGGACTAAAACATTGGGACACTGCGTGCGTGAGCGAAGGATAACTGAAGACCCTAGCACAGGCGGAGGTGAGTAGAGTTTTCCTGGAAAGGTAGAGAAGAGACTAGGAAACCGAGTCAGGAAAGTTTCCATTTGTTTGGTCTGGTTTTCTCGTTTATTTTAAGCTAGAAGAAACACCAACACTTCTGTTGACCAGTGGGGATCAGCTAGTAGAAAGGTAAAGGCTGCTGGCATAAGAAGCAGGAGCAGGGGCCATGGGTGGGGGTGGGGAGAGGACTGCCAACTGCCCGCCCTGTGGAAGTACGGCTGCAGCCAGGAAGGGCAGGCGCACTTGTGTAGATGCTGGATGCAAGCACATGGGCAAAGCCTCTGATCCCACCAAACCAGAAGCAGTTTCACAAACGAGAGCAAGTGTGTCTGAATTTTACCGGTGTTGAGATTTTAAAGAGAGGAGAGAGAGAGAAACAGTGTCTTCTCAGAGGTGAGAGAGAATCAGTGAGAGCATGTGAGATGCTTAAAGTAAACAGTGTGCGGGCAAATTACAAAAAGCAAGATCAGAAGCTGGGGCAGAGAAAACTGGCTGATGTCCTCTTTTTCTCTTCAATCTCTATCGGTAACATTAACTTGAGTTGAGATAGGCGCCGGGGAAAGTCCTGGAATCAATAACAAAGAAACCTCTGCTATCTATGTGGTATCATAAAATGACAAAAATCTTCATCCACATGCATTGTTTAATCTTTCAACAGCAAATGAAACAAAAGTCTGCTTATTTGGAATGCTCTCCTGTTAGGGACTAAATTTTAGCTCACAAATAAGCATCTAATTGTGTGTGTGTGTGTGTGTGTGTGTGTGTGCGTGTGCGTGTGTGTGTGTGTGTGTGTGTGAATACAACAGAGTCCAAAGCAAAGGAAAGGAGCAGAGTTTGACAGAGCAATTGGTGCCCTGTGATGTTTAACTCTCCTGCTAATTTCAGTGGAAGGAAATGTTTCCCTGCCTCCCAGGGCTCACTTCAGAAGTTGGGCTAGAAAACAGAAGAGTCCCAAGAGAACCGGCTCTCTACTCAGCAGTCCAAGGGGAGGCTCTTCAGTGACATTTCAACCAAGAGCAAAGGAGATTGTTGCCACCTACCTAGTAAGTGAAGATCCTTGTGCTTCAAGCTGATTCCTGACCCTTGATGTAAGAGGTTGTTTTGAGTTCTTTGGCCTACCAACCAAATTTGTCTGCTGCGGATGAAAATGGATGAATAACCAAGACTTAAATGAACAGGAAGAGGTGGAGAAGCTAAATAATTATTTTTCTTAACTTGGAATAGAGATATTAATGAAGGAAAAGGGGAGTACATGGAGCTCAACAGCTCTCCTAAAAGAAATCAATTTTCTAGATGTTGGAAACTGACCGCTTCACTGCCAGGGCAGAATGTCTGTCTGCTAAACTGTTAAGCAGGTTTCTATCCAGAAATCTCCCACACATCCCCCACACTGGCACCCAAAGGTGTGAGGGATCCCAGAAGCTCTCTGCCCATAGTGCAAAGCAAGTGTGTATCTAACAGATATGATTACAGGCAGGCCAATTTCTTCTCAGTTGCTTAATTCCTAACTCCTGTCAAATTCTATCAGGCCTACTGGCAGGTTCTATTTGTTGGTGTTTTGGGTTAAACCTGAGGATATTCTTAGCATTCCTCTCCTCCGGCATGACATGTTGCAGTTAAGTTTAAAAGACTGTGGGATTGTTATAAAGAAATTACTGAACCGGAGTCTAAGTACAATGCCAACAGTTATAAAGAACAAACTGACCAGGAAACCTTAATGCCTCTATTAATACAGCTGTTAATTTTGAAAAGCTGTGACAGCTATAACATCTTTTTTAAAAGGAAAAAAAAAACACTTTCCCTTTATCTACAAAATGTTCCCTTCTTTGTACATAGCAGCTGCCTCAAGCCCCCTTCTACTGACTGTTTTAATTTGTCTTTAATATCAGATGTGCCTTATCGATTTTTTTCTGTGTATATTTTCATTCTGAATAATTCAGAGGCATGAATTTTTTCCCCATTATGGTCAATAGCAGGAGCAAATTTGGAGAATAATCAATTGAGCCCTGACTGACAATTCCTGCTGTTGATACCCCAGAAGTGAGGGAGGGGGGAACAGCAGGGGATAATACGACCCAACAGTCAATCACAGCTATCAGCAAATGAGCCAACATGGATTTGTGTGAGGGATGGAAATCCATACGGCAGGCCCGAAAGGCCAGCTAATAGTTGGCTCTCTCTACTCTTCATCATACAGCAATCCAGCTGTGCAGAGGAGAGTTACGGCCTATTCTCCCATACATTGCCCTCTTTGCTAATGTAGTTTTAAAATCATGACTTAAAGGTGTCATCTTTCATATGAATGTGTGCATCATCGAGGCATCAATTCTTAATGATTTGTTCATATTTTAGCTCTGCTTTTTTACAAAATAGGATAGAAAAATTGGACGGCTTCCAGGAAGCCAGTTTGGGGAATAAATAATTGTCACATTTTAATTTGGATAATATGGTTGAAATTAATTATCATAGAGCTGACAGAAACAATATGGGTTGGTCTAGTCTCCTCTCACCTGCAGGAAGAGCACATTTTTCTGTGTCTGTCTTCATGCTGGCGTTCATCCAAGACTTTGACACACTCAATTTACTACAAAATTGGCATCCCTCTATCTCATAAAGGAATCCAAGTGTAACGATAAATATTGTACCCAGTGCACGATACGATTAGGACAGATCGGAGGAGACGTCATAAAAATCAGACATTGGGCTCCCACAATTATGGTATTTTAGGTCATATCTCTCTTCTTTCCGAACACATTTTTATAAAATTCCTGAGTTAACAGGATGCACTAGACGCGGGTGGACGTCTTCATCCTCCCAGAGCTGTTGAGATCAGAACCGAGAGAGCAAAAGGGAGTTGGGTTAACACAGCAATTCAATTTCAATTATGTAGAGTAAATGGTCTTTTTCAGGTCTGACGGTTTTGGAAAAGTAGTTGAAGGTCTGGTGTCATGTGCACGTGGTTTGTGCTGATCTGTAAAAGTAATGGCTGTCACATTAATAAGATAAAAAAAATCCAGAATATAATTAGGAGGTCTGACAGCCCCAGACAAATATTTCTAATGTGATGTCTAAAAAACAACCAAGATCCTAACAAATTGTTGATTATAAAGAAATGTCTTACAATTAATAGTTTCCGTAATGGACATCTGCATTTGTATATCTCCAGCAGAGATCCATAAAATTTAGAAAACATCTGTAGTTAATTGTAAAGTAGCTTATAGTTAAATAATAGCTCAATGTATGCAAAGAAAATGGGGAATTTAGAAGTCCTGGTTTAGTTTACTATAGATAACTTATTTATAAATCCCTGTAATTTATTATTAATGTCCTTATACAATAATCTTTCATGCATATAAACACAGTTAACCTTAAAATTTTATACTGATTCCCATTTCTTTACAAAAGAGGTGTTTTTGCTTTAGAATTCATTAGCCTTAAAGGTTCTTGAGGACATTAAAGACATATGTTATCTTATATTTTATAGGGAAAAAATATATGATTCTTTGTTCACAATCTCATTTTATTCATCAATCAACTTCATGGAAAAAACTTACTCTCATTAAAAACTTTATTTTCTTGGAATTAACATTGATATACATATACATATACATATACATATACATATACATATACATATATATATATATATATATATCTGATCAATTATCTGTAAAGTTAGAATTGATTTTTCAAATACCAACAGAGCTTTCCTTCCTCTGGTATAGTGTAGCCATACTCATATGATGCATTATACTCTTCAGCAAAGATTCTCTGATCTCTTCATGTTCTCTAGGAAAAAAACAAGATTTTGGTGTAAAAAATTCTCTGAGAACTATGTAGTATAGCAATGTGATATGCTACATGTAGAATATATTGCAAAACAGATATTTTTTATAGATGACAATATATGTAACAATGGATATTTTCCAAAACAGATCAAAGTTGGAATCATGAAATGGCAAGCATGGCCACTACCAAGCAACAAGTAAAGATAGTTAACAAAGCTACATTAGTAAGGAGAGGATACTTAATTAAGGTGAATTGGTAAAGATGACACACTTGGCCTGCTTTTCCTGGTCAGCTGTAAATGTTTTAACAGTTTATGCTAATGTGATATCAAAATATAGATCTTTTCTTGAGATCAACAAGAAGAATTAGATTGATTGAGACAGAAGACATGGGTATATTTATTACTCAGTTACTTGTATAATCTTAGTTGGACTAGTAAATAATAATAATAATAATAATAATAATAATAATAGCTACAATTTATAAAAGGTTTTCTTTCCATCAGAAATTGTTTCTAGCAAAACACACAAAGTTGCTATGAGACAAGCACCATCATTATTTGCATTTTGCAGATGTTGAATTTAAGGACTGTAGAGGTGATAATTGCTTGAAAGTACATTATTGTAAGTGACAGTGTGTAAAGAGGACTAGACTCAGATCCGGTACTCTCTAACCCCCTAAATGCATAGTCTATACAAATATCAGAAATGAAACAAATAATTGAACTCTGTTGCTCAAATTTATATACACTCCCATTATATACACATAGGATTACCTCCCTCCCACTCTGCTTCTTGAATTGTTTCACTATTTTAATTTACTTGCTTGTTTTGAATAAGAAGTCTTTGGTTCTAAATGCTTCCATTCACAAGGCCCATAAGAAAGTCACTGAAATTAATGAGCAAAGGACCTTACAGTTGACTCATTGTCCTGCCTTCAAGAATCTTGTCAGATCAAGAGATGAGGTAAGGACAGCTTGGTGAAAATGATGCTGACACAGATACAGCATCCCCCGTCATACAGGACTTTGCTGGGTAGCTGAAGGACTGTGACTGTGACAGGGGGCAGCAGCATCTGATAAATGCATACCCTGAGGATGTCCTTCCCTCTCTGCCAATGTTCTCAGCTCAAGCTCTCTAACTCAGTCACCATGCCATGGTGAAAAAATTCATTATGTTCATTATACTGACCTATATAAAATGCCTCCTGTTCAAAGAAGTACCAGTTTTAAAGAGTCAATGGAACAAGATCAAGAGATCTTACATCCAACTAATCTTGGATGTAATTTGGGACTAGGGGTGTAAGTTCAGCTAAACCCTTTCTGCCATGTTATATATGGTCCTGAACAACTTAATCAACTTCTTTGAGCTCTGGTTTCTTCAACTGGAAAGAAAAATATAATGAAGGTAAGATACATATGTGGGATGGTTATGAAGAATTAGCAATACCATGAGGATTCAGCACCTGTCACAGAGAATAAGCTCAAAGAGTATTAGTTCCCATTCTTTAGAACAAAGAGGTGTCTGTCCAAATATTACCTACAAATTTATCACAAAGTTGGACAATCCTCATAAATAAGAAGCTAGTACCTAAGATTCTGAAAAAAGATATGCTCAAAAAAGGAAGAAAAATGAAACAAAGCAAAACAAGATCAATACTCCTTTCAAAAAACTAGTTTCCTCTCTTCTTGGTCAAGCCAGTCCTGAAAATGCAAACTCATTCCAAACTTTTATTTCAGGAACAAATAGTACCATGATCACGTGCCTGCTCAAGTACCTTCAGGAGGGCTTTGCAAATATCCCCCACATACCCAATAGAACATGTGAACATGTGTGTGTTTACATATTTCATCTTAAATTCATTTAGGAGCAGGGAAATATGTTGAAGCGTTATGGATAAGGTTTCAGCAAAGTAAATGATTGATTTTTTTATGTGTATTCAAGAAAACATGTCTCTTTTGCAGGCCATAATTGTGGAACTATGCTAATGGAAATCACTCTAACGCTTTATTCATAAGGGTCATTTATAAATGATGTATGAATGTCCATAAATGCCTCTCTTATTTGCTATTAATAGTTAGGAATGCTATTATTTTTACATAAGCCAGTGTTATGCCTTTTGAATGGAAACAACAATAGGTATAATATGTTAGAACGAGTCTACAGATAAAATAAGCATATTTTTGCTTGGTTATTAACTACAATAAAGTATTTCCACTTGGGTTATTTAAGGTTGTATTTAAATTTCATCTTTAATTTGAAAAAACCTCAGGGTGCTCTTTTCAATGAAATGTATCAATCATAACACTTGGAGTCCAATTATTACACTTCAGCTAAATTACTTACTGTGATCTTACCACTTAAAGCACACTTCAGAACCACAAGTGAGTTGTCATGAAAATATTTTCTTTTCTCAGAGTTTAAAAATTATACTAGTAATATTTTTCAATAGGATTCGTTTCCATGAAAGACTCCATCACACACTGGCATTGCCAGGCACAGTGAGGGGAATGTAAAACCCAGCCATTTAGTCCCTTAGCTTGCCCTTGCTGACAGAAGGAAGGGGCCAATTACCATCTCGCTCTTCTTCCCAACAGGGGGAGCATGCTTCAAAAGTAAAGACAGAAGTTCTGAATGCTCTCTTGGGTTTTAGCAGATCTTATTAAATGTTCATTTCATGAAGGAGTTTGTTCCAGATATAGAAGAAAAGGTAAATGCTCCCTGGGGTCATTTACCTAAAGATTATTCCATCAGTGTTCTGTATGGAAGAACCAACCAGCAATGTCCTGAGCAGTATTTATTTTTATTTCCCTCATTCAGTACTACTTCCATCCAAAAAGGTAGATGTAGGTTTTGGTCAGACGTAGGCTTTGGAAGCCAGACATTGCAGCTACCGTGCCTGGAAGATGGTGGATCAGTTCCTAAGGGAGAGAACAGTCACCTAAATCCTAACACGATTAAACTGTTTTATGTTACATGATACGGAGGAGATAAGAAAGGGAAGAATGTGTCTCCTCCCTTTACCTACATTTCCTAGCTCTTTTTTCTGATAGTTTAGCCTTTCCTAATATTTCATGCTAAGATCTCAAATAAATCCAGATTAGAGGCAATGCCATATTGTAGGCCATTTCCAGAACTAAGGAAGGAGTGAGAAAAATCAATGGATGCTCCAAGTTAAAGGGAAGAGCAAATTAAATAGGAAAAACATGGATTTTCAAAGCAATAAAACTGCCCTCTATTGTTAGATGTGTTGTTATGCATTTGTCCAAGCCCACCAAAGTACAACACAAAAAGTGTACCCTCATATATACTACATCCTTGGGTGTTTACTACACGCCAGGGCAGAGTTGTCACCTGACGTAAGTGTGTTACTTTGGTGGGGAACATTGATACTGAGACTATGAACATGAAGAAGGAGTATACTGGAGATCTCTGTTCTTTTCTTTTAACTGGTGTGCTCCTCAAGTTACTCAAAAAAGTATTGCTTGCTCTCAATAAGAGCATGCTGCTGAGAAGGAAAGCACTTTTAGTCTCCTCTGGGTACCCCAAAGAATGCTGAGCAGCATGGGCCAGGGAGGGCAGAAAGTAAGAGGAAGGACTCTAGGCTCCCAGGCCAGTAGAGAGAAGATGATCTCCATCATATTCACATTTTTGCCCTAGGCCAGATGTGCCTAAAAGCTTCAGGCCTTTGCATGGTGCCTCTCACGGGGCATCAATTCCCTCAAAAGTCACGTACTTACTTTCTCAGTTTGACTTCTGGGAAAATATCAGATCTGTTGATGTTGACATTCAGTGTTACTTCCATTCTTTGACCAGTTGAGGAGAGGAGGAGGGGGACTGGTAATAACACAAGAAAGTTTTGATTCTTATGAACCCTGCCTAAAGTTGACATACGTGGTTAGGAGTAGATAGATGAAGAGTCTAGATAGAACTTTGTTTCTGATTTAGGGCTCTCAAAAATCTTTCTTTTCTGAATGGAATCTAAGCATGCTAATACAAAAGCAGGTGGAGTGGGGGGAGTACTACTGTGAGTAGTACTGTGGGGTGAGTACCTGCTGCTCTGTTCTTCAGGATGCCATACATAATCCCAAACACTTAAGTAGACTCACAGAAATACTGATCAAATAAATAGAAGACTTAGCAGACTGGGTGGAGAGATGAATGGATGGGCAGGTACTACCCCATATCCACTTCCTCCTCAAGTACTGGATGGTTGCACACCAAGCTGGACTGGAGGGAGGGAGGCTCAGTAGAGGCCAGTACAGGCAGTTTAGGATCTCAGTAAGCGATGAGTGTATGGGCAATTAGTACACTGGGGAATAGCTTCAGAGAACTAGTTAGGGTTATTGGGGAAGGGGGGCAGTATTTATGCCCTTGGGAAGGTGGCCAGGGTCTCTGGGGCAAGGTTTGTGTGGCCGAGTACCACTGGCCAGTGCTGGGCTGTTAAGAGATGCCTCATCTACATACTCAGGGGCTGTGAGGGGACCTTATAAGGTCAAACAGGGAGAGAAGTCTGATAACTGTCAGGGTAACAAAGTCTTATTGGATGGATGGGTGATGGGTGGGTAGGTGAGTGGTTGGATGGATGGACAGATAGACAGAATAGATGCCTAAACTAAATGTTGCTACATTGCTTTTTCTCTTATGGTCCTATGAAGCAAGTGTTACTATTGAACCTTTACTTTTCTTTTCTCCAACATTGTCATTGATAAGCACTGAAGAAAGGATTTTCTTCAAGATAAAGAAATGGAAAAGAATTCACAAGAGTTAATACACACACCCCAGTGTCTCTTGCTCTAGTGCCTATGTTTTTGAACAGGAGGCATTCTTCCCTGGCATTTCTCACATATATTATTAGGCTATAATCTCAGAAAATGAGAAGTGGAGCCCCAGAGTATGATCCTTGTAGAGTTACAGATGTGAGGGTAGAAAAAAGAAAATGTTTTCTTGTCTGATCAAGGAAGGGCCTTACTATAGCCAGCAATAAAGAGAGCTGAGCACCATGGTCAGTTCCCTTCATCCTCAAAGCTTTGACAAAGGCTGCACCACTAGACTAGACCAGGGAAACACAATGTATGTCTGTTGTTATACCTTTCATATCTTAGTTTCTTCTCTATTTTTAATAATTATATATGTAAGATTCTAGTGTCTTTGCCTAGAGAAGTGGTTTGTGGTGTCAGGGGACAGCACAAATGAGAAATTAAAAATAGGATAGTTGATAAACTGGGTAATTTAATCTCAAGTAAGTCTATGGGTCCCATAAAACTGAGAAAGACAAAGTAAACATTGTCTTAAGTTCTTAAGTTCTGTGTCAGCCACAATATGAGCATGGGATTGACCCATAGTGTGTGTGTGTGTGGGGGGGTCACAACTTTAACCCTTAGCAAGCTGGAAGTCATCTATTTACAGGTCAAGTTCCTGTTCTGCTAGAATGACTTAAGTCAAACACATCTGTTATTAGCATCCCTTGGCTATAGGAATGTGAGACATGGAAGAAAGTACTCAGTAATTCCCCAAGTCTGTCCCAGAGGGAAGCACTGGGCCCTAATCATAGAAGTGAAAGACAGTGAGAGCTACCATCAGGTTTCAGCCTGGTTAGATAACCTCATTTAATCTTTACAATGGTAGCCCAGCCCTATTTAACAAGGGATGATAAGCCATAGGATGTTCAGTCATGTCACATTATTTAAATAAATACAAAAGAGAATTTTGTGAAAAACAAGACTCAGAGGGCTAAAGACTCAGCTATTAAAGGCTAGGCTCACAACCAAAAATAAAAGGCCTCAAGAGGTTAATGAACTTAAACTCTGCTGTATTTGGCGAGGCTGTAATTTAAGAGACAGTGTGGAACCTAGGGTGCATTCACAGTAAAGTACTCGATCAGCCCAGGCAGCAGCCGTGGACTCCATCACACCCAAACATTAACAACAAAAGAGGCCATTGTGACTCCAAATTCTAATCTTGTTTTTGTTTTTAAAGATAATTCTTAAAGCTACAAAGTCCATCAACACAGCTTTGTCCCAGTCTTTGCTTACATTGTAAAGAGCAAACGAAATAATCAGATAACCGTGATTTAACTTTGAAAGCAAATAGCAGCATATTGTGTGCATGTTCTCAGAGCGGGACAGAGGCAGCTGTATTGCTGATTCACCACCCCGTTCATTTTGTTGGTGAGTCACTCTCTGGGAATTTAAGAATTCATGTTTTGATTGAACAAACACCCTGACCAGACACATCTACTACAGTACTTCCTATACTGCATGTAATGTTTGCGTGCTTCGCTGGCCTACTATAAAGTATTATGCTAGCCACAAATGGGAAAGTTATGCAAAATGTTAAACCCAGTTATACAAGCATTTATCTTTTTCAAAGGTAAAAGTGTCTCCATTTTCTACAGCTTAGATCAGTTAACCACTCCCTGAACATTACAGCTTACTGAGGTTGTACCATAGTGTTTTATGAATCCTTAGATGATTTGCTAGTAACAACCAAGAAAATATCCAGCTAATTACCAAGGAAGCTCAGTTATCTCTAAGGCCCTAATTATTAAAACCCAGTGAGATACAAATCAATACCAAAATGAAGAGGAAGAGAGAAACAGAGAGGAGATTCAAGGTACCCAGAGAAGACAGCTTCTTTCAGAATGATGGACAACTTCTTTCTCCTTACTTTGTAGCTAACTGAGAATAAGGAGATGCTCAGGAGAAAGAACTGGCTGGAGCCAGCCACATCACTTCCCAAAAGGGCTCAACCCTCAACTGAGATAACCAAGCCCTTCTTGAGGCCCACAAAAGGATTTCTGGAAATAGCAAAGCATATTTGATTTCACATTATCCAACAGCATAAGATGATGTATTAACATTCCCCCTGAATTCAAAACATTTATTGATTCTTTTTAAACCTTAGATAATTTAACTAGGTTACATTTGCATTATGTAGTATAAAATACACATTTTAAATAATTTCTGCTCACATCTCAGATTGAGTATTGAGTTCAAAACAGCTCCTCTTTGCCTGAATTGAAGGAGCAAGTGAACCAAAAGTGATCATCAAATATTTATGGATATTAAGTATTACATTTATTCATAATCAGAATCTAAAATAATTTTAATCGGGAGATTTATCTGATAGTACTATCAAATTGAGAGAAATTCATTAAGGATGGTATGGTATCTATTAACTAAATATGAAGCCCAACTTTACATAAAACAAAACGGGAACTGTACTGCTTGAGGAAAAGAAAAATCTTCAATTCTTTTTGCTCTTTTCAACTTCACTTCTATCCTTCTTTTGGAGGAAGGAAAGGTTTGACCATTTATAAAAGATGAAATGACTTAATTTATTCTTTTACTAAGGGAACATTTAAGACTGTGTCCATGATTGAGCAGAAGTACTCCAGAATCTTAGAGACACAAAGTATCAGGGTTTTATCCTACGTGATACCCATCAAAATGATGTAAATGCAAAAGCAAAAGCCTAGTATGCTACATCTAGTATGCTAGGAGTTGTAAACAGGATATGCCCTCTGTACAGTCATGAAAACTTGCCTTGGCTACTTTTATATCAACTTGACAAAAGCTAAATTCCAAGAGGAGAAAAACCTCAGTTGAGAAAATGTCTCCACAAGATCGGGCTGTAGGCAATGGTATTTATTTTCTTAGTCAGCGATTGATAGGGGTATGCAGACACCCCTGGGCTGGCGATCCCGGGTTCTATAAGAAAACAGGCTGAGCAAACCATGAAAAGCAAGGCAGTAAGCATCACCCCTCCGTGGGCTTTGCATCAGCTCCTGCCTTCAAGCTGCTTCATGGACTTGTGATAAGAAAACAGAAAGTGTACGGTAGTTTGCTTAGTTTAGCCAACTAAAAATCTAAAGAAGAGATGAATCAACGTCTTTCTATGCGTGAGTATATGTGCACATATATGTGTGGGTGTGTTCATGTGTGTAGTCAAGAGGTCAGCATGAGAAGTCACCTATCACCCTCCACTTTTTTTCCTGTTGGCCATTAAAGGGGAAGCTCAGTAGAAACAGTGAGTACTCCTAAGTGTAAGTGCTAAGGTTTCGTTCTCACCGAGAGAGTGAGCCGGTACCTCTCACTCTATCACACCCCGGCAGGAATGAACAGAAGCACTGGTGGTCTGTGCACTCTGAGCTACTATCGCGTGCCTTTCACAATGCGCGTCAGGCTACTCCAGGAACACAGCCGCACTGTCTGCAGCAGCTGCCTCCTACCCACAAACCAGAGAACAGGAACCCAGAGCAGTGCGATCAAGTCCATGCTTCATGGAGCCTAGTAAATCTCTCTAAGGAAAAACTCTGGGCTCTTCCACAGCCATCCAAGAGCCATGTTTTCTCTGTGCTTGGGAGCGCTTTCACTAAGAAATTGTGTGCTTAGTGATTTTTCTGGCAAATATTTGCTGTACATCTAAAATGTTCATGTGAGAATAAAATTCTCTGTAGCTCAGAACCCGATAGAAATAACAGCATTACTCTGAGGCCCAGGAATTCTTGTTAGAGGATGAACCAGAGGCTCAAAGCCAGGCCAGCCAAGCCACAGATACAGCCAACTCTGAACGGGAACCAGGTAACAGCACAATTGAGGTTCCAGAAACTCATAAGCATCTCTTAGCAGGAAGCTGGCTTTGCCTGCTCTTATATACCTCAGAGCAGTTACTACTAAACATGTTTTCACAAAAACAACTCTTCAGCACAGATGAAGCCATCAGTCAGAATTTGGATTGGATTTAAATTAATAGATATAACTCAGAATATTAAGTATGCCTGTTCCTCTAGTATTAAAATACTTTGAGCTGGAACAAGAAGTGACTCTTTTATTATTATTGGAGAAAGTTAGGCCATAAGCCTAAATAGAAGTATGTGCCAGGGAAAGACTATAATAGGACTTGCATTTTACTGTTTAATACTACCACATGAAGTAAAACATAGACACTTAAGATGTCTATGTTATTTTTCTTTTACACCTAATTTGCTTTGTTTCGGTTTGTCAAAGGGCATCTAAATATGAGTGGTAAGTGGGACTAGTAAATACAACAAAATATTCTATACGCATATGTAAAAATACCATTGTGGAACCTATAATGTTGTAAACTTGATATGCACTCATTAATAAAAGTTATTCCCATTTTTACGCATCTTATGTCAGCATACAAAGCAATAGGTTTCCTTACAGCATATTTGTATATACCTAGTTTTTGTTGTCTTCTCCCTCCCGTTCTTCTCCAATATACGTCTGCCCTCCACCCACACCTTCCTCCGATAGTCTCCTAAGTGTCTGCATTCATGGCAAGTGTGTTCTTCTATCCTCCGTCTCTTCCTCTACATTTAAGACCTTGTTTTCTCCTTTCTTGGCTCCTTTTCTAGTTGAATGACCCACAAACATACACACACATATATACACACACACACACATATATATATATATATACACATACATGAAAAGTAAAATTTAAGATTCATATGCACTGGAAGGTTTTTTGTTCAACTTGACACAAACTGTAGTTATTTGGAAGGAGGAACAAAAATTGAGAAACTGTCTCCACTGTATTGCCTTTGGGCAAGTCTGTAGGGCCTTTTCTTGATTAATGATTAATATGGGAGGGCACAGCTCACTCGAGGCAGTACCACCCCTGGGCAAGTTGTCTTGAGTGGTAGTGGGAAGAGGACCAAGGAGCCCACAGGAAGTATGTAACCCGGTATACAGCATTCCCCCACGGCCTCTGCTTCAGTTGCTGACTCAGGCTTCTGCCTCAACTTCCCTTCATGATGAACAGTAATAAAAACACAAAAAGTAAATAAACCAATTTTCTCTCCAAGCTGATTTTGGTCATGGTGCTTCATAACAGCAACAGAAACTAATCTAGGGAACATGTGATATTTATCTTTCTGAATCTAGGTTACTTTGTTTAACATAACAATATTCAGTTCCAAGCAATTACCTGCAAATACCATGATTTTATTTTTCCCTTATAAAGAAGATTTTAAATGTCTGAGCGTGGGTGTACCTGGATGAGATTGTATACACCTTATGCTTACAGGTGCCCAAGGGGGTGACAGTGGATTGGATCCCTTGAAATAGGAGTTACAGGTAGTTATGAGCCATCCGACGTGGGTACTGGAAACTGAACTCAGGTCTTCTGCAAAAGCCGTGGATCAGTAAGTGCTTTTAACTGCTGAGCCATCGCTCTAACCCTTTTTCCATTTCTTTCTCTGTAGCAGAATAAAACTCCATAGTATATCTGTACGGTGTTTGCCCTCTGTTGATCGGTATCGAGGCTGGTTTCCGGTCTCGGCTATGGTAAACAGTATGGCGATAATCATGAGTGTTTGGATCAAATAGTACTTCTGCTTATTTGAATCATTCAACATTGCAACACCCATTATTAGTAAAATGAGAAACATGGCACGGTTGTCCCTGTCAACAATTTGCAAAATTAAGCAATGTACGTATGAAAACTGGGCGATGAGTCGGTAGGTAGATCCGGGACTCAAGCATACCACTTTCTAACCATGGGTTTTCAGAGTCACTTAATTTAGATTTCATTCTCACTTTAAGGATCACTATAAAGTTAAAAGAAGAAGGAGGAGGAAGGATGGTGTGTAGGAAAACTTCTTGTAAAGTAAACTGCACTTTACATGCTTAAGGGATGATGGTGTTAAGGTATTGGTAATGATGGTTATGGAGATGGTGGTGGTGATGGTGATGTTGGTGATGGTGGTGATCATGGTGTTGATGGTGGTGGTGGTGGTGGTGGTGGTTCCCAGATAAAATATCTTAGAAAAAGTGAATTTGGAGGCATCCCATTGAATAAATGTAGACATTAATGCTGTGCTGTGGAAAGAAATAAATATGCATGAATCTACCCTAAGAGGGAAGATATGAAAAATACTTTCTTTAGATTCTGTATTCCATTAAAAAGATGTATCTGGCTCCAGTATGCTTTCCATAGCTATCACACTTATGATCTTCCTAAATAACTTCTCAAAGATTCATATCTAAATCGTACTCTATAAAAATAATGAATTCAGAAAATCAGTATGCATGGCAAAACGAAAGGAGAGCAAAACGTTTTTCATCATCCCAAGAATTTCTTTAAGGAGGTTGAGAATCATAGATAATAAATATTATGTGCTCTCAGACATAATACAATTAGTATAATAATCACTTATGGAGTCTTTCTGGGTATATAAACCCCATGTAAAGGAAGGACCGATGCCCAGCCATAGATGGGTAGCACAAAACAAATTCAATAGTGTTTTTGTAGAGTTTTTTTTTTTTTGTCTTGTATTGTTTTGCTTGGGCATTCTTATCTCACTGAGGTTTTTGTTTTGTTTTGTTTTGTTTGCTTTTTTTTTTTGCTTGTATACTATGATTTTCAAGTAAGTGTTTTTATGGGTTTGTGTGTGTGTGTGTGTGTGTGTGTGTGTTTCTTGTGTTTTATTTCTTTTAAAAATACTGGTTTATTTCTTATTTTTATTAGCCTGGTTATTTTCTAACTAGAGAGAGGAAGATGACATCAAGTTAGATGGATAGATCAATGGGAAGGACCCCAGAGGTGCCATGAGGGGAGAGAAATCATCATCAGAAAACACTGTACAAAAAAAAATATTTTCAAAAATATGTGGGAGAAAGGGGTATTCATTTCAAAGAGAATTTAACCTGTTAGAACTTAGTAATAAATATCATAGCTGGAAAGGTGACTCAATGGTTAAAAGCACCTGCTGTCCCGCCAGAGGACCTGACTTTAATTCACAGTTCCCACATGAAGGCTCATAGCCATTTGTTGTGATCTGAAACCATCTTCTGGCCTCGTTGGGCACTCCATATACATGGTGTGTAGGCATACAAGCAGACAAAATATACAAATATACAAATGTATTAAATAGTAAGTAAATAAATAATAAATAAATAATAATAAATAAATAAATAAATAAATTTTATCTAAGTGTCTAGCCAGTTACCAACTCGCTAAGTGTAACTTCACAAACCTGCTTCTGTATAATTCATTCTAATATTGAAATCTCTGTGTCCCTTGATTTAACTATAACCACAAAAGACCTTGTGTCGTGCCAGTCTAGCTGTGGACCTTATCACACTGTGGTTTGCACTGTCTTTGTTCTTGTCCTCAAGCTTCTAAGTCACCCAACAGTTGTTCCACCCTTCCTCCTTCTGCTCCACACAGGACTGGGGTTTGCCACAAATACTGATCCCACCTTCAGAATGCCTCGTTAGATGTGCGTTTGCTCCTTGTGATTTACGTACTTTAGGTACTCTGCTCATCTCCACTCTGATTCAGTCTTCCTTAGTTCACCACGTCACACAAGGGTGTATTTCATTCATGAAGGACATTGATCTTAGGGGTCTTCAAATAATGCCTGTTCCAACAGTTCATGCTAGAAATCCCAGCATCTTACTGGGAAGTGGTGGCTCACACCTTTAATCCCAGCACTCAGGAGGTAGAGGAAGGTGAAGCTCTGTGAGTTTGAGGCCATTTCTAGTCTACAGAGAGTTACAGGGCAGTCAGGGTTACATAGAAAAATCCTGTCTAGAAATATAATAATAATAATAATTAATAACAATAATAATGGTAAAGTAATCCCAGCGTCTCCACGGTTTCCAGATAAAGGGAGATGATTTAGACAAAGTTGACAGTCGCTCATGCAAAGTTTACTGACTCCTAATCAGAACTGGTTCTCAATCAGAATTTATTTAAGAATGGTAGTGATATGGTATGCTAAACTTTCTTTCCACATAAAGGTGAATTCAGTTTTGCTTTCCACATTCAGCATCTCAAGATGAAGATTATAATAGATACTTAAAGAAATAGTCTGTTCACATTGCTTTGGGTTCAGAATTTCCGTGGTATGTATAAAGTGCCGTTCAGGATGCATTGGCGTGTTTGGCACCACATCCATCTGCCTGTGGCACTGTAAGATTAAACCATATGAATAAGCAGACCCAATGAACGTTAGGACTCTCAGGGATCCGGAACTCAAGAAGAAGAAAACAGAAAACACTTCTTTAAAAATCATAAAACAGACAGTGAGCTAGTTCAATTACACGGGATCCACTGGTAAGGCCACAGAATCCTTGCAAATGTATGGACTCACAAGAAGCCACATGAGCATAAGTTGCTGTCGCTGGCAATTAAAGCAGTCTCGGGCCCTAGGGAAACTAAATGCGCTCATGGCTTCTACTGTGGTTAGTAACGTACAATAAAAAGAGCAAAACTAGGCCTCCGGAGGGACTCTGCACAAGGTTGTAGACAGATGTTCTGAATCTTAGAGTCCAACTGGACTGTATTTAGGTCAAGGAAGAAGGCTGAACAAGAAAAAAGAAAGCAGAACATGAATGTGCTGTGTCGTCTCTAGTAGAAGTTTCAATAGCAATTTTCTTGCTATAGTCTTTCTAAAGAGAAATCGAATTCACACAGAAATATGGCTATTTTAAATCAGAAATTTGGATCTAACTGGAACTATATAGAAATATAGTATCAAAATTGACTTTAAATAAAAGGAATCAAGGCACAGATGAGTGATGTGTTTTTAAGTGAAAATTGTTTTATATTCATAGCTCAGGTAAATTAAATTTTCTTAGGATAGTGATTTTTCTCGTTTTACTTTTCAAGAGGGATAGATTGTGTGTGTACACCTGTGCATGTGTGTGCTCGTGCCTGTGTGTGCGTGTGTGTGTGTATCTTTGTGAAGACACTGGGTCTCTTTCTCAATTGTTTCTTTACCTTATGTTTTGAGGCAGTGGCTCTCCCAGAAGCTGGAGCTTGCCAACTGCCTAGACTGGCAGGTCAGTGAGCCCCAGAGATCTTCCTTTCCCTGCCTCCCCAGGTCTGGGTTTATTTTATTTTATTTTTTTTTTTTTTTTAAAGATTTATTTATTTATTTATTTTATTAGTACACTGTCGCTGTCTTCGGACACACCAGAAGAGGGCATCCAATCTCATTACGGATGGTTGTGAGCCACCATGTGGTTGCTGGGATTTGAACTCAGGACCTCTGGAAGAGCAGTCAGTGCTCTTAACCACTGAGCCATCTCTCCAGCCCCAGGTCTGGGTTTATATACTTCACCAGCATTATGTGGGTGCTGAGGAGCTAAACTCAGGTCCTCATGCTAGAACAGCAATAAATTTACTGACTGAGCAATTCCCCATCACCCAAAAGTAATTTTAATTTTTCTATATAAAACTTCCCCTCAGCAACATCGATTTAAGATGATGTATTCAACAAAAACAAAAGTCCACATTGCCTTGTTGTTTCTGAATATGTGATTCTTTAGTGACAATAGAAATATAAGACTAGACTGTATATCAGTTTTATATCTTGGCTATAATTTTGACACTTATAAGGAAGGAAACCGTGTGACATTATAATGTGCTCAGATAACAATATGTAAGTGGTTATGCTAGTAGCTACCGCTATCTCCCCCTTACTGAACCTTATCGCTCCATTGTCACAATGACTTGCTCTGCCAACCACAGCTTAGACGCATAAATACTGTTCATTCCCGTAGGAATCACTGTCCTAGGCCACACATGACATCTAATAATCTTTCAAGAACTGCAAAATGATTGTATCTCTAGAGTCTGCATGGTCTCTACTCTTCAAACCTCTCTACTCTAGCCACAAAGAAATTGAGAAAATGTCACTACCAGATGTACCCACATAAGAAGGACTCATCCAGCTTCGTAACAATATATAAAAGGGACAAATTAATGCATTCATCTATTTTTCCCTTTGTTGTACTAGTCGTGGCCTGGGTTACTTCTTCCTAATGGACTACCAGAGGGCTTCAATTATGGTCAAGGTGGTCTGTTATGGGACTAGTGAACATGAGTGTGAATATGAACTTAGAAACATGATTAACAAGATTTGGTATATCATAAGATGTAGAAATGATAATATAGATGGTAATCAGCCAATCTTCTCACATTCCATTGGCCAGAGATTCCAACTTGGTTTCCCTGTTTACATTTTTTTTAAATTGGTGAGCAGAAAAATACAGCATATACACCAAAGGCTTAAAAGTATGACATTTGGGCTTTTCGTGACAACACTAAAACCACACAGTCCTAAAATATTTAAACAAAAAAAAAACCGAAAAGATAGTCCAAGAGGGGAGAAAAAAACCTATCAGTCATTGAAACTTAGGGAGTTTCCTTCTATTTCGTCTTCATTCCTCCCCTCTACATGGCCCACCTAGTTTGCTAATTTCTTTCTTTTACTACGATAGCAAGAACTAAGAAAAAAAAAAAACAACCTGAGAAATGCATACTGCACCAACCCTCTGGTGCTTGTCGTACAGACTGCACACAAAGGCTCTCCGACTCTGAAGTGAAGACTTGTGCAACTGTTCCTTCACTTGTTAATTTATGTTTGTGAAAGCGAGGCTTGTGAAGCTAGGGCTCACTTAAAGAGTTCCATGCTCTTGTTTTCCTATTGGCTGGTGAACGTCTCTAGCCACTTAAAACATTATAAGAGATATTTTAATTGACACCATCAATCCATGAGCCAATGCTCAAATGTCTTTTCACGGACAGTTGTCTCTTAACACTGTTGGAGATAAAGGTAATAAGCACAACCTCCATTTCCAATGTTTAGCAATGATTACAGGGGAGAAAACTACAAAGTTGTAAATTATGACAAACCCATGGTGCTTATTCTAGTTGGGCATTATGGCCTAGCACTGCATTAAATGATTTGACATTAATCTATTCAATTTTTCATTCATCCAATGATGGAGAATGCATTCTTATCTCCAGCCCACTGGTGGAGAATGTGAAGCATGGAGAATTTATGTAATTTGACACTAGTTATGTAGCTAATAAAAGTAGAATCAGGATGAAAACCCAGGCATTCTGATTTTCTGATTCACTAACTTCCAGCAATGTTTAATAAGAATGTTCAAACATAATTGAGTTATTTGAATTTACAGTTATTAGGGCTGGGAAGGTTGCAATAGAATTCATAGAGAAAATCAAAGGAAATTGAAACAGCAAGTGAAATTTCACACCTGTCTCCAGGCTGAGGTCACCAAATTTGAGGAGGTTTCTTCCTATTTTTTTTTTTTTTTAGTCCTTCCTTGTGTCCTACCTATTTACGAAGTTTGTTTTCTTTTACTGTAATAGCAAGAACTAAGCCAAAGGAGAAAAACTAGAGACAGTGTATACTGTACCAACCTTCTGGTCCCTGTTGTATAGACCTCAGACAAAGGCTCTCCATCACTGAAGTGAACACTTGAGCAAATGCTCATTTTCCTGTTAATTCTTTTTGTGACAGGGAGGCTTGGAACTCACTTGAAGGGTGAGTCTTGCCATGGCAAGCTTCAGGCAAGTCAGTGCGCTCCCGATGCTTGGAAGGGATGTTGAGGAAAGAGAACAAGAGGTCAAACCTGCATGTTCCTCACAGTGAGACTTGTTTCAGAAAAAGATAAAAGACTGAATTGAAGTAAATGGCTTGGGGGCCACGGGGAGGGAAAAGTTCTTGGTTTACAAGCATGAGGACTTGAGTTTGAATGCCCACCACCCATGTAGAAAGCCCAACATGGGTGTGAGTAGGGCCAGAGACAGGCAGATCCTGAGAACTCACTAGATAGGCAGCATAGCCAAAACAGATGGCTTCTGGTTCAGTGGGAGTCACCATCTTAGAGCAACAAGACAGGAAGTGACAGGGGAGGACTCCCAACATACTGTTCTGATGTAAGCAAATAGCCAGCCCACCTATACACTAAAGTGCGTGTTCTACACATGTGCTGCATAGGTAGTACACACAAGTGTATGTACACAAGATGGGGGAAGAGGAAGGGCAAGGAGGTGACAGAGAAGTGACGTTTCATGTGTTATGTGCTCTGCAGAGTGAAGAAGATGGGGATATGTAGGAAGTAAGTGAGTAGTTGGAAAATGAGAAACTCTGTGGTGAAAACTGAATTCCTAAGAGAGAGTATCTATAACTAGGTGGATAAGCAGCCTTAAAAATGTGTTTTGATACATTGCAAACAAAACAAAGCTTCTCTCGGGTTGCAAGGAACATTAAATGCCATTTCTGTCTGCAAAACATAAGAAGAATCTGTAAAGATCAATGCATATTTATCTTTAGGGAATCCCAGAGAATGGTATATAGCAGTCAAAGTTTCAGTAACACAGTCACTCTATTTTGATGTGCCCTCTGTCTTTGTGAATTTTGTCCAATAGAGCAAACATGCACATTACCTGAAAGGTATCTAAAGCCATATGGGCCACCTGGAGGAAAAACAGACTGAGGCATTTCCCCAATATCATCTTCTCTTTAAAGTTCATTACTGGAGAAAAATCAGCTATGAGACATAAGACATTTGTTGTAGCTACAGAAGGAGGAAGAGAAGGAGGAGGAGGAAGAGGAAGAGGAGGA
>NW_021604567.1:3213716-3218716 GCF_004785775.1 Grammomys surdaster
TTTACAGTGTTCTAGAAAAGAAGTGTTCTGGGATGAATGGTTTATTGAATAGTTATTTCTTCCCACCCTCCATTTTCTGAAATTGGACACCACAGAAATCTGAGTCGCATTTTCATAGTCTCCCAGAAGAGCGTCTCTTCAAGGATGACTGAGACTCCGGTCAATCATGAAGCAGCATCAACAACAGAGCAGGACTCTAACTAGTAAGGTCAATTTAGTAAGGTCTTCAGTTATTCTTTCCCTCGGCACGACCCATTGATACATGACATTCTTCACACATATAAACTATGGTCTGCCCTAATACTCCATGTTCCTTTTGCTCGGTTCCCACCATTCCTGTGGACTGATCTGCCGTATTGGACTATGTGCTCCCCACACAAATTGGATCCCTCTCAACACAGGTCTGAGTTCCTTCCTCTTCCTCCAGCCATGTTCTTTTGGTTTCCTTATTGACACGTGTGTCTTATATACAGGAGATTTTCTGGGCTTTTCTCCCCAGGAAGGTCTCTTTACAGCCCAGCATGCTGAGTGGCCCCGTCTTTTGTCCTGTTTTGTTTGTTATGGCTCTAGTTTAGCAAGCAAGAGAGGAAACATTTGAGGGGAATTTTTTTTTTTGGTCCAGTGTTTTCTTTTTGTTTATTTGTTTGTTTTTGTTTTTTTACATTTGTTCATAAGTTCAGTGCCAGGAAGTCTATTTCAAGTATATATATATGTTCTATATGTTGAAAGCTTTTTATCTCAGTTTTTGTTAACTGTTGTGGCTAGCTGGCACCTTCTGTGCATGGGTGACCATGTAGCAAGCATTATCATCATGGCAGGAAGCACAGTGGGACACAGGGAGGCATGATGCTGGAGAAGTCGCTGAGAGTACTATATCTGGATCAGTAGGCAATGGGAAGAACGAGTGACACTGGGTCCGGCTTGGGCACTTGAAACCTCAAATCCCAGTGCCATATTTCCTCCAACATGGCCACACCTACTCCAATAAGAACCCACTTCTTAATATCGCCAATCCCTATGAGCTTTTGGGGGCATCTTCATTCAAACTACTACACGTTGTGAAGAATGTCAACAGATTATAGACCATCTCCATCTTGACAACATTTTAGTCAGGTCCCTGTGACAAGGAATATTTTAGAAGTCTTGGCACTTTGCTGATTTTTGTGCCTGATTATTTCAGTATTTTCTGCTCTACAACAGTGAAAGAAAAGCAGTTTTGAGGATGAGTGTTTTCACTCTTGTGACTTGGTAACAGCCACCAAATTCATCTGACTTAAGGCTACAGATCAAACTCAAACTGTATACTCTATGTAGTATGTTCAAAGAAACATTCCTTGGGGTCTAGAGAGATGGTTGAACAGTTAAGAGCACTGGCTTGCTTTTCCAGATAACCTGGATTTTTCCCAGCACCCACATGGTGGTTCACAACCATCTCCAGTCCTAGGGGATCTGATACCCACTTCTGGTCTCTAGAGGTATGAGGCATTCCTGTGGTACACAGACATTCATGCAGGCTATATACCATATACATAAAAATGTTCAAAGAAGAAAAAATATTTTAAAAAATTATTTCTTACTTATTTTAATAACCAGGGAAAGAAAGAACCTGAGAGTCATTTAAAAACATTTAAAATAATTTAACGTGGTGATTGAACTGTTAGCTCAGTGATCCTTAGCCCTTGGACTGAAGTTGTACATTCACTATTCAGAGTTGACTTACCAAGAAGCCAAGTTCACATAGCTTGCTTAGGAATAGTGTTGAATATGTTTTTTGTCTGACATTATCCACAAAGCACAAAAAAACTTAAATCTTTACTACAAGGAAAATAAATACCATAAATTAATAACAATATGTAAGTCAAAAAAGAAAAAGAAAAAAACCACTGTGCTGTGAGCCCTAAATCTATCAAAAATGTGGAGAAATGTCAGAGCTATGATTTTCTCAAATCCTTGCAAAGTAATAAAACAATTCCAAAACATCACACTTAACTAGAAATTGGCTTTCTGAAATCTTCCTTGAGGTGAGCAGATAGCCACCATATACATGAGGTTAAGAGAAGACAGGTTATAAGGAACTGGAGGTAAAGAAGCAGTGGGAAGCTGTGAGCTTCACTCTGCATATACAATGAGACACCAAAAGGGCCAAGAATGCAAGGACAAAATTAAGCAGTAATAATTAAGCAGTAATGATGATTTATACTAAGATACTCTGAGACATGACGGAAGTCTCAATACACCAAAAGGAAAATCTTGTTTGCTCAAACTATTTGTTTCTTCTGTCTAATGAACGTAATTCTAATATACAAGCGATAACACTGGCATTTCTTTGAAATGTTGATTCAGTTTAATTATGAAAATCACCAAGGTATTTCCTAGCTGCTGCATCACTCCCTGTACTAAGATTAATCACATCAACATCATTCATTTAATCTTCAAAGAGGAAGCAGTTGTCCACAAAAGCCTTCAAATGGCTTCATTAGTGCAATTTTTCAGTCTCAAACACTTAGCTGGCAGCATATGATTGAGAGGGAGATCATTATATTCTTCTATTTCCTAATCTAATTTTTTTTAATGTTTCCACGTTTAATGCAGAAATGTGCAAGTGTGGAGGTTTCATTCACTCTTTGTTTGGCAAACAGCTCAAAACATGAAGAGAATATGGATTTTGATTAACAAGATGTTTGGTCACTATGGCTTCAAGTCATGAAATTTAATGTACAGGTCCACAGCCAGTTCCTTACCCTTTTGGGCTTTGTTTGATGTTAAAAAAAAAAAAAAGAGAGAGAGAAAGAGAGAATTGAGTCTAAAATATTGCAGGCTCTTTTGGTTTGTTAAGTTTTTTGGTTTTGTTTTGTATAGACAAAGAAAAACTCAGTGTATGAGAGGTATTTTCCAAGTTTATGAAGGTAAAGTACCAAGGTCGTTACAAATAAAACTTCTTTGAGATTTTAAGATAAAAATTGAATTTTACATTTAAAAATAAAAATACTCATGTCTCTGCAGCATGGCCCACTTTTAGCACCATTTTCTGTTTTAAAATCATTAATAGTTCTTTCCCATATGGCAAACCAATAGTTATCAGAGTTCAAGAAAATAACACTGTTCTATTTGATACACAGATCTCGTTATGGTGGCAGTTATAAGTTACTCAAATACAAGAAAGAGCTGGGGTCTAGCACCTATTGAGGTGTGGGACTATGTGGTTCTGAGATGATAGTAGCTACTCTGAAGCATTATAAAATATATCAGAAAATAAAATTTGCTGAGCCCCATTACCAAGAAGCAAAACTTGCTAAATGGCACTTTAAACTTTGCATCTGATAAAGGAATGATTTATTTGACATTCGACTGGCCCACTTGCAGCAATCATTACATTGCTATATTCAGTGACTGTGCAAAGGGGAAAGTAAGAATAAATCATCTGGAGATGCTCTCAAGCTAATATCTGGTGACCATATAATGCCAAATTTTTTAACACAAGATATGTCCATGAAAGCATAAATAATGGAGTGTATTTGCCGTTCAGATCAAGAGAGTGGGGCTTTTGATCGCCTAAAAACCGCCTATAACTGATTGACATGACATGGCTGCACAGAAATTGGTAATACAAGTTATGTAGAGAAAATTATGACATTTAAAATACTAACGTCATTTAAATTGCTTTCAAATAAAATGATATTTGTGAAACCAAATTCAAATCAGCGTAATTTTAAGACAAAATATAAGAATGAAAAGAACCCTAGCTGAAAATGACCCTTGTTGCCATCTGCCAGCCTTGGTGAGGACACCAGAACACACTGACACAATTAGAAAGAGAAGCAAGGAACGCTATCATTTATGTGTGTTCAACACGATATGAGGAGAAACCTGTGTGTTCTTCAACTTGAGTATGTATGGACGTTTCCCTGCCTATTTAATATCATGTTGTGTTAGTTGTTTAAGGAAATACAAAGATAAAACAAACAAGTTTTTCTCTCCAAAAGGATTGACTATGGCTTAAAAGCCAGGGGCACAAATGCATCCTTACTGTAGATTGTGAGGTAAGAGACTGCAAAGAGGAAGAATTTTCCCAAGATGTCAGGTACTCAAGAGCAGGGATGCCTCCATGGCCTGGCATCCTCTGAGCTGTGCAGGATGGAGACTATGTGAAAAGACAAGGTACTTTTAGAGAAAACATTAGTTTTTATACTTAATATTTTACCAACTCTTTGCATCACTTAATGCATTTATATCTTCAGCAGAGAATAAAGTTCTCAAGTTCTTTTGTGTTGTAATATCAAGGGAATTTTCATGAAAATAAACATCAATGCAAGAAGACTCAGTATTCATTCCAGATGACGTTTTTAATAATTCACATCAGATATTTGATCCACACAATCTAAAGTAAGACAAAAAACAAAAATATCAAAATAGTGAACTTGAGAGAGTGTTTCTAACCATATGGAAAAGATGTGACTACTTTTCAAATAACAAAATACACCTATTTCTGATTATGTGAAGTCTGTCAGAAATAATCATTTGGGGCCTAGCGTGGTAGTACACACATTTAATACCAGCACTCTGGAGGCAGAGACAGGCTGATCCCTGAGTTCAAGGCCAGCCTGGTCTCCACAGCAAGGTCCAGGACAGTCAGGGCTACACAGAGAAACCCTGTCTTGAAAAACCAAATATAGAGAACATTTTGAGAAAATGAGTGCTTTGAGAAAATGAAATATATAGTTCTTTGTGCTTTTTATTATTTCTTTTTCTGTATGTGCACATTTTCCACTCTGTCTTGAGTTGGGAGTAGGTATCTAATGGTAGGTAAAAGTTAACCTATCAAGACCTATATTAATACAGATAATCAAATATTATTTTACATCAAGAAGAAAATAAATAAATATGAGCTCGCTGGATTTATCTAATTCCCAAATACTTTAATATGCCCTTGATGGTTTCAATAGTCATCTTAAAAGTAAAAATAAAAAGCCTGTCTTGAAGTACCAGAAAATACTGAGAAA
>NW_021604567.1:3226216-3235414 GCF_004785775.1 Grammomys surdaster
AACAGTCTTCACTAAGACAAAGGAAAACTCTGTTGATTTTTTAATATATAGTTTATTCCTTTTTTGTAAATAAAAGTAACTGGAAGGGATTTTACATGTTCTCGCTCTCCCTCTCCCCCTCCCCCAGCTCTCTCATTCTCTCTCTATTCGAGACCTTCCCCTCCTTCTCCAGCTCCTTTTGATTAATAGATCCATGTGGCTAACGGCCTGACATATGGTGTGCGAAGCAGCTTGAGATAGTACCTTAGGCATCCCCTACGGCCATTAACATATTAGGGGCTTATGTGCACTCAGACAGCCAGACTCATTGAGAGCCAGCATTTGCAGAAAGGCTGCACCCCAGAGCTGTTTGATAGAGAGTTTCAATAACATACCACTCTTCCAGTTTAGGGGACTGGCTTCTGGTGCTGAAACACTGAGACGGAATTGAATGAAATTTAGAAATAAGATTCAGTTACATTCAGCAACAATCAAAAAAAAAAAAAAGAACACTGTGCTTACATCTGTTTGTATATGAATATTGCACGTGCAGACTCAGATTCAGGCTCACAAACAGTCACTGCAAACAGCTAACATCAGCTGCTTGGATTTATTTTGTTTAAAGATTTATTTTGCTTAAAGTCCTCTTTATACCCAGAATCTAGCAGAAAAGTACCAGTACAGTTACTGACAGATATTCTTCAAAAGCAAAACCCAAACAGCATAATTTAAAGGGGGACTCTTTATTCTGAATCTTGTGGCTTGATATTTTTTTTCCTAGTAGAAGACATCAAATCCAGTTTACATCTGTAGCATTTAAAGAGAAAATTGTGAAGAAAAATAATGAAAAATTTAACTTTAAATGGTGTGTTTGTATTTTAAATATATTGGTAAATCAAATCATTAGAGAGATGGCCCATTTTCCTAAGCAAAATATCAAAGTTTACTAACAAACCAAAAGTCTTGACAACAACTCGGGAAGGTGGAACAAACCCTGAGAGTATATGCTTGAATATATAAATGTTGGGCGCCGGAGATAATGTAAAAAATCAAAAGATACATCTCATTCCGAGCTTATTTGATTCACTTTAACCTCAGAACTGAAGCTTGAAATTCGCTTTGCCCACGTTCTTGCCCTTCCAGCCTCCTGCTGAGAAGCCACTGCGCCCCTTTTGAACTATATTCTGGCTGTTTGCTTGGCAAATAAATACTGTTCCGCCCTATTAAACCTTTTAGGTAGTTTTCATCTCTGGATTTCTCAAATACAGTGCTAATAAGGCGACGCTTTGAAGCTGGTTTACTTTCAAACTCTAGCCCGGAGGCGTTAAAACCCACAAAAGGTAAGTGAGAAGTAAACCGCCAGGAGCCAGGAGCGAGGCTGTGCCCTTTCAAAACTGCTGGGACTCTAGCCGAAAAAGGTCCAGGTTTCAGTGTAGAGCCTGGTTTCTATTGGACCCTCCCTCCCCCGTGGGGCGTTTATTTGGGTGCCACTTTACCAAGGGAGTCAAGAGAGAAGAGACTTAAGTTTAAAAGCCTGGGGATTTCTTAGGGGGAGGTAGAGATGGTCAGTAAAGGCCAAATTGGTTTCCCTAAGTTTTTGTCGGCAAACAAGTGTCAGATGGAAGGTAAAAGATTAGGAGTTAGCTGGCAGAGAGTTCAGGGAACAGTGACAGAACTTCTGCAAGAGGCATGGCAGTGTGCGCCAAGAGATTGCTGGCCGAGCTTAAATTCACTTGGAACCTAGACGTTAAGATTATCCTTTAGAAAGACTCTATTAACGTACAGTTGTTCCCAGTCCCGAGACAGCTCCTGCCCCCGCCCCCCCCTCCACACCCAACATGAGATTTTTTTTAATTTTTATTTTTTTAGTTTAATGTAGGCAAACAAAACAACCGAAACGTATTCGGTTTTAGTGAAAACGGATGAAAAGTGCTTGCCGCTGAAAGGCTACACATTTTAGGTAGATTTGAGAAGAAAGATAAGCCTGATCTGAACACCTCAGGAACCTTACCTACCTGCCTTTTCAAATATCTACATTTCCAGTGCTGAAACAGAATGCATTTTAAGACTGCAGAGCCCAGGACGCGAGCTCACAAACCAACAAGCCTCAGAACTCTCTTCATATTTAGCTTCTCTTTCTTTTTCTTTCTTTCATCACAACGATTTGGTAAAGTCGCATAGATGATCAAAATTAACATAAATCATTATTAGTTATTAGGATTTGCTCTAAATTACACTGTGAATATCGCACCAGCCCCATCTGCCGCCCCTGCTCTCTCAGCAATAGATTGCAGATAAAATAAATGTCCTTACCCCATTAGAAGGTTCCTGTCTCTGTAGCCAAAAGCCAAACAAAAGCAATAAATACCGGGCTTTTTCTCTCACTATTCAGCTGCGACTCTTCTCATCAGCCCTTCCTCTGGAAAAGCTCAATAGCTGCCTGAAAATATTGCATTTTATATCACCAAAGGGCGATTAATATTGCATTAACTGTATTTAACATTTTTAAGCGCTAGTAATCTACAATGAGTTACTTTCTGTTAGTAAGTACAGGGGCATCAGAACTCCTGCAGACCACTTAAGCTAGCCTTGTGAACGTATTATTTATCTCACACGTTGTATTTTTTTTAATAATGTAAGGGTGTGCCGCGCGATGTTTGAAGTAGAAGAAGCCGAGCTAATGGTCTGCTGAAAGTATTCTGACACTGTCTGGAGACGGCCAGGTCTCTGCCTTCATTAAATGTTTATTGTCAACACTTGGCAGGGGCGGGAGGGAGAGAAGAGACCCGTGCAAGTGATTTTCCGCGGCTGGAAATTGTCAACGTTTTGTTTTATTCTGATTCTCGTCTACAGAAGTTTGTATACATTGTGCTGTGCTGAGGCTAGGCGTCGGAGTTATTAAACAAACTTACGCTTGCAATTCGTTTTACTCGCTAAATGCGTGGTCTCTTTCCTCTCCATCCACCCCCTTTGCCAAGTCTTCACCAAGCTCTCTGCCAGTCCCTTCCACTTCCCTTCACCCCTCCAATTTGTTCGTTGCCACCCCCCTCAGAGCAGACTGGGACTTGCTTCCCCATTCCACCCGGGGATCTGAGGGAGAATGCGAAGGCTTTGCAACACCCCAGTCCTTTCACCCAGATATAAATCCTCTCTAATCTGATCCATTCACACTCGTAGCATGGCATTGGCCAACTTGCATCTTAACAACAAAGCAAAAACCTTGGTCCCATTCATCCAATTCTTTAAAAAAAAATAAACAAAAAATAAAATAAAAATAAAACCTGCAAAGCCAAATTTGAAACTTCTGCATCGGTTAACTGACTTTTGACTTAGGCAAGTTGGGATGTAGAAAGAGAATTTTTAACTAATATGAGATTTGAGTCTTCTTCCCTTTTCACTTAGACTGATCTCATAGGCACTTAGGAGAGGGACTCGACCTCTGACAGCGCCTAATTTTTGAAACCGGGAACTGCAGCTGACTCCCGCAAGGGTCCTAGGCGCATTCAGTGCGCATGTGCGGGCTCTGCTCCCTCCCCCGCCACGCTCCACGCACTCAGAGTCCGCCCGGACGCGCCCCACCGCAGTCGGCGCTCGGTGGCTACCTGTGCGCACGCGCACGGGATGCCCTAGCCTTGGGCTCTTAACCCGCTCGCAGCCTCCCTTGCCAGGCTGAGTGCTGCTCCTGACCGGGAAAATGCTGCTTGTCTGGAGACTAGGAACCTAGGGGCCAAGGGTCCCCAGCAAGAAGCTCCGGCGTGGGGTGGGGGTACACCCCTGGTAGCTGAAAATACGACTCAGTTACTCCGGTTTGGGGTTGCACACGCCAACCTCCCTCACTGTTGTGAAAAGTTAGGCGGGTGAGGTGGGTGGGTTGCAAAAGGGCGGCTGCCAGGAGCAGGGAGCCCCGCGAGCTGTTCCCGCAGTCACACGCAGTCGGAGCAGTGCCAGGACCGCCAGCGCCACCCTCTGCAGCCTGCGGTTTTCAGGGATGGAGTCACCCAGGGCTGTTTCCCATCAAGCTGACTTGACAACAATTAAGAAAGTTTTTAATTAGCTTCTTGTTATCATTCATTTTATTAATTTCCAGAACTCTCAGGCCATGAATTATTCAGAGGGCAAGGCAACCCGAGTGGGATGGCCGCGCGTCCGCTTCGCACGTGCCCGGCTGGACCACGGCCGCGTTGCGCACTTGAAGTCGCAGAGGCGCGAAGGTTTGATCAAATATTAAATAACGTAATTATTGCGACAAGGCTTATCTCGCAGGTGAAAGAGAGGGCCCCCACGAGAACTTGATTTCGGCTGCTTTTTTTTTTTAAATCAATTAAGCTGGTGGCCTCCTTTAAAACAGCCCACGAGGATTGTGTAGCTCCTCTGGTGTGGCTAAGACTGTTGTAGCAATGATAGCGACGGCAGAACATTATCCAGTATAATTGTGGTTGTCACTTCCCCTCTGGCCATCAAGACCCTTAGAATAAGGTTGGGAATACTAGTTTTAGCCAGTCAAAGGCTCCTATTTAAACTCGAAGTACTAAATAAGGAAAGCCCACCCATTTGCAGGGGTGTTAGCCCAGGTAACCTTCAAGTCCAGAGGCCCAGAAAAACAGACGAATCTGAGCCTAGGGCAGGAACTTACCAACAGTTTTGATCTGGGCCCTTGTTCTGAGAGGCTAAATGTAAGAACCAGACCTAAGCAATCTTAGTTTCATAAGAAAGTAAAAACCGATACAATCACTGCATTGGGTGCCTACTATTTATTTAACAGTTTATAACTGAAGTTGAGAATAATTTAAGAACACGCATTAGACAAAAATCCATCCAGAAGCTAGCTGATGGACGCTGGGGACATCCTTTCTTAGACGATAGAAACAACAGAATCCTGTGAAGAGTTCAGAAAGCAGGTTTAAGAAGAAGGTGACATTTCTGTGGCGAGTGCACTGAACGCATGTTTTTCTTTAACCCTTTCCTACTCTGCTCCTGTGTGTCTAAAGAGTCTAAAACAGAATCAGAGCCTAGTTCCCCTACCTTCTAAAACTTATGTTCTTTAGAGGAGTTCAGACTCACACATTTTATTTCTACCAATTAGCAGATGTGTTAGGAAATGTTTTCCCGACTATCTGAACCAGAGAACTTGGAAAAGCCAAACTACCACAGATCAGCAAACCTCTGCCTTCTCTTCAGGAGTTCCCTTTTAAAATTTTCCACGGGCTGACAGCTGAAGCAGTCTTACAAGAACTCTATCATTCCTTCCTGTCCTGTACAAATCCACTCAGTAGAAAGCAAAACTTTTTTTTTTAAGTTTTGCACAGTTTCCTACTGCATAAAATAGGAAACCCTGCAAAGCGATGTATTTTCATGATGTTTTATTAAATAGTCTTCTTTTTTGTACTGGGCAAGGGTTTTACTTAATACAAAACAAATGCTTAAATTCTTAATACATACATTATCCATTATTATATAATACAAATGTATTTGCCTGCAACATTTGTTTGAGCAGATTATTAGAAAAACAACCTTTGTAAATCTTTTATTTGTTCATTCCTGGATCTCCAACAATGAAATCTGGTCATACTTTTCTATAAAATAATGTGTTCTTTTACAAATGTATTTTATTAGAAACTCTGATGATACTTCAAGTCAATAACAGAAACAAATCAATTTTGATGGAAGAGATCTATTTTTAAAAATACCTCTAGTGCTTTTTAAAATATTAACAACTGTTTTAAAATCACACCTTTTTAAAATGTACTATTCTTTTCCGAACATCACTTTTCTTTCACAGATATGCCGGTGAAGTTAAAAGATTTAGCTAAAATAGGATGACTTCAGAGGATATAGTCCCAACTATTAAGAAAGTTTGTACATTTGGCATTTGATCTAGTTCCAGGTCACCAAAAAGAAAAGAAAAAGAAAATTTTGTCAATCCGAAGCAATAGGTGGTATGCAAAATGTTCTAAGGGAAGAGAAGCAGTTGACAAGTTATTGGGCCAGATCAAAGGATACTTTTAAACTTTATTAACTGGCAACGAAAAGTCATTTAGTCACAACATTTTTCGAAGTGTTTTTAGAGTAGAACAGCACATCCAAACCCCTAGATGCCTGTGTTCCTGACCTTCAAGTTAAATGCTTTTCAGGTGCCTGGTTATTTACTGCTTTCCATCGCCACTCTGGATGGACTACAGTGGCTTAGGCGCTTCTGTAATTAGAATTAAAACTTAGATAAAATGGACAGGTAATTCATCTTACTCAGAGCACCAGTTCGCATGAGTTATCTGAAACTGAATTCTCATTTAGAATAAATAAATAAATAAATAAATAAATAAATAAATTTCATCCTTTCACTCCTGCTGACTCCCCTCACTCCTATTCTTGTTTGATTTTAATCTATTTGGGTTAGGCTTCCTGTTTGATTTGGGTGTTTTGTTTTGGTTGTCTTGTCTCATTTGTTGAACGGCTCTAGTAGGACTTGGCTCAATGTAAACACAAAAATGCACCCAGATCGTAAGACTGCTCTTCTTTCAGTCATGTTTTATTTGGAAGTGTACTGGGACACATCTCCCTGTTGCATGTTGGCGCACAGAAATGGTTCTGATGGGATTGGGGGAGGGGAGGGCAATAGAGCAAAGACATAACCAAGGAGAAAGCTCTGCAGACAACATGGACAGGAGGATCAGTCCGTGAGACAGTTCAGGATTAACACTGGCAGTTTGTAACCACTGTGTGAGCCTGTGCACGAAAGAAAATATTTACAATAATGTGTTTTCAGTGGGAACAGGCAGTAGACTGTGAAATCACACTATCCACAAAACGGTCTACCAGAAAGCTAGCCCAGTTTAGTGCTCAGTTTCAAATGCATAGAATGTTTTTGTGCTGCAAACAATGACATACAACATAATTAAATAAACAACAACGCCTACCCAGAGTGAGACCTAATCGGATTTCTTTCTGCACCTTTCGAACCATGCAAAATCTCAGTCTCATTAAACAGTGTTTTCCCCCCTCATCTCTTCTGTCTTCATCTTTAGTTACGGTTAAATGATAGTAACAAGCCATCTCCATGTGAGATCCAAACAGAATCGTGTACACAACAAAGCAGGCATTTCACTAAACCACGTTTCTCGGTTTTTTTCTTTCTCAAACTGTCTTTCTCTTTTTTTTTTTTTTTAAATCCATCAGTAGCTTGGATTATTAGTATGAAATACCATACATGATTTTCTATTCTGGAAACTCATAGTGCAAGTTGAAGTTTTTCCGACTCGATATTTATCCCCAGTAATAAATGATCCTTGAATAACAACAACAACAACAGGGAAACACTGTGCTGCTTTCCCCGGGTAAGTGCAGACCTATTTGAAACGAACAAGGTGGGAGGGGCTATTAATTCTTTAAATCTCTTCCTTTCTTCTGGGATTTTAGGTGACTTTCCTTACATGGGACTCCTGCCCCCAAATGAAAGCAGAAACTTCTCAGCTTTTCAACAACTTCATGTTCTCCAAGGGAGGGAGACAGGGACCTAGAAGAGTGAGACGGGCTGTATTCAGTGGAGAGAAGTGGAAACTGAATTAAGTCTCTTCCCTAACATCTCCCACCCTCACATGCTATCAAGAAATTAGTATGTGTCAGCAGAGTTTGAATCCTAACTGAAAAACAGAGGGCACGCTAAGGTGAAGTTCTATAAGTAGGGTGGGAGACAAAACCACTCAGATAATTTGTTCATGGATATGTGAACAAAAATATAAAAGTGAAACCCTACTGTAGGTGTTATGATCATTTAATTATCCCAGAATACAATATTTTTTCGGAGAACCTAATTTCTGTCTTTTGGGCTCTTAAGACCCTCACCTGACCAAGACCAGGCCACAAGACTGTGACCATTGGCTCCTGGAAAATGAAGATTCAGTGTGAATGACCAGACAGCCTCCCAAAGCGCATGTAAGCTAAGCTCCAGCTGCGGAGCCTTGGAGTCTCTTTGGAAAAGGGGAAATAAATCAAAGAGGGTACAGGTGTAAGATTTTAGAAGGGAAAGTTAAACACAGAACTAGCTTCCTCCCCAGAAGCTCTCCCTCTGGGTTGTTTGGTTTTCCTGTAGGACTCACTTGTGCTTGGGAAGTTGGGACGGTGGTAGCAATGGTATTGCTGGGTTCTCTTCCTTGGGGGTGAACGAAGCTGCAGAATAGTGCTCCCAGGAGTTAAATTCCTAAAGAATCTTTCTTTGTCTCCCCCCCACACACCCTCTTTTTGTCTAGGGTTTTATGTTTTTGTTTTTGGTGATGGTTGGTAGTTTTGTCTTTGTACATAGTTTCTTGGTCCCCAGATGATTTTGTGTTTCTGGTCAAGATAACTGTCCATCCCAGTTCTTCCCCCCATCTTTCCCTCCCACCCTAGTCCCCAGAACCATCCTGCTTTTCGAAAACCCCCAACTCTAGTCTTTGCTTTGCTTCCCCCCCCACGCCCTGCTCACCTAAACGCCCCCCACATTCTGTCCTGCCATTCCAAACTTTCTCCACACCCACATCCCTGTTCTCTAGGCTGGGGGGCAGTTAGGGCAGGGTGCAGAGTGGGGCTGAGGGAAGGGCATGAAAAGGAACTCCTCAAATGCAGGCAGGATAACGGACACTCTAAATGAGGGGAAGTAGGCCAGAGAGAGCCCAGAAACGCACCCCTCAGCTCCCCAGTGTGCCCCACCCGGCGTCTCACACCCTCCTCAGTAAGTGGCAGAGAATTTCATCCGCTTCTGCTTCTGTCTCTGGTTGCAAAACCACACCCGCACCACGTTCTTTTTGAGGTCCAGTTTCTCGGCGATGGCGGCGATCTTCTCCGACGAGGGCCGGGGTTGTACGGCAAAATAGGCCTCGAGGGAGCGCTTCTCGGGCGCGGCGATGGAAGTCCGCTTGCGCTTCTTCTCGCCGCCGTTGAAGAGCTCGGGCTTGTTCATTTTCTCCCGCTGCGCGCCCTCGGCCTCCTCCAGCCACGCCTGCAGGATGGGCTTGAGCGCGATCATGTTGTTGTGCGAGAGCGTGAGCGACTCGAACCTGCAGATGGTGCTCTGGCTGAGCGAGCCCACGCCCGGGATCTTGAGGTTGGCCAGCGCCGAGCCCACGTCGGCCTGCGTCACGCCCAGCTTGATGCGCCGCTGCTTGAAGCGCTCGGCGAACGCCTCGAGCTCGCGCGGGTCCGTGTCCGAGTCGCAGATGGACGCCAGGCCCGCCGCGCCCACCACCT
>NW_021604567.1:3235814-3280354 GCF_004785775.1 Grammomys surdaster
ACATCTCGTCGCCGCGCCCGCGCCCCCGGCGCCGGCCATGAGCGCGAGCGACGGCGACGAGATGTGGTCCAGCAGGTCACCGGGCTCGAGCGCCTGGTGGTGATGGTGGTGGTGGTGGTGGTGCGCCAGCGGCACGGTGGACGTGGACGTGCAGGGCACGCTATTCATCGTGTGGTACGTGGCGTCCGGCTTGAAAGGGTGGCTCTTGCCCTGGGACACCGCGATGTCCACGGCCGCCAGCGCCTCGGCCCGAGCCAGCAGCGTCTCGTCCAGGCTGGCGAAGAGGTTGCTCTGCAGCTGCAGGCGACACAAACCAAACCAAACAAACAAACAAACAAACAAAAAAGAAAAAGAAAAGAAAAAGAAAGGAAAGGAAAAAGGGGGGACAAACACCAAAAAAAAAAAAAAACCATAAAACAAACACACAAGCCGGAAAGCACGGGCAAAAGGCAAAACACAAAGCGACCAAAAAAACAACGGGGAGGTGGGAAGAGCAGGGTAAACGGAGGACCGGGGGACGGTTTGAGAACATGCCGGGGTGGGATGGGGGGGACACAGAAGGGGACAGAGACACGGGAGCAGCGAAGGGTCGAAGGGGACACGGGAGCACATTCCGGGAAAGGAAGTGGGAGACGACAAAAATAAATAAAGAGGACGAAAAGAAGAAGAAAAAGAAGAAACGGAGATGTCACTCGAAGCTTAGGACCCGTGCCACACACACACATACACCCGAGCGAGGGACAGAGCGAGCGAGCGCAGAGATCGCCCTGTGCAGGCGTGACATTAACCGAGAAAGTGGAGGCAAGTCGAGAGCCGCGGCCCCGGAGCTCCCCGCGGATGGCAGGCGCTGGACAGAGGCACGGGCGGACCGGACCACGGCCTCCAGCGGCCCCGGGCCACACGTGCCCCGCAGCGGGGTCCCTGTAAGAAGAGTCCCGCCCGCCCGCGGGAGCGGGGCCCCGGAGCCGCACAGGGCAGCAGCAGCCGCGGCCGCCATGCAGCAACGCGGAGCGGGGGAGGGGTTGAGCGCGCGGGCGAGCGGGCCGGGGCCGCGGGCGTGGGGCGCTTACCGGCGGCGTGGGCAGGCAGGCCCGCCGGATGGCCTCGGAGCTGGAGTGCAGCGACGGGTACTTGTGCTCAGGGAGGGTGGGATGCATGGCAAAGTGAGGCTGCTTGCTGTTCATAGACATCATCTTGGCGGCTTGGCATGGAAAAAAAAAAAATCCAAACACTCCGCAAAGTCCGCGGCAAAGTGCGCACGCCGGCTCGCCCGGCCTCTGTCCCGGAGGCTGCGCTCGGCTGGGCGGCTCGGCTCAGCGGCTCGCCTCGGGGGCTGCTGCTGCTGCTGCCGCCGCTGCTGCTGCTGCTGTTGCTGTTGCTGCTGCTGAGCCGGCGAGCGCGGCCCGCTGCCTCGGACCGCGCAGAGCGCCCGCCCGCGCGCAGGTCCCGCGATCCCGCTTCTCCGAGAGCTCTAGCCCCGGCGCGCCGACGGGCTGCGCTCCTCTTACACCTGAGCCCCACTTCTCGCGGCCGGCCCCGGGCAGCTCTCGCGAGAGCTTGCGCGGGCCCCGCCGCGCTGACAGACAGCAGCTGGCTCCGTCTGTCTGGGGCGCGCGCCCTCCCCGCGGCCGCGCTGCGCCGTGCTTGGGCGAGCGAGCTTTCGTGCGAGCGAGCAAGCGCGCGCGCGCTCGTCGAGCCGCCACCGGCGGAGGCGGCGGCGGCGCGTGGGAGCCGCTCTTATAGTGACCACCGGCAAGGACAAGGCAGGTGATGCACCTGTAGCTGGCCGGGCATGCGCACTGCACGGCCCACCTTGCCTCCGCGGGGCTGCAAAGATCAAAAAAGGCCAGCTATTGTTGAAGGGCAGGCACCTTTTGGAGGAAGAAAGACAGGATGCAAGCGCTCTTCTCGCTGTGTTTTCCTCCCAGAATATATGTGCATTATTTAGGCACACCTCCACTACCCTGTGCCTAACAAGCTGTTATATAATGTATACAGAGAGGCATTTGTATGTTAAATTATGCCCGTGCATTCCTCTGTATATGGAGAAAAAAATAACAACACACAAATGCGATGTGGAAGATGCTGCCTTTATGCTGCAAGAACCTGTTTCTTTCATGGTTTATAAATAGGTTCCTGGAGAATAATAGCCATGACAGACAGTTGTTTGAAGCAGTCAGACGCTATTGATTTCCACGTAATTTAATTTCTCTGCATACTTTGTTGTTGTGAATATAACTGTGTCAGGCACCACCAGTGACAGTCACTTAGGAGCCGCGAGGAGTATGTGCTTTCTACTCGGGAAAGGCTGTTGAAATGAAATTGTGCATTTCTCTTATTGTTTGTCTCCTTTAACCGTGTACAAACTCACATTTCAAAGGAGCTCTAGGTGATCTGAGGCTTCTAGTCATCAAAAGGGAAAAAATAGTAAACAGGGTGTAGCCGGGATCTTTATCTTTTCCTCTCCAGTCACACACACACACACACACACACACACACTTTTTTCCCTCTGGAAACTCCCAGAAAAGAAATCCACTTCAGAGAAAAGGGAATAAGATGTTGAAAAGAGAACTTTCTTTTGCATCGTTTTGCACCCTTGCTTTTTATATCTGCCTGCTTATAGTATTTTTCTTGCCTGAGATACGGAATGAAGCTAACCTATAGGAGATTGTGATTCAAAATATAAATTCAAATCAGATAGAAGGAACTGGTATGCTGTCTAGTCCAGCCTTCAATAATAGTAATAACAATGTTAATAATAGTAACAACTGTGAAATTAAAACCTAAGAAGAAGAAATAAATTAATGAACCTGTTATATTACTCTCATGTAGCAGAAGATCAAGAGCCTCTCTGGAGAGCCTCAGCTCGGGTGCCTAAGTCCCTAAGGATACAGTCTTTGCCTAGGGTGATAATAACGGTCCAGATGTTATCACACCTGCTAGCTAGAGAGCCTGAGAGAGACAAGAAACTGCTTTATGGGAAGCAGAGATCAGATACATAATCCTTCAGGTCACTCGCACACCAAGGAGGTCTGCATTTTCACCAAAGGGAAGATCTCATCTCTGCAAACCCACATCTTCGGTCCAGCAGATTTTATTTCCCCTTTGCTTTAGAGCATGTGTATCTTCAGGATACCCACCAGTTTATTCAGATTCCAAGGAGAGCCCACAGGCGTCACTGGCTTTTCTTTCTTTCTTTTCCTTTCTGTCCTCCCAACCCCTCCCTTTCTTCTAGCCTGGGAGGGGAGTGAGAAGGATGTTCATTTGCTGGTGCAAGAAGTAGCCACTTCTTCATCCATTATGACGTTCCCCTGGGAGTGCTAAATGCAACTTTATCTCAGCGGGAAATGGACTATGAGCGGGACATCGCTGGAGGGAAAGAGTGAGTCCTATGGTCACAGCCCCACTGGGTGTCCAGGCTTAACCTAATCCTTCCTGACACCCACTGCAGTGGCTCCTTGAGTTCTCTTGCGTGATATAAGACAGAATGCCTTGCCTTCTTAGTAGCAAGCTCCAGTGGTCCTGGCTCCAAGTCCCGACAGAAATGCTTGCCTCTAGGGACCTTAAATGGCGCAGGACGGATAACAAGGCAAATAGAGTAGCTTTGTGGCCAGATGGATCTACTGGATGAGGGCTGGAGGGCGCATGTCCTTAGCTACTCCAAGCTAAACTCAGCTCATCCTCTGATCACGGGAGACTTATGAACTCAGCCCGAGGAGGCATGGGCCTGAAGTCAGAAGCTTCTCTTACTAACTCACCTCTCTTTGGCAACGGGGGCACTTTTTCTTCTTTTTCTGAGTAAGGCCAGATTTCTATCATAGGAAAAATGGCTCCCTCCGCCCCCCTCCCCCGCACCTTGGCACCTTTGGACTGTGGGCCCAATCCAAAGGTCATCCGTGCCTCCTTTGTTTTCTACCATGACACTTGTAACATACACAGCTTTATCAAGCAATATTTGTACTTAGAAAAGAGGAGAGCCTGTTGACCAGGGACAAGAAATAAGGGCAGAGCAGGTTCAGGAAGCCAAGGCTGACTGGGGATTGCAAGATCTCTGAAGGGTTCTTCTTAAGACAGAGCCTGGTACAGGGTGCACTTGCCCTAGGGAGACGCCCCTGTATGGTCTTTTCATGGCCCCCTGAACATCTTCTTTATCGTCTTCCTTAAATGTTTGCTCCGTTCTGGTCTGGGCCAGTACAAGACACCAGAGATAAAGGGAGCTAAAAATTTTAAGTGTCTAATGTTTGGGAGTTTATGGTCTATGTACGAGCGTTGGGAAACCACGGGAAGAGGGTGTATGTGTTATGGGAGAGGGCATATGTGTTATGGGTGTGGCATTTGTGATGAGAGATTGTCATGTGAAAGTACAACGTGATGCTTGAAGAGCCATCCTGCCCAAAGCTGCACAATCTCAGCTTCCCACTGTCCCAGGACACTTCCTAATGAGGGTAAAAGGACAGGGTGGCAGGCCTAGGCTCGTCCCCCAGCCCCCATGTCACTGCTTTGCTTTCCTGGCTTGGCAACTGCTATAACTAGTTGGCCCCTGCCTGTGCTAATAGTCCCCAGATGGGGTCTGCACCTTGGCATGGCTTCTGGGGCAATTCCCCCACCTCCTTCTTGTTTAACGACCAACACAGATTATCCCCACCCCTTCTCATAGCTCTGCATTTTATCAAGAATGGGGATAATGAGTGCACAGTTATTGATTTCTGAGGAATTTCTGCCCCCAGGGATGGAGAGCTTATCATCTGGATCAGAGACACATTTCTTTCCCTCATTAATTAATTTTCTCCTCCTCCTTTGGCAGCCCTGGCTTTCTATTTCCTTGGGCAGTGCCCCTCTACAGAACCAGAGAGCATTCTGGTTACTTGAAGTGAGGACATTTGAGGAGGACCCTGAGCAACGACCCTCTCAGTCTGGGGGAGAACTCTCTCTTGGTTTCACCCTTTACCCAGGGGGATGTGCATAACTTCTGCTGCCCATCTGGATACGAGCTTTCTCCTTTCAAAAGGATGCTGGAAACTGAGTTTCTGCTATAGCTTTGGCTGCCATGGCTGCTCTCCGGGAGGTGACAGTCTATGAACAGGGGGAAGCCACAGGAAGATGGATGCTTGTGATACAGGTGTGGCATGACACCGGGTTCAAGGTCATGCAGGATGCACCTGCAGGTGCTACCCAGACTTTGGTGGTGAAGGAGGCTGTTCATAGGCTCTGGGAGTTAAGTGTCTGCAGGCACTGTCTAGGATCAAATGAGTCACTTTTCTTGACTCAGCGAGAACCCTGTCATAATTCAAAGGTCCAGAACACGGCTAATTTTAAAGGCCATGCAGCTCAGTGTGAAGGTCCTGGAAGAGGAAGTGTAGGCCTAAGTAGGGTTTGAGGAGTTCTGGTAAAGGACTCATTTTGACAGTCCCTGTCCGTGCCTCCACCCTCCTTTACTGCATAGGGGAGGATTGGCATGGCCCCAGGACCGCCTCCCAAGGGCGGTACCCTACTCTTAGAGCTTCCTCCCTGAGCATCCCACCAGCTTCCGTGGTGTTCACGCCTTGTTCAGGACCTCCTCTGGTGTCCTGGGACTCTGAACATCGCTGCATCAAACCTTCCTTGTGATGGGCAGTAACCATGTACACTGCATGGTCCACGGGGTCTGATGCATCCCTGAACTGGACTCTGTGAACCTGCGCTCTATCGCTAGGACTCCGGGATTTCCAGAAGGCCACTGTCCTTCCTCTCTACCCCCACCGCCTCACAGCAGCAGCCCAGCCGCTAGCCTCCCTTGGTTTGCCACGTCCAAGCCTGCTAGGCATTGGGTCCACACGGACTGGTTTCTCAGACTCCTCGCTCTCCACTCAGATGTGCTGTAGCTGTGATCAAAGTGGGGGGGGGTTTTCCAGGAAAACTGGGGGAAGGCCAAGGCTTTTTTTTTTTCTTTTTTTCTTTCTTTCTTTCTTTCTTTCCCTTCCTCCTCCTCCTCCTCCTCCTCCTCCTCCTCCTCCTCCTCCTCCTCCTCCTCCTCCTCCTTCTTCTCTCCCTCCCTCCTCTGTCCTTCCCTTTTTTCCGGCCGTTTAATTAAAAAGCAACTTCCTTTGGGAATCATCTTACTGGCTGCAACCACCCCATCTAAAGATGATCTTGTGGGCTGTATTGGGTGTCCCAACTAAGTTTATTGCAAGTCACTCTACATTTAGCGTTGGATACATTATATACAGATTTCTGTATTTCCACCCTAATCTCTCATCAAACCCACCTACCTTATGAAACCCTCCCGGAGAGAAAAGAGAACATCCCTCACAAGCGCTGGGCCTCCCTGCCTGTCAGTGAACAGTGTTACTTTTGCAGGCCAAATGATCACTGCAGTCCGGTTGGTTAACAAGGCTACCATTCCCCTGTAATTTAGGGCCCTAACAACCAGAGGTTGCACCGCTCCCTCCGTCTGTGCCCTGAGGGCTCAAGGATGGAGGTGCGTGCTCAGGGAAGGAGCGTCCCAGTCACTGGCTCAAAATAACGGCAAACAAACTTGTCCACAGGTACGGCAGTCCCTGACCCCACGGGAAACGATGTAAGATCTGTCGCCTTCCCGTGTCAGACAGCCTCTGGCCGGCCGCTGGGTCCCGGACGCAAACTCGTCCTACCGGCAAGGACCAGCAGTTCTGCCCAAGGGACATTCCGGGGATGCAGAAGGGCGCGCCTGCCGACCTCTCTCGGCCTCCAGGAGCAGGATCCCTCGGGGGTCTGGAAGCCGTGGAGAAAACCGCGAGGCAGCCAGTCCAAGCCCAGGAGTGCGGAGCTGGGTCCTGCCGCCCGGCTCTACAGCTCGCCGGTGTCGCAGCCGGCCGCCCCTCCTTCCCGCCGCCCACACAAATCAAAGCCCCTTGCGAGGGACTGGGAAATAGTTGCCTTGTCATGTAACACATTGCCCTGATTTATTATAAAATTTTAACGAAATCATGCATATTTTAACAGCCTTTAATCACTGCATGAAAATTTAATTCATGGACTGTAGCGCGTTTAAATAAATGAAGTGTTAATTCATTAGGATTAATTAATTTGTTAAAGGATTGTGTGCAAGGTTAAGGTGGGAAGAAAACTCTTTGTTGGTTTCGCGTCTTAATCGCCAGGTTTCGAGAGTGATAAAGAAAGGAAAGGAAACCACAGAACCGGCTGTTGGAACACGGCCTGGGAAGGACCAGAGGAGAGCGCCCTCGAGAGCGCGGGGAAACTTGGGCTGCAGGCATCCGACCGGTGGGTCCTCCCTAGGGATCAAGATGGGGAGGGCTGTGAGGGGAAACTGGCAGAAATCCCAAATGGCTGAGTACCCATGGGTCCGAGGTGGGTAAGGGATGGAGCTGCTGCTGGAGGGCCGGACCCCACATCCTCACCCTAAACACTAGGAAGAGCTCCAAGCCCTCAGAGGGCCAAGCCTTGGCTTAATGGACAGCAGACAGCCTGCCCCACCATCCCCGAAGCCCTAGGGAGTCATGTCTCGCCACCAGGCCGCCAATTCAGGCGGCTGGAGCTGGACTCCGAGTCTCTGGGGATTGTGAAAAGAGGCGGAGCAAAGCTCCACTTGAGAGCGGTGGCTGGAACACTACCGGAAACTCTGTCAGTAGGAGCCTAGATTTCCGTACCTCTTCCAAGAAGCCTGCTAAAATAACTGGTTCCTTCCAGGGCACCCAGACATGCAGAAGAGTGGCCCTCTTCAGCCTTCAACTTGCTTCAAGACTCTAAGGAGAAAACACCTCTGAGAAGCTTCCAGACTTTGTTTACCTATGTTGTAAGCATCAAATAGGATCAAAATTCGATCCTCTTTCCTCACACTAAGTTTTGGTGAATGCCTGAACAAATCTTTGCCTTTAGGAGAGTGGGTCTTTGTACCTTAACACAAAAAGCCCTCAAGTTTAATGCAACCTTAACTGTGTTAGAGAGGGCCTGCTGTTTGCTCGCTATCACACCACCTTATCTGAAAAGGAGGAACTCAACCCAAGGTGTTCTAGACTGCCTCTGTCAAACTGAGCTCACCCTAGCCATGCTCCAGATGGATTCTTAAAGCTGCACCTTAATAGATGCTTCCTCGCTGTGAGTAGAGTTCCGAGAATTAGGCAATAAATGTTCACTCTGTACTCTGAGATCATTGCTTAAAAGGTTTTCTCTCTGCCAAGTATTATCTAAGGGGATCAGGTTACATTGTGATAGGCAAGGGCTGCTTCCCAGGACTCCCACACACAGGAATGAAAAGACCTTCTGAGAGGCTTTGGAAAACTCTTCTAGTCTAACAGGCTGGACACCATGAACTGTTCATTTCAACTTGGTACTCACTACACATACCATCCACAGGTAAAGAGCAAGGGAGAAAATCTCCTGTATGTGTTACATTTTTAATAACTAGAAACCATCAGGTCTGTAGCAACAAATGTGGTCCGGAAACATTACATAGCCCAAGACCAAGAACCCTTGGTCAATGGTATCGTTTCAAGCCAGTACAGGTACCAAAGAGAGGAAACAATGCAGATTCGAAGCTAGGGGCCTGTGAAACTTAGTCTGTTTTTACGTGTTTTGTGTGTGTGTTAGGTAATTCAATAAAACAGAGGACTTAACTTTTAAATGGGGTAAAGATTTGTAATTAAGGGGACTACACTGTCATGACAGAACCTCTAATATTTTCAGAGAGCAATGTAGACATGACTTTTTAGAGATTAACTATTAAAAGCTGCCCCTATAAAAAGCCATGAACTGAATGAGTGTCTTTTCCCAATGTGGCTTTAGTGAAATGAACCAATATGGAAGACCTAGTTCATACAAATGTCAGTTACTGTGAACTTTTTAGGAGGCCAATGCCTTATCCATTAGGCTACCGGGGCTGATACTGTGAACTTTTTAAAGCACTGTGCTCTAAACAACTGTGCCGCCTGACATCCTAACTTAAACCTTCAAATGTAACAGGATATACACGTGCGGCATTGAGCTTTAGTGTAAATTAGACTCAGGAAAATAGGCAGGAATTGAATGCTATTTAGACATAAACACTCCCAAGATGCTTTAAAAAGAATCTGCTGCAAGAAATCCCAGACACATTTACCCCTTTTATACAAATATGGACAAGGAAGATAAGCACCTTTGCAGTTAGACATCTGGTTCCAAACTCTGGTTTCAAAACATTCCAGCAGTGTGGCCGCTAGTTCTACTTGGCTTTTGACAAACTGAAAGTCTTGAAAGTGGATTATATGAAACAGAGGCTAGAAAAACATGTAGCTTCAAGTGCATGGGTTTTGAGTTAGGGTCTTGTGTATCCTAGGCTGGCCTATAACTTGTCCGTAGTTCAGGATGGCTCAATAAAACAGAAGACTTCACATTTAGATGGGATGACGTTTTTAAATCAGTCATCACATTTTATGCATATGGTTGTTTTGCCTTGTTTATTTGTGCCCCACCTACATACCTGATGCCCTCAGAGCTCCAGAACATACGTGGTGCCCTCAGAGCTCTAGAAGAGGGTATCTGATTCCTTGGAACTGAAGTTAGTTCTGCATTGCCATATGGGTTCTGGCAGTGGAATGGAGATCTTCTGCAAGAGCAACTAGTGTTCTTTATCACTGAGCCATCTCTCCTGCCTTTGAACATATGATCATCTAGCTTTTACCTCAAAGGTGCTGGGATCAACACGTGTGCTCCAGCACACAGGGTACATGCAGTGCTGGGGTGGGACACAGGCCACTGGGCATAGCGACGAAGGACTTTACCATCTGAGCTACATCCCCAACCCATCAAAAGCGTTTTGTTTGGATTGGACATAGTATGTATGTTTAACAGTGTGTGGAGCTGCCTATTTATCGTGAAATCAGACACTAAGAGTAAGGAAGAATGAAGCCATGACTACATTGACATAACCCTAACCCTAACCCTAACCCTAACCCTAACCCTAACCCTAACCCTTAAATCTTAGAGAATGATCACCTTCAGTGGAAGGATGAAATGTGGGCTTTATAGCTATGTCCACAAGACTTAAGCAAGTGTCCTCTACTTTGCTTGCAAAGTCCTTAACCCCACTCTTTTATGAAGGATACTGCCTCTTAAAATCATTACCTGGGGGTTCTATCTCAATATAGCTAATTTGGGTGATATTCAGGGTACAGCACTTATACTTATCATGACAAAAATCCCCTTAATTTCTACATGGATTCTAAATGTATAACCATATCATCAAAGATGTATCGCCACTAGCTCTGAAAGTATCCCATTAGTTTTACCATGGCAAAGAAATGAATTATTGGAAAATATGTATGATAAAACAAATACTATCCTGTTAGCCCCACCCCCACCCCATTATTATTACTTCTGAAAGTGGAGAAGATGATTCTGTAGATCATAAAAGTGATTTGTTGTATTTTTATGGTTCCGTTGAATCCTCAGAGTCTATTATAACAAGGGTCAGCAAATTCTTAACTGAAAGGGCAGACAGTACATATTTTAGGTTTTGTGAGCCACAGTCAGTCACTGAGGCAAGTACTCAGCTCTCCTGTTCTCGTCAGAAGCACACACAGACACTTAAGAGTGTAGCTATGTTCTAATGAGACTTTACTTAGAAACACAATTTGAATTTCATATCTTGTTTTTGGTGTGCTATGAAGTACCTTTTTACTAAAAATATAGTGAGACCATTACAATTTTTTTTTTCCTCTAAGACCTTTCAAAAGTAGCTGCAGGTTGTGGTTGCAGCTGCTGCTGGACTAGAACACTGGCCTTGTGTCCACAAGGTCCTGGGCCCCTGTCTCTGCACTATACACAAAACATGTGCAGCTCACCTTACGTCCACGGTTGGTCAATGGCTGACCATTATAACATGAACTGAAAATAGGATTCGGTGTCTTTAGAGGCTCATTCATATCCATGATGACATCAAACGCTTGTAGTGCATATGGCATCCTTTATTTAAGTCACATAAAAAAGCATGCAGTGTTAAGGTAAGACAATACATGTAAAATGTTCAGCACACATTAGATAAGCAAGTTATTAGCATACAGACATTTTTATAGCTTAGGCTGGCACACCAAACATGTTTAAAATGACATACTTTTAAAGCCTACACTAACAGTTGTGCTTCGCTCTCACATTGTCCCATTCACACCTGTTACTTTTCAGTTAAAAAAATGTCCTGCATAATAGATATTCACTAACCAATAGGAGGTGGTTTTTTCCTCTGGTTGCAGAACGGAGCGAGTGAACAGGCTCCCATGCTTACAGCTGCCACAGTGAGCAGTAACATGCAAACAGAACTTTATTACACAAACGCTCCCTGTGACACAACAGGTCAAACACCTAACAGACTGCCTTTCTACCTACACATAAGGAAAAAAAGCTAGGATGTTTAAGTTCCTCCAAACCCAGCGGATCTGATTCTAACTTTACACTTACGTACACATATACGTTCAAAGATAGGCAAATATAAACGACCTGAAATAGTATTTTCATACAAACAATGTGTTCTTTCATAGTAGTTCACACACACACACACACACACACACACGCCCACAAAATAGACAGAACACAATGTAACAAATTGTAAACATCTATATAAAACCTAAAAAAAAAAAAAAAAAAAAATTAGTGAATCCTCTAAGATCGGAGTGCCATTTCTCCAGCATGGCCTTGGTAATAGTTAGGCCATCATTAGACATAAATAAAAAGAGGCATACAAATTTCCATTCTAGGAAAAGCTTTAAAGAACAGACCAGACAATACCAACTGTCCTAAGAAACACAAGTTCTGAAAGCAGTTGAGTCTTAACAGGCCACCATATCTAACAGGTCAGATCTGAGAAAACAGCACGGAGCCAATCCAGATACATATAACATTCATTAAAAGCAGAACAAACAACAGAGACAAATCAGACCTTCTCCCTAACCTCTCTGGTTAAAAGATGACCAAATGAAAGTGACAGGCCAAAGTTTCTTCAAGATGAAGTATCCCGGAGACAGGTAAACCCACCGTTCTGACTTGACACTTGCCTGAAGATTATCAGTTCAGGATTGTAGAGAACCTTCAGGAAGTGACTACAGAAACACTGAAAACACCCCCACCCCTTGCAAGGCAACCTCCCTGGTGAGTCAGCTTTTGGTCGCTTTGGATGGGCTGGCATTGGAAAGGCTGCTCTGTATCTTTCTCTTTGTTGACTGGTTCACGTTCTTACTCCTCTTCTCAGGCACAAAGGCAGCAGACCATGGAGACTGAAGTGGGCTGTGAAGGCTCTGCATCTCTGAGGACATCTTAAATAAAGACGATCCAAACCTCTGATCCTCAAATAATCCTTGAGAACCGCTTAACAGAACACCCTGGGAAAACTCTGTCTGGAACAAACAGTTTTGAGATTTGACTTCACTAGCTCCTGAGTGAGAAGTGGAGTGGAGAGAAAAATCTTCACTCATCTCATGGTCAGCTGGGGAAAGGAGAAAAAAAGAGGTGGGTTTCCACTCACTCCCGCTCTCTAACCCGTCAGCTGTGAGAGCATGTTTGGAAAGACTCAGTTTAGTTCCTTCTTGTAACTTGTCAGGTTCCTCAAGAAACTCCCTGCCTTGAGGTGACTTTGAGGACCCCTCCAATTCCACCGATTTAAAACCGTTATTACAAGGGCTCTTGCTGTTGTCAGACTCTGACATCATCGAATCCAGCTCAGAGATTTTGTCAAGATAAGCAGCATCCATGGATGCCTCACTGGATGTTCTTGTTCGATTCATTTCAAGGGAGCGAATACAACTTAGTCTCTTGGACAAGCACGCTCCTGACTTCTCACTCAATTTTGAAGGTATTTCCCCAACAGAATTTGCTATTGTATTCCCCTCTGAACTATCAAACTCCAAGCTCTGGGCATAGCTTGTGGAACAACAATCCCAAAATCCTGTCTTTGAGGAAGCAAAACAGTCTGATTTCTTTTCATTTTCCCTTCTATCATCCTCTGAAGAATTGTTATTACAGGCATTTGGAGAATCACAGAAATCATCAAATACCAGTTTTCTGAGATGGTTTGCATGCTTTTTGGAACTCCCTGCTTTGATCACAGGGTTCTCTCTGTTTTCTGGAGTGTTCAGCTGAAGGCAGCTAAGTGACAAGGGAGTACAGGAAGCTGGGAGCCCATAAAGCTCTTCCTCTTTGTAAGGGGCACAGTCGCTGGGCTTGCTGTTCCACTCTCTCTCCAAATAAGTGTTCATTGGCGTCTCTCTCGCACCCAGCCGTGGCTCTGTGGGCTTGGAGTATCTGTCTTTGTTTTGAGGACAATTTGGTTCAGTTCTGCTGGTGCTCTCCTGTCTGACAGAATTGGTGTCAGCTAGTCTGCTGCTAGAAGGTGTGGCCAGGTGAGAAGCAGAACTGGCTTGCTGCCTGGCACTGTCACTCTGACTCTTTGCGGGTACGACCTCATCGATGCTGTCGGGCCCCTGGCCGTCTGGAGAGGGTGCCCTCGGGCAAAGGGCATCCATGTCTTCCTTTGCTTCCTCCGAGTGTTTCAGGTGTGCTACTTGAGACTCTAGTTCCTCGATATATTTATCGCTTCGTTCCAGAGCTTTCTTGAGGCGATTGGTTTCGCGTTCATACTGTTCTACTTTGGACTGAAGAGCAGCAACTGTAAACCTTCCAAACCTGGAAAGAATGGAAGGATGGTTAATGACACAGCTCAGGCTGTTTTTTTTTTTGTTTTGTTTTTTTTGTTTTTTTTGTTTTTTTATAAAATTGAAGTGTAAACTGTCCCCACCCACATATCAGTAACAGTTTCAATCACGTAAGTGAGATTTTGGAACACTTCCTTTTCCAGAGTAGAACAAAAAGCAATTCTGGTGTAGTACCTTCAAAAAATGATTACACTTAATAATGAGTAATAATAAGCACATGATAGCACAAAATCTAATAAGACATTTTAGTAGTAAAGTCAGACTAATGTCTGAGACAAAGGCAGAAACCCACTGATGATTTCCTTTCTAAGAGCTATCAATCCAGCTCACATATGCATGAAGAGTTATCCCCTAAAACAATGGCAAAGATTTATGATAACATTTGAACAGTGGTCCACATCTTGAAATATTTACATTCAATCATTTTCCTATCGCACAGCAGTGTTTTACAATACATTTCTTATACAATGTCACCTTGTCAAACATAAAATGTCAATTTGAAATTCAGAAATCCAGACGTCTCAGGAGGGGAGGTTTTAAATACTTATTTGGACCCTTTCAATTACAGTCACTGCTGATATGAAGCTTTCTCTTGGCCTCTCTCAACACTGGGCTCTAATTCATTCCAGCTCTCCTATTTTCTGCATTTTACAACTGTGTAGGACATCAATCTCATTTCTTCCAACTTTGAAATACGAAGTCAGTGCTTGTGGTTCCAACATACTACGCATAAAAACATTTTTATACTTTCTGAAGGGGTATATTTGAGAGTGACTAGAAAGAACATCAAAAATGCACTCGTTACCTGGTACTATCTATTTTCCATTATTCTGTCAAGAATGGGTACTGGGTTCAGTGGAGAAAACAATTTTTGAGCAGCTAGTACAGGTTGGGAGTGCATCTGGGGCTGGAGACACAGATTTATTAATGCTACTGCAGCTCATTCATTCTATCTGATGATGAGTGAGAATTCTTAAAGGAAACTGTTTTCTTAGGATACCACCAAAAACCCCTTTACTTTCTAAAACTCCTTTAGAGCCTTAGTTGTTTTCTTGATAACTTCCATACTAACTGATAGCTAAGAATTTGAGAGCTGTCTGTGGTCAGAAAGGTATTTGAGAAGGTATGCTCTAAGAACTATTCTTTTTCTTCCCTTTCTTAATTACAAAAATAATCAAAACTAAGAACATGTATCAGCAGTAAACCATAAGAAAGAGTACAAGAAGCCATCAGCAACTATATCTTGCACAGTCAACCGTATGTTCTAGACAGCCACTCAATGCTGTCACCTCCCCAACCCCTGGCCCAGTTTCTCTCCAGCATAGCACTCATATGACCTCTGCTCTCTTGCTTCCGATAGAAAAAGGCAAGAGCAAAGGTAAATATAGAATCATCACATCTCAGGGTAGAAAGGGCTCTAAAAGATACAACTGCTGAATATTGATCTCCTCACTGCAATTAACTCAAGTCCCAAAGCACATTGCCTTCAGCTTCTGAACTGCAAGACAAAAGCAAGAGACATAATAAAACCAAAAACTACAGGGACAAGCTTCTTCGTCTTAAGACAAAGTTTGCTACTACAAGAACTTAGTTAAACAATGTCAGAGTTTTTCTTTGTTAAAAAATGTTTGGCTTCTAAATATAGTTCATAGCAAAGCCATAGCTCTGTAAGAGAATTTGAAAAAAGTAGACAAAGATGAGAGTGCACTCTGCAAACATATGTGTGAGTTCCTGATTGAAACCACTCTGGCATAATCAAGTAACCTGCATGTTTTTAAATGGGAAAACGGTGTAGCATGTTTATTTAATGCAAAGAGTGAAAGTGACAGCCTTTTACATTTACTCACAGAGATTCATTTTTTAAAGTACAGACTTTATAACACAGATATCTTCATATAAAAAAGACCACATGGTTTAAAATCAAGTAATGCCACCAGACAGCATATCAGAGGCTACTAAATTGTGTGTGCATGCATGCATGCATTTGTGTGTGTGTGTGTGTGTTGTAGACATGTATGTGTGCTGTGCAGAGGACAAAGAATGACAACTGAGTGTCTTCTCTCACTTTCTTCCTTACTGCTTGAGATAGGGTCTCTCAACCGAACTTAAGAGTATGCTGTATTCTGGATAGATTGAGGCTCCCATGGTCCTCCTAACTTCCAACAGCAGTATCTGTGCCCAGCCAGAGCTTTTGACGTGTGCCAGGAATCCTTCCTTAGACCCTCATGCTTGTGCAGAGAGCTCTTGCTCACTGAGCCACCTTCCTGGGCCTCACTTAATGGTTTTTTTTTTTTAATGTAGCAAAGGTTCTACTGATATTCCTAGTCATATTTTTCTATCATTTCAGAGAGAAAAGCTGAAGTGCCTTGGGAACTAACAGACAGTAGCATCAAACAATATATGAAGTTGGACAAGCAAAGCACAACTTATTGAAAAAGTTAGGTTATTTTCTGATAGGTCAGTGATTTGAGAACTCCAACACTCCATTTTAACACTTCACAAAAACTTATAATACTAAGTGATGGGACTTTTTTAACCATGCTAATGAGCACACTGACAGAAATAGTCAAATCCATGGGAACTAATTTGTCTTCTGGCTCCTCTATTATAGTCGATATGCCAGGAGGGTAGAGGGCCTCGGGGTCTGCATTCACTGCTACACGGTTAGAATCATTCTTGATATACAGCAGTCCCTTGTTAAATATCTCATATAAATATAAGCCTCCTACTTTAAGCTACATTAGTCCATTCGTTAAGGTAGAGCCAACACTACAGAATGAACAAGCTAAGTCCTCTGTCCTTTTATGTCTAAGCATGAAAGTCATTACATTAGTAAGTCAAACACATTTCATACATGTGATTTCTTATTTGATTTACAACAAGCAAAGCAGCATATAGCTTTTTATTGCAGACTTTATACAGCACAGCTGTCTAACTACAGGCTTGATGTCCTTACAGCTCTATCCAGAAAGCTTTCCCTCTTTCTGAACCTGAGGAAAAGGCTGAAGTTTTGACCCAGGTCAGGTAAGTTTTAGTGATCCAAGACACTTCTATTAATTTGGCAAAAGGTAAGTAAGTTATCATATAGAAAAAACAACCAAGTATACACATATAATGGCATACCTTCAAGAAATAAGACAATGAACACAAGAGCTTATTTATCTTTTGATTTTAATACTCTTTTATTCCTACTAATTCCAGATATTTCCAGAGTACATAACATTAAAGGAAGCAATGCCAAGGCAAGCCAGAGGGATTTCTAAGTATCATTTAACATTACTTCCTTTTCCCGAGCAAATTTCAAAATGGTGCATTTTTATAAACATTCCATTAGAGACCAAAAAGCTTTGATTTTCAAAGTAGCAGTGATGGCCAAAGGCTTCATTATGCCAGAGAAACACTGTGAACAGTTTGGGAGCTGATACTAGAAATACGTTTGCCAGAATCTAGAGATGCTTACAGGATTTTTGAGCCTGCCAATGTTAACTGAAGTATACGTTCTAGATGAGAGAAAAGGATACAGAGGCAAAAGCCTGTTCGTGGCCCTTCTAAAATACAATGAAATGAAACACAAAAAAATGAAAGTCTTATTAATTTGACTTTTGAACATTTATTTTCCCTTTTAAAATTATTTATTGAGAATGTCATATGCAAGGATTTCCATCATCCGTCCCTCCCTTTCTGTCTACTTCCTTTCAACCCTTGAATCATTATTTGTATGTGTGTGTACATTTATACATACAACCTTCTGAAATCATTCAGCATTCTCATGTGTTTAGGCTGACCTCGTGGGACTAGTTAACCTAGCAGGGCATGTCCCTGGGGGACTCATTCCCCTCGACCAGCAGCCTTCAGTTGTCTGTAGTTCTTACTCTTCTAGAGGTCAAGTCCTGGGAGAAACCCTCCTTCATGTTGGCATGTTGACTGGTGGTGTCCATCTTTTAAGTCTTGTTTAGGCAACCATACTGCTGAGACTGTGCATCCTTCCTGTTACATATGGAAGATGCTATCTTATAGCAGATGTGACAACTACAGTAAGAACATCTCTAACGACACACAGTTCATAAGACCACTTTCCCCAAATAGGTTGTCAAAGAAAAGGAATAAAAGGTTTCAAAGAGGCCAGAAGAAAGCAAGAATCATTATTAGAATCTCGTATTTGAGGAACTGAGTGTCAGTGCCTCACTGTCAGCCCCAACTATAGGACACAGCAAGCACAGGAGATTAACAAGATTCCAAAAACTGCAGAAAGGCAGTCTTTCTAAAGACTTATAAATTCACAGTCTTGTTTAGTTTGTGTGTGCATGTGCATGTGTGAGTGCATGTGTGAGTGCATGTGTGAGTGCATGTGCACTCCCACCACAGCATGGATGTGGGAGCCGGAGGATGACTGTCGGAGTCAGTTCTCTCCAGCCACGTGGTTGCTGGTGCCTCAGACTCAGGTCATGAGGCTTGGCGGTAGATGTCTTTACCTGTTGAGCCACCCTGAGCATGCCATTCATGCGAAGCAAGGCATCCCATTTGCATCCTCAAATGTATAGGTGAGTGAGGCTAGGGTCACAGACTGGGCGTCATCATGCAGGAGCGTCTCTGACTTCCCATTTTCCCTTACCTACTAACTGAGGTAATGCAACAGAAACGGAGTGAAAGCACTCTGAGTCTGGACTGGCTTTTGTGGTCTGGCCTATCTGACAAATCTCAGTGCTATTAAGCATTAAGACCGGCATATCCAAGTCTATTTCAGGACTTTTTTTTTTTATCCATATGACTCTGGAAAAGGGCCCAAATATTAGAGAGCCCAGAGTCAGTGCCCAACTAACTCCAAACACCTCAGGAAGAGCACACAGGTTGTCCTGTCGGTGGACAGTAGGATCTGACGATATTCCCTTAAAGAGTTCTTTACAACTTGATAATGAAATGTCCAGTCTTCTACAGATAGCTCTACTGTGCTATTAAATGTCTTTGGAAAGCTCTGAAAAGTCCTTTTACCTCTGGTAACATTGCTGCCTTACCATCTAGTTAACAGTGATAAGCAGGATAGGAATCCTAAGCTTCTGTGACCAGGAATCTCGGCATAAGAAGGAACCCATGCCTTTGGAGTTGAACTTTACTGAGGTCAAACCACAACAGTAGAGCAAAAGGGAAGATTTGAGAGTGTTTGGAGAAAGGTGTCTTCAGGTTAAAGCGACAAAACTTCCAATAGCCTGTTCCCTGGTGGGACTCCTTTTGGCAACTTGCAGAGAAAGCCGTTAAAGACTTGCTGTATTAAGGACTTTTACCTTCAGTTACAAATCTGGTTAGGTAAGTCTCTCTTGGGCTGGCAGGAGGGTAAAGGTGCTTACTGCCATGCCCGATGATGATCTGAGTTCAATCTTTAAAACTGATGGTGGATAGAGTGAACTGGTTTCAGTAAGTTGTTCTCTGACTGTCACACATGGACCACATGGTATACCCTCACACCATAATACTCACTCAGACAAAACACAGGTAAATTTGAAAAAATAAAAAAAGAAGAAGAAAAGAAAAGAAAAGAAAAGAAAAGAAAAGAAAAGAAAAGAAAAAAAGATCAAACTATCCTGAGATAGGAGGGAAGCTATGCAGCACTGGCTATGTCTTTGTAGCCAGTTAGTCCTGTCTTTGGGGTTACTACCATGTGTTTTTTTGCAATCTTTTGTCTCTGCCTGCCCCCCTTTTTCTGCTGTTGTTTTTCCTATTTTAGTATTTCCTTTACCATTCTTGTATGTATTTCTGGCAGTGTATCATGGCTGTTCAACACTGGAGATCATTATGCTAACATTGAGCCCTCTTCTTAAGTAGCACTAGTGATAGATTTTTTTCCCTTATTTTAAGATTTCTGTATAGCTGGACACTATCTTATTCTATATAAGTAGGACAAATATATAGTTTTTACTTTTAACAGTTTGAAATCCATGAGCCGTAAAAAGATGACACACTGAAATCTACAAAGTTCATTGTTTTTCTATTGCTAGAAATGTATCCTAAATAAAATCAGATATTAAAAAAAAATTTCAGTACTGATACTCCTTGCTCAACACAGTTCCAATATGTATGCACTGCCCTAGTTTAGTTAAATAAAAGTAGTCTTCTAACAACATGGTCTAAATTTCTGTTATTTCACCATATTAAGTGTGAATAACTTCATAGAATCTCCCACTTCTAGCTTTCCAGTTCACATACAATATATATAAATAAAAGACAGGTATCACAATTAGTGTCCAACCAGGCCACCTCTTCCAAAGCCCATCCGAGAGCACTGCGTGGCCTGTTACATATCAAGCACACTGACAGCAAACTTGTTATGCCATCTCCCTGTCTCCCACTGAAATCTTCACCTGATATTTCAGAGAGGCAGACAAATAGAAGACAGAACAGGGCAATAAAAAATAAAGGTGCAGAACAGCACTGAACAGAATTAATGCTGGGAGGAAAACCAGAGTCCAGTGAAAATGTAGTTAAGAAAGAAATAGCTGACTGTTAGAATGTCACAATATTTGACTGTTCAATCGACTCTAGGTATGCCAGAGAGCTTACCAGAATCAAACTCATCACAGACATGAGGACAGTTACTGAGGAAGGGGATGATGAAATCTAGAATAAATGATGAGCTCAGAGAAACAACTTTGACACGAGAGCATGTGAATGTCATTACACTAAGAGCAGAGAGGATTGAAAGGCAAGAGCTTATGCAGAGATACAATTGTGACAACATAGCCAAGTATCAAAGAGGTTAACTCACGTCCTAGCTTTCTTTCTATTGCTGCAATAAACAGCATGACCAGAAGCAACGTAGAAAGGATTGATTTGGATTATCCTATAGAGTTCATAAAATGAGTAGGTAACCTGTCTTAGTAATCACTGGGGGAAATTTACAATTGTCCTATGGATTTTAATTATTTTGTCCATCTCAATATCAGCATAAAAGTATATGGCCACAAAAATGGTGAGAGGAGTATTTAGTACACCAATATTGATTTAGCACAGTTTGAAACACTCGATATCACATTCCATCACTGAGGGAAGTCAGGGCAGTAACTGAAGCAGAGACCAAGGAGGAACACTACTTTAAGGGACTGTCCACCATGGCCTGTTCAGCCTGCTTTCTTATACGACCTAGAACAAACTACCTAGGGGGCAGTACTGCTTATAGTTGGCTAGGTCCTTTCACACCAAAACAACGCCCCACAGATTGCCAAAAGGCAAATCTCACACCAGCATTTTCTCAGTTGAGTTTTCCTCTTTCCAGATCACCCTAGTTTGTCAACCAACATACTCACATACATGAAGAGAAGGCAAGTATCACTCAAAACCTCTTGTATGGCTTGTTATGTCTTTGTTAAACATAAATGTCTCAAAATTTCAAGTTTTTCAAATTATGCTGTATAAAATATACTAAATATTAGTTTTACCATTTCATGCCCATATGCATTTATGCTGATAGTAACATAATGTTTTGACAAAATATTAAGTTTTATGAGGCAATAGTGAATTTTCCCCAGTGATTATTAAGACAGCTTATCTTCTCATTTCATGAACCACTATGCAGGATAAAGGCTACCTAAATTAAAATAGTTGATAAATGACTCAGAAATTTATACTCAAGAACAACTACAATTACGCTAAGCAAGACTGCCCTAGGCACTGGAGAGACAAGTCATTGGCTGTGAGCACTTGGTGCTCTTCCCCAGGACTAGAGTTTGGTCCCCAACACTCACACTTGCTGGCTCACACTCACCTGTCCTCTAGTCCCAGAGGATCCTACTCTCTCTTCGGGCCTCTGAGCACACTACATAGATGTGGTACATAGACATTCATGCAAGCAAAACATCCAAACACACAAAATAATAATGTTTTAAAAAGAGAAGAATAATCTATTCTTTGATTATTTTTTATCACAGAGTTGCCTGTGCATGCAGCAATATGTGCAGGGTTTGTTTTGTTTTGTTTTTGAGACAGGGGATCCTTTATGTTGGTGAGACTGACATTAAACTCACAATTTCCCTACCCCTTTCAGCCTCTCAAATGCTGGGGTTAGAGGCATTCTGGCATAAGTATTTTCTTTGCTGTATTTTTCTTTCCTTGTCTTCCGTATACTCAATACTTCAGTATACTAAGTCTACCCATTAGGAAATCCCCTGACTTTCAGTTTTTTTGACTGAACATAGTATCAGTGAGTAGCCTGCTATATGAACCTGTCAGGAATCTGAGTCTGACGGGAATAGGAAGCACAGGAAGCTTAGCTTGGGGTCCTGCCTTGTACATGTGTGCAGCGGGCCCAATGCTGAGAGCATTTCAGGTAAAGAGAAATGGAAGAACAGAGCTGAAGAAACACAAAATTATATTTGGGGGTAGGGAAGAAGATTTAGCTGATTCTTTTCTTGCCTGCCTCCTCTGGACTTGATTGTCCATTTTCTATGTCTATTTCATCACTGGGTATTTTTTGGCAGGATGTAGAAGTATTCTATCTATGTACTACAAAGAACAGTGATTCTATGCCCCAGCCCAGTGTTGGGCTTACAGACTGAGGGTCCCATGCACGCAGGCAAACTTATCACCAACCCACTCCTACTCCCAGCTGGCTACATGTTGCTGAGACATATTCCTAAAAATGCTTCCTCAAAAATGTTTCTCTTTTTAAAATTAAGCACTTAGGTACATAGCTTTGTAGAGAATTTATAATCAAAATAGGATTGTCTATGGCAATCTTTATCACATCTTATTTCCATTTAAAAAAAGTTGTCGTATACTGAGATGTATTGAGGGAAACAGGAGGCATGTCCTCTAAAAACCCAAGACAACCAACTTCTCTTCCTTAGCACATCACTCACCACCCAAGGAATAAAACATGAAAAAGGAAAATATGCAACAGTAAATGTCTTCAGTCGCCAGAGATGGTGACATTAAGCGCAGCACCACAATTTCCTGGATATTTGTTGGCAGGGGTTTTAGACAGACAACACTGGAATAACTCCTCTTCCTTCCACTTCCCCAAAGTAACGTTTCAAAAGCAAGACAGAAGCTGGGCATGCTGGTACTGCCTCTAACACCTACACAGAAGCTAGCAAGGGAGGATTCCAGAGTTTCGGCCCTCTGGGAGACACAGGGAGACCCCGTCTCAAAACAATAGCAAAGGAGAATCTTTCAGACAGAGAATAGCGTTTTAAAACAACAGCAGTAACATCATTTTAAAGGAAGTTCTTTAGCGTTTACTAAATTAACCATGCACTTGTAGTTAAAGTTATACTGCTGGAACCTGCCATTCTCAGTAGAAATGACCTGTGTATTGGACAACATATGTGAACAGGGACACATTAATCCCTTTCAAGACCAGTCTCTCATGAGGCCTGAGCCACACAGGGTCACTTAGGGTCACAAGGAGAAACACATACTGTGTTCTTGATAGCTTGTTTCCTTCCCTGTATCACTGGTGACAGACCCTTGGTGTCTAGACCTTTGTTTGAAAATTATAACTAGTGCATCACCTTCTCTAAGCCCCGATCCCACCCCCAAGCAAGCACTGTTCTCTCTATGCCACCAGTAAGATAAGATTCATTTTAATGTGAGTGGATCTCATTTTGGGGGGAAAAATTTACTAAAGGACTGACATTGAAATCTGAATGATATTGATGATCTTAATCATCCATGGGAAAAATATTATTTTCTTATTGTTTTACACTTCTAAAAGTATAAACAGGCACATCTCACAACACAAACTCACAACACAAACCCAGGAGTAGAAAACACTACAGCTGAGTAATGAATTATTCTAAAACTCACAGACAAGTATCTGTATATGAACTTTTCACTTTAGCTAAATCCTTCCTTTCTCTGTCCCTTCTCTCCACGCATAAGGAACAGTCAAAGTAAAACAAAGAACTGTGATCCAGCTGCTCTGTAATTATGTATTAATTATGACTCAGACGAATCACTGAGGACTAACATGTGTCGGGGAAGGTCTACAAGGTAAGTAGAAGGCATTGTTCCTACTCTCAAATATCCATTCATAATCTCTGACAACCACACGGCTTAGTTAACAACAAGCATTGCAAGCACCTAAAGTATCCTATCAATACAATAAAGACAAGGTGACAGAAAACTGCAATAACTGTCTATCACCAATTAGCTGTATATCCAGAGAAGGGCCCCTCAGGCACCCAGCCTAGGGGCTAGAGCACAAGTGGCTGTCACAGTCTGGCCCCAGGGTACCATCAGGCTTCCCCTGACAGCCACAAGTTCCCCTTCTGGGAAAACCAAAGGGCAGAACAGAATCAGTCACTAGATCAGGCTGGGGTCAAACACGGAATCACGGTGTTTGTCAGAGCAGAGTCTGGAGAAACAAAGGAAGTTGGACTAGGTCAAGAGGGGAGAGCAGCCCAGCCAGCCAGAGCAGACCGAGGTGTAAGAAAAAGGGGACTGGCATGTGGGTCCCTTTAGGAAAAGTAAGCAGAGTCATGAATTACAACTGATACACAGCTTAGAGCCAGGACAGAGAAAGATAATCCAGTTTATATAGACTCAGAAGAAACTCAGGACTGGAGGAAAGTAATCTCTAATACATCTTTCTAGTCCCCTCTTGAACTTCCAATTTCTGACATACCTTTAGGAGAAAAAACTTCAGAACATTTCTCGGCCTCTTCATTTGCAAAAAATCCCAATCTCTGATGTCCTGCTCTCTTAAACCCCTCACAAACTCTTAAGCACACAATGAAACGCAAAGATCTTACAATTCTGGTTAGTTTACTTTAAGTAGTAGTGCATTTGGAAACACATCTAAGTGGCCCTCGGCTGGCAGAGTAAGTCGCCATTATCGTCATGAGCTGATCAGTATACAGCCTGATTACTAAAGTAAGGACTAGTAGAATCATCACAAGATCACTGCATTCCTCTGCCTAGGGAAACTGTGGACTGCAGAGAAATCTTAAAAAACAAAACAGCAACTCAATGAGTAATAAGTCACTAAGAAGAACACAAGTGAACCAAGATGCGCATGGTGAAGTATATTGGATATGATTACTAGCCACACATATAGAAACAGCCCTCTCCTTCTTTCTCTGTTAGCTGTGGTAGTTTGAAGAAGAATGCCCCCAATAAGTTCATACATCTGAAGGTTTTGTTCCCAGTCACTGTGGTCTTGTTAGAGGAGGTGTGTCACTAGGGGTGGGCTCTGAGGTTCTAAAAGCCCACATCAGCTGCAGTTTTCGCTGCCACTGCCTTCTGTCTAGATAGGATGTGAGCTCTCAGTGCTATTCCATGGCTATGCCTGGCTGCTGCCATGTTCTTCTTCGTGAGGCCAAGGACTAAGCCCCAGAATCCTGTAAGCAAGTCCCTAATTAAATGTGTTCTTTTATAACCTACCTTGGTCATGGTGTCTCTTCACAGCCATAGAAACAGTAACTAAGACATGTTACACAAAGGTTTACACTAGTTCTTTCAATCCTGTCAGTAATATATTATCTATATAAATTGAGAGTATCAATAAGCTGACTGATGTGTCCAGTGTCATCTCCTTCCTAATTTGTTTCTATAACCAACATTTGCCAGATGCTTTCCAGGTGTGAGAGACTGAGAGATAGGCTACAAGGCTCTTACTCTTGAACTGAGAGTTCAGAAGGAGGGAGACAGCAACAAAGACATAACTAAATGACAAGGAAAGTTCAGGGACTGGAAAGACTATAGTGACCATACTGTAAGACTCGATGAAGAGTACCTATGGACTCTGTTCTAAGTACATTTAAAAGTTTAATTTGCTTAACCCAGAGTGTGACCTTTATGGTAGGTAAGTTCCACTGGCCCCATTTCACAGAAGCCCAAAACTAAGGTGGAGAAACCCCCAGCAGTTGTAAGAAGAGTCAGTGTGCAGTCCTAAGGAGTCTAGTACTAGAGTCCATGCTCGTAACCACCATGCTTGAACACTTCCCTGTAGGACTTTTATTCCAGCCTTTCCTTTGACCACTCCAGAAATGGTAAGGGAACAGGAAGCAATGAAGGCAGGGGCTTCAACAATCTGATCAGTGACTGATGATCAACAGAGGCAGCTCCATATACATCAGAAAGGAGCTCTCTACACAGATGATGCCTGCCTTGCATGTCCTAGAAACATGTCAGGAAAGCTGCAAAGAGTGAGCTCGAGAACATGGAGAAGGAAGAGTCAGGTGTGGAAGAGCTTATGCAGGCTCTAGATTTACTTTTTTGGAAGATACTGAGCAGTTTAAGGCAAGACATTTAAGTAACTTGATTTATCCTTTGCTATAAAACAGTTTCTGAGTGTAGTGGAAAATGAATTATGCAGAGAACACAGGGAAAGAGTAGAAACACAGAAATTTGAAATCAGGTAGCCTGTCTTTGGAGCTAAGCCTTTCACCAGCATGCTTTTCGCCTCAACTTCCAAAACGTTATACATCTGTCTTCATATTCTGTACAAGTGAGGTGACTCTAGGCTGAAGACAGGAGCAGCTGCTTTGCCATAACTGATGACAGGTCAAATCTCTGCCTGTTGTGGTTTGACTGTGAATGTCCCATTGGCTCATATTTTCAGTGAAGACTCCAGGAAAGGTCGGGAGCATCTGGCCGGAAGCAGGTTACTAGGCTAGGACTGTGAAGGTTACAACTATCGCTGGTTCTGTTCTGGTCTAGCTGTTTTCTGGACACCTGAACAGTGGCTGCTTCAAGGTTCTGATGTCACAGACAAACTTCTGTGTATTCCAGATTTGAACTGCTGAAAGTTCCCTGAAACAGTAAGCTAAAAATATAAGCCTCTCTTCTTTTTAATTATGTCTGTTGGGAACTGTGAGCACAGCATGTGAAAAGAATATGGAAAATCATTACCAAGATTAGGGCCACTGCTACAATCATGTAAGCCAGGTCATTTAGGTCTTAGCCCTTTGGAAATGATTTGTGGGGAAATGTAGAACTGTTTGGAGGGAGATGTGGATTAAGGAGTCTTTCAAAGCCTCTAAGAGCATAATGGGTAACTCCAGTGGGGATTCTGAGGAGAACAATGCTGATAGAAATACTGATAGGAAAGACTGCGTGTGAAGCTTCAGATAGGAACAAGGAGGAGAAGCAATTAAACCAGGGGCCACTCACATAATCCCCTGACAAAGAATTTATCTACATTTTGTCTATGTGCGGAAACTTAGTGAGACTTAATAGTCTAATTCATTTGACAGAGAAAGTTTCTCAATAGCACAGCATTCAGGCTATGAAATGGCTACTGCGCATGCTGGAGAGATGGCTCAGTGGTTAAGAACATGTATTGCTCTTGAAGAGTATGGGGGTTCAGTTTTCAGCTTCTTCACTTACAGCTCACAACTGCCTCTAACTGCTTCCACAGGATCTAATTCCCTCTTCTGGACCCTGTGAGTACCTGCACTTACAAGACTTACAAGTACAGGTACCTACCTACACACACACACACACACACACACACACACACACACACACACGTTTTATGAAAAAGAAATAGCTATTGGTCACTACTTTTAGCCAGGTTTGTAGTGAGAACCAAGAGCAAAGAATGGAGGGTTTTAAAATCAGGTAGTTTGGCAAGAAAAGATACAAGATCTGAAGCTCTGAATTAATGCTGTAGACAGTTATTGAGATTAGTAGCATCCTTTGCACTGGGACAATAGGAGAGATAATTAAAGGTGTTACCCTTCCTACTGAAAGTCCCAGGGTGTAAAACTGCAAAAGCATTTAGAATTATTTAAAACCAGGAAGCTGAAGATTAAGGCCACCTAGTGAAATGCTTTCCCAGGTTTACCTATGCAGGCAGAGACTGCTGCATGTGCACTGGGGCCATACTACTTCTTAAGTTGGCAATGGCTTGGTGTTGTTCATATGGTACTGTTTTACAGGCATATAGAATACAAGACTTATAGAGCTGAAGGCTTGTACCCAGATTTCATAAAAACCATACTTGAGGCTTGGTAGTGTATATGGCTGGATTCTGTACAGGAATCTCTTGGGCATGTTGTAAGCCAAGCTTTAAGGCAAAGTCCAACTTGCAGTGGAGATCCCAGGGTTTTAGAGATGCTTTAGTGGAGCTAGGCTAGGCCAGGCCACAGGTGACAGGGCCAAAGCCCAGTGGGCTCAGATGATGCCACCATGTATCTTGGTGCTAAGCTCCTGGATTGAGTGTTTGTACTGCTGGTCTAATCTTTCTTTGCTGTTCTACAGTTCCTCTCATTTGGAAAGGAATGTTTACTCCATTGTATGTTGGAATATGAAACTTGTTTTGATTTTACAAGAGGTTACAACTAAGAGATCTTGTTTCAGAACTCTGAAGCTTTAAGTAATTGAGACGGTTTAGTCTGTAGGGACTTTTGAAATTGAACTCAACGCATTTTATATTATAGCATGAGCAGCAGCTGATAAACTACCATCCTATCATTCATCAGAGTGTCACACCTTGGATATGTATGTCCCCAGAGGCTCATGTTGTAAATACTTGGTTGCCTCTTTGGTGACATACTGTGAAGACTACAGAGCCTTTAAAAGGTGGACCTGGCTGTGACACGAAGTTCCTAGAGGGAGCTTTTGAAGGGTACACCCACTCTGGTTCCTTCCAGTCTAGCTCTCCTCTTCCTGTCCCATGTCATGTGAATAAAGAGCTACTCTATTCCCACTGACATGGAACTCTGACTGATGGGCTGCAATCTCCAAAACTGTAAAGCAAAACACATCTTTTGACCCTTCAATTGTTTCTGCCGTGTACTTTTGGTCACAGTGATGGAAAGGGATCTAGAATAAGTACTTGGTGTGAGCAGAGACGACACAAGTAAGGGAAGGACCTGTGTGATAAACTAAGGAACTTCCCCATGAAGTAAGTAGAAATCTCACAGTTCTGTGAGTTAAGTGGTCACTAAGGAGTTCCTAATTCCAGCAAGTACAAATGCAATCATCCTTGCTGACACAGCTTAGGAATAGTATTTGGAGTCAAGGAAATTTAGAAATATGAAAACTTCAGTATTAAATTCCCTTGGCAGGTTCCCATTCTATACCACTATTCATGGGTTCTTGATACGTCTCATTACATTCTCAGACTAAGAACAAGTCTTTCATCTGGGCAGTGGTGTTGTACACCTCTCTCCCCAGCACTTGGGAGGCAGAGGCAGGCAGATCTCTAAGTTCAAAGCCAGGTTGGGCTACAGAGTGAATTTGAGGACAGCTAGGTCTAACACAGAGAAACTTTGTCTTGAAAAACAAAACAGCCAAGCAAACAAAATTCCAAAACAACAACAACTACAACAATAAGGATCCAACTCTTTGAACTTGGAGAAGCAGATGTTGCAATGTTTTGCTGGCCCGGAAGTGTGTCGATGAAGATTATAATGTAGAGGCATACAATTATATGAATGATCTTGAGAAGAAAGCCTTCATTCTTGAGCACTAATGTAATGTATGCCTACAACTGGAGAAAGGGATGAGGCCTTGATAATAAAGGTGAGGTGGCCACCGGAGGCCTTTAGTTCATGAATGGCATTAGTGCCACCCCCCCCCCAAAAAAAAGGCCTAGGGATGTCCCTTGTCCTCTTTCCCATGAGAAGCAAATGTTTATGATTTGTAAACCACTCAATATATGGGTATTTTGCTATAGTAGCCCAAAAGTCCAAGGAAAGCACTTTCTTAAACAATCATTATACTTACAGTCTCAGGGGCTATGTGTTTCTTCAATTTACTCAACAGACACATACTAAAACCAGGAGATCAAGTTCTATAACATGTAGTAGATACAGTTTTGAATAGGAAAGTTGCAGTTTTTGTTTAAACAGAAAAAAAGACATGACACAATTATGATTAGCTGTGATAAGAGCCAAGAAGGAAAACACAAGACAGAAGTTCCAGCAGAAGAGCCTAGTATGTCAGGGTTTGGCAGGGCATGCATTTTATACAGCTTAAAGCCTCTCCTGTAACGGTAAATAAAAAGAAACACTTGAAATATTTCTGGTGTTGAGTTTTTTTCAGATGTTAGGCTTTGACACTCAAAGGCATGTCACCACCCATTAAGTTCTGGACATGTCTTTAGCTAGCCTACCCCTAGTGTAAGGAACTCAGCAGGGAAACAAATGCTAAAGAGGGAAAGAAGGGACTACATTTTCTAAACACCTAATTAAGATACAACAAATTTCTGACAAAAATTAGAGTGGATGATATTGAAGCCTTAAAGAACATGCTTATTAGAATGTCCACATGCTCAACAGGGAGAGAGAAATACACACTTTGAGCTTATATATTATTAGATAAGATTAGATAGAGCACCAAAGGTAGAACAGAAAGACATAGCGGGAAAGATACATGATAACTCAGACTTCCACTATAAAAGAGAAAACAATGTCACTTGAAACCAATATAAATGCTCCAGTTCCCCTTGTTTTCAATAGGGGGACTCAGTCACAGGCTATTATGTGAAACCCCATCTCAGTGCGATTATATCTGGAAACAAGGCATTTAAGAGGTAATTAAAGTTAAATCAGGTCACAATGGTAAGACCTAACCCTACAGAATCATGTTTTTAAAAGAATAGAGATTAAAAAACCCTTTTATTCTACTCCCTTTACTATTTGAAGTTATAATAAAAAAGTTGCTGTTGGTAAGTCAGAAAAAGAGAGCATGTATCAGAAATGAACGTGCCCAGCCTTGTTCTCAGCCTTCAGCACTTGTGAAAAAAATAAACCTATTATTTAATATTTAAGTCAAACTGTAAATATATATTGTTATGGAAGCCTGAGATGACTGAAATACCTTCCAGTTCTTATTTTTACTTTAGTGTCTAAATTTAAGTACAGTCTTAATAGTCTGCTCAGGTTGTACGCTATATCAGAGAACACCACCTTGTGTACAGAGTAAGAAGTATTCCTTTACACTCACACTTAACCAACTAAATAGGGAAAACTAATTGGTCAAGGCACTTCCTATGCAGGGAAGGAAATGAATGGCTGATTTCTATATGTCTGCATTTACTTTTAAATTCTCAAAATTTCGTATTTGTTTCTACACAAACACAAGTCCTCTGCAGTGAACCAATGTGGAGATTTTCAGCTGTGATTGGCTTCTCCCTGAATCTCACCAGGATTTACTGATGCAAAGTAAACACAGTCATAAATCAAATGCAATGCATTTAATACCTCAATGCTTTACAAATTGATCTGGAATAGGGGTCAGTTCAAATCCCTGTTTCAAGTGCAAATGTTCCCTTCCCATGAAGAGAAGGAACACAAGTTAAAGATGTGAATACTGCAGCGAGCCTGGACTCAGATGTGTGGCTGCTTGTTTGCAAGTAGACAGGAGGCCAGACTTTTCAGGTGAGAGTCTCCAGTTATTTATTTGGTAGAAGTCATGGATATTTAAAAGCATACATCTTTGTGGCTGGCACTGAATTTGAAATCTAGTGGGCAACTTTTCAAGAAATAAAAGCTACAAACAAAATAGCTTTTGCTCCATTCAGCATGCTGTGGGAAAGGGCTAATGGATAAGCACGACTGTGACTGGCAGGGCGAGCTGCCAGGAACAAGGATTCAAGCCCACAGAAAAACAACAATTTCTTAGTTTATTTCACTAATTTGTCAAAGTAAGACATTACCTGGCAGGAAAGAAAAACAAGGCTAGAGAGGATGGGAAGAGGGAACACTTAGGAGTAAAAGCTATCCTTTCTTTTTTAGCCAGTGGTTTGTAACCTCCCTTTGTGTAAGGAGGATTTACTTTTACCATTCCCTAAACCACACTCCTTTCACCATGGGCTGCTTCTTCTCTGGTAGTCTATACTTCCACTATTTACTCATTTCTGCCTTTGTCTTCTGACAATAGAAGAAGGACACAGACTGCTCAGCAGTGAAGAAATGGTGATATTCTGATGCACACCCTGCTGCCATACTGTCCCCTGTTTCCTCAGGGTGGTGGAGGAGGGTGACGACTCCAAGAATGTTCTCTCTTCTGTCTTCACCCCTTAACTCCTAACTCTTTCTTATCACTTGAGATGAACAAATTAAATGCTAAGTAGGTCAAAACCTACAACTTGGTATCCTCTAACACAGAGTGAAGACTCTACCATCATAAGAGAAGAATTTATTCACTTCACTGTAGTTTCAAATAATCAGCCCAAGATTTGGTGGCAAAGCCTCATTTTATTTCGGGCAAGCCTTTTCCAATAGTTGCTAAGTGCTCAGAGTGTGGAGTAGCATCCCGAGTTCAAACGCTAATGTACCACTTACTCCTGGGCAGACTGGATGAGTGAGCCTATCTCTCTCTGCACCTCCATCCTCTCACTTCTTAGGAGTAACCTGTCATGCCCTACTGTACCAGGCAAAGGTCATCACATGACCAAGATGACATCAGCAAACAGCCCGGGGCCCTGTTTTATCTCAGTATTGATCAGTACTATTAAATAGTTATATGGAAAACCAAGTGAAGGCTCATTTGTCTTAGGTAAAATAAAACAATATTTCTATACATCAAAGTCAGAAAAGAGTAAGGAATGAGATCCTTTCTTTTATATTAGCCTCCAATGAATCTAAGACTCACACTCGATGCTCAGAAACAGTCAGCTTTCCTGAGTGAAGAGTCAGATGGGAACCACGACCCATCAGAGAGCCACCTTAAAAGCACTGACAAGCAGTGACCGAACTCTGTGACACACATACTTTTGAGGAGATCTGTTGTCAACTTCAGCCTTCAGCCGTAAGTTCTCCCTCAGTAGGCCACCGTTTTCCAACTTCAATTTCTTATTTGCCTGAAAAAAAAAAAACCAGAATTAAAAATAATTAAGCCCAAGCTAACACAAAAGTACGTTGTAAAAAATGATGACATGAGCTGTGTGTATTCTTATAGCAGAATAGCAGACACAGCCCTCAGAACTGTAAACTCACCAGTGGGATAGTGTGAAACTGCAAATCCAACCAGGTATTTAAAACCTACATTCCCCAAGCACTCTCTAAATCCTGTACCCAGGGAAATAACTACGCTTGTTAGCTAGCTCAAAGCCTAGCTAATTGCTAATGGTCATTAGATGTGAGTCTTTTTTTTTCCATTTGACCATAATTAAATGCTCTGAGCAAGGCAAGATTATATCATAAGCAAGTATTTACAAACTAATGCTAAAGAGTTAATTCTTCGTTAAAAACATTTCTCTAGTGAAAAATCTAACATGAGTAAGCTAATGACTATTTTTTAGAGGTCTTTCTTATTCTCTGTCTTCCAAATTCTGATACATTTAAAATTTAGGCAATATATTCTAGAAAGTTCCACCAATTGTCCCTTGACATACATATGTAAGAAAAAAGTCCTTACGGCATGACTTTTTCTCCCTTGATTTTTACAATACCTACAAATTACTAAAAGACACTCAGTGTCTCCCTGGAATATATACTACTACAAACAGAAGGAAGGGAAGCTAGAAGCTCAGGATCACAGATAGCCTGACATAGGTAATGTCAGGTTTTAGAATTTTCTTAATAGCCTCTTTATTTAAAATCCTATTACTGTATTGGTGTATTGCTAACAAAAATTAAACTCTTTATATTAGTCACTGAACTGACTTACCCAGCAAGAAAAATGGTTAGAACAAGCTTACAGCTAATGAGTTGTAGAATTACTATTAGGACAAGAGAGGGTAACTTAAGAAGTTGTTAATGTATAGGTATTAAAAATTTTAATGTGCTTTTCATTAACTTCCATAATGTATTAGTTACCTACTTACATACAAGTGTGCCTCAACAGTCACAAGAAAAGGAGGGTGGAAAGCACTCATTTGCTGCCTATACCCTCACTTAAGCTTAGCCAGGTTACTTAGACTCATCCAGGCTCACTGTGGGCTCTGAGCACTTGCTTGCCTTCACAGATGCACACAAAGCAGGATGGTGAAGGGTTAATTCTTTAAGTGACTGATAGACACCATCACTGCCCCTGAAGATATCAGGAGAGCCACTTACTTCTCTCATATACACAAACAATGAAGTAAGCTTTCAAGCACAGCATCATACGGGGAGGCACTTAGTGCATAGTTTTTGATGATAACAAGAAGCTTAAATTAGAACTCACTTCATTTCCATCCCTGCCCCCAGCTCCTGAAACAGGTATCACTGTCAGTGTGTCCTGCACTTTTTAATATTTCTCATTACAGGCTGGGTAGCTCTGAACTATTAGAAGCAAACAATGGTTACAAACCGTAGAGTTTTGCCTACTGACAGTGCCTGGGAATATCAAAGACTTTAATTCTTGTACATGCTCAGCTATGATTGGTAATGATGTCTCATGGTTCCCAACTCTCCTGAATCCAAGAAACATTAGAAGTCTATCTGCTCATATCAAGTTGTATTTTACTGAATCGTTTGTATTCCTGCATCTGACTTATTGTAACCATTTTACTTCATATCTGATTTTTGTCTCTGTAGACTGTGTGTGCTTTTTAAAATTCATTTATAGTCTATTATCTAATCTATCCCAAGTGATTCTGATGTCTTAGGATGGCTATAACTACTGGATATAAAAATGACTGTGTTTTTATATAATCTTTTCATATATTCTACACAGTAACATTAAGGCCAGAGTGGATTTGCATACAGCCTCATACTCTAAGAAGTGTCTCTGCTAAAAACGTGATATCTACAGGAGACCATATGCAACTTGCTGATGGCTCAAGGAAAGGTACAGAAGACACAGGAGAAATCCAGTTGATAATAGCATAGCCCCTTCAAGTCCCTCTAGCCTGTCTCATCTTTTAACAAAGGTGACAGGTCTATACTAAGGCTGGCTGCCAATACACAAATGAACTACACACTTCCCTCATAAAGATTCAGTGAAGTGTGTATGTAGTTTCTTTGTTCTGAAAGCAGTTTCCCCTCTTCCTTTCATACTGGCCTTTTATGAACCGCACAGCATTTGTTTGTATATAGAAAACAGTTTACACTGAGTTGAAGCTGTTTCTTTCCTACTTAACCTCACTGCAGATAGGAGAGCTAATACTCAGTGAGTGGTTCTTCTGTGAAATATCATATGGAGTCCATTAACAATTTCATGGCTCAGGATGCAGCAATTCAGAACAAGAATAGCATTTTAAGGCAATACAGATAGTTAAAAGGGCAGCTGTAGAAATAAGTGCCATAAAACTATATGCGTTTAGCACCACTGTACTGCACGGTAGATGCTCCTGAAGTCAAGCTAAAGGCTGGTCTTTGTCCAGAAAGCGACACCTGCCACTGCTCTAGTACTAATAGCATGCAGCTGTCTCCTCGCAGGATTTAAAACAATCCCAAAAGTTTGCTTTTCCCCTCAACTACTGTTCTCTTTATCTTGTGGGATGGGTAGACAACAGGAGAACACGGCAGCCTCATCTAGCACCTTACTCTTCTGCAGGAGTGTCTAAGGTAGGTACTCACAGCTTTCTCAGAAGTAGTCAGTAAACTTTTAATATGTACTCATTCAGCTTTCAAAATAAGGCAATGGTAGTGTTAGAAAAGATCTGGCTAAAACCTTTTGTTCAGCTGGGTACAGTGGGCCACACCAGTAATCCTAACACTGAGGCAGGAGGATGGGTAGTTTGATGCCAGCTCAGGCTACAAAGGAAGGTCCAGACAAGCCTTGGATATATAACAAGATTTTGCCTCAAAACTCAAGCAAATACATGTTTCTTTGCTAAATAGGGAAATGGATTATGTTTGCTAATGCACATAAAGCAGCCACTGCTGTAAGCTTAAAAAACTTAAGGCAAACCACAAAGGAGGGGGAACAGTCATGTCCTTTAAACAGACGCAGCAGCTCTTCCAGAAGAAGCTCTTTCCTATAGAAGCACTATTGCATCTCCAGTTAGAGTCACAAATGCAACCACCTGATACTTCTTGGCAGCTAATGACCACTAATGAGAATAGCTTCCTACTGCATATAAATACTTATGCAGGGTTTAGTCCTGCTCTCACAAATTAGCGAATGGTGAGTCAAGGTATATGGCTATTTATACTTGTGAAAGTACTTAAAATATTGTAGAACTTTAAAACTAACCATAATAGATTCCCCTCCCTCCAGACTACAACTTACCTCTTTTAACTTATCCACATCATCTTTTACTTTTTCATATATTTCATTAGCTGTTCTGAGCTTTTTCTTCCATTCTACTACTGATTCTGGGTCAGTTTTACTTGGATTATCAGCCATCGGGTGTTTATCTTCGTTTTGACTCCCCTGAATCAAAGCTAGAGGATCCAGAATGGTCTTGATCTGTGACTCCAAGTTGAGATTTTTACTTTTAAGTTCTTCTACCTCTTTCTGCAAACAATCTATTTCATCCTGAAACAGCACAGAAATCAATAGTCAGAGATATCCTAATGGCTTGTATATGCTAAGCCAGAGTCAGCTTGTTCGTGAATAGTACACTCAAGTTTATATAATACAGAGATGCTTTATATATAGTAACAGTTTTGTAAAGAAAAAGTCAATTTAAATTCTTAAAATGTATTTTGAGCCTCATAAAAATTGGTATAACACTTACTTAAAATGCTTACATTTTAATTCACAGACAGCTATAGTTTTTAAAAAATGTCACAACCCTTTGATTTTGTTTAAGGTATTATCAAGAAACTAAGAAAAAAACATGAATTAAAAAAAAGTAGATTCCAATTCAGATGGAACATTTGAAACATGTTAATTGCTTTATAGAGAGAAATTTAAAAAGTGTTGGTAAAAACAGTCAATCAGAATTTTGTTTGATATTTTTATTTTTGCTTCTACATCTGAGGTAGAAATAAAATCCTCCACTTTTTATCCCAGATTAATAATACCAACAGTGGGTCTTCAACTATTAGTCAGCTATTTCCAATATCTGCTTTTCTACTCTGGAACTGTTGTTCTTGAATGTGATTGCAAACATTTGGGATAAATTCTTCTATGTAATACCATTTATTCATCTAAAATGGACGCACTTTCTTAATCTGAAACTTAAAAATTCTATCAGAAAGTAAATCCAAGTAACTCCAAGTGTCAGGGCTTGTCTGAATGCCCCTTCCTATCTGCTGCTGAAATGCAGCTGCCAATTGTGACATGAAAGGGGAGAATAAAACTAGAATCCAGTGCTCTCAGTAGTCCTGCCTGTCCTTGAACTGAGTATGTAGACCAGGCAGACCTAGAACTCACAGTGATCTGCCTGTCTGTTCCTCCTAAGCACTGGAATTAAAGGTGTATGCCACCATACCTAGCATAAGAAGTTGTGTTCTTTATGTTGATATATTTATACATTCACAACTGTGGAAACATATGTAGGAAAGAACATTTATTCCATCACTTATGCTCCAGTATATTAGAAACAACTGTCTGAGGCAACTGAGGTAGCTCACAACAACTCCAGTAACTCCAGTTCCAGGGGCTAGTCCCTCTCCAGGCCTCAGGCACCTGGTACTCAAGTGGTGCATAGGCATACATGCAAACAAAACACAGACATAAAATAAAAATCATAAAATAAAAAGTAATTTTAAAGAAGGGAGAAAAATAAAGAAAAAATTTTCCATTCCTTCCTTTTCTCTAAAACCCTAGTCTTCCATTTTTTACTTAAATAAAACCATTTCTCTATTTAAAAGAGAAAAGGGAGAATTTATCAAATATGTGTAGACTGGCACTAAAGGTTTCAAAGTGGGCATGGTGGTGAATGTATGTAATCTCTGCACTTGGAAAGCAGAGGCAGAAGTATCACAAGGCCCTCAAGAAACAAAATCCCTGATACCACCCAAAACTCCCAAGAGAAGACCTGAGGGGAGGAAATCCCACCCAGTTTCCTAGGCCTTGGCTCTCAGATGTGCGGACACTTGGAGCGGTAATGTAAAGTGTGGCACCCTTACCTCGTACTCCTTATGGAGAAGCTCCAGCCTGGTCTTGCGAAGATGCTTCCTGACTGTGTGGCTCAGCATAGGCTCACCTTCGCTTGTTCCTCCTACGGGGAAACTCTGAGTGTTGCTTTGCTGGGGCACAGTGAAAACAAGCTTTTTTCTTTCTACATATGTGTTGTACAGCTTCCCGGGTAAACTCAGAAAGAAAGAAAATTTAGATAGCTAGATTGGAGACTCGGGTCCAGTTAAGGATAACATGGAGCTAATTAAGGTTTAAAAAAGAAAATTAGTGCCAAATAGGAGGTGAGAGGAGTTTCAAGCAGGAGCTGGAAAGAACACATTCAGGGAGACTCTGGGTGTTTGATTTTTTACTTCAGGGGCTATACTTTGGTTTTTCTTTAGTAAACATTTAATGGGACACTAAATAGCCAAGGTGGACACTATTTTTCAGAAAACTTAAGAAGTAGTTGTAGTGATCTACAATTAGGGGAATTGTCTGTGATGGAGATGGAAAGAAAGATACGTGACTCAGAGCAAAAGATGGGGACTTGGGGGTCATGTAGGCCTTTCTCTTCCTTAACCCTGAGGAGACCATATTAACTAACGGCATAAGAAATATCTTCAGTAAAGTATCATATTGTGTTTACTTACCTAAACATCTTAGCATAGCAAAGGCAATGGAAGAAAGGGCTACATAGGATTAAGGTATCAATTTTGAATACAGTAAATCTAAAAACAATTGTTAAATAATAAAGTCAATCACTATATTTATATGTAAGCAGAACATATAAGATTGTGTGTGTGTGTGTGTGTGTGTGTGTGTGTGTGTGTGTGTGAGCATATGTGAGAAATACATCCAATATGAACTAATTCAGAGAGCTCCGAACTAATCCTGGACTTATTGCCTTTGTAGTTAGCAGGATTATAGAAAAAAAACCCAAAAACCAAACAACAACAAAAATGCATTTAAAGATATTCTCTTTTTTCAGGATGATCTTTTCAAGGGAAAGGATGAAGGACTATAATCTTAGATAGGAATGAATGAAGCAGGAAAAGATGTGGTGAAAGCTACGATAAAACATTAAACGACTTTAATTATCAAGTTTACACAAAGACCTGACTCCTTAAATAGATCTATGTGAGAGTTTAACCCCAATGGCAGCAACGTAGCAGAGGAAGAGCCTTTGGCCAGACTTCACCCCTGTGGCCCTGACAGAAGCTTTAGGGACAACTCTGATCCCAGGTCCACTCAGTCCTCTGCTCTTGGCTTTGTAGCTTTCTTTCCATTCTCCTCACAAACAGTGATTAAGATAATCCCCCCTAATTTTAGATCACTATAACTACTTCCTAAATTTTCTGTAAGATAGGTTGGAAAGATAGCTCAGCCATTAAAGGCTAGGCTCAGAACCAAAAATATGAGTTTACTGAAAGACATTGTCCACCTATGGCTAATTAGACACACTCTTAATGTTTACTAAAGAAAAACAAAAGTGTAGCCCCTGAAGTAAAAATAAAACATCCAGTCTCTCTGAATGTGCTATTTCTAGTTCCTGTTTCTAATTCCTCCTACCTCTCCTAACATGGCACTAATTCTCTTTTGAAAACCTTAATTAGCTTCACAGTATCCTTAACTGGACCTGAGTCTCCACTCTGACTATCCAAATTTTGTCTCTACTCTATAGTACAGCCCACACACCACCACCCAAACAGCATTCCTAGAGTATTCTCTTGGGTACACAACTCCCACATTCAAAACCTAAGGTCACCTACTTCATCAAGTGGCTCTGAGAGTCCCTCGCCTTCTTTCCTACACCTTCTGACCCTCTACTTTCCCTCTCCCCTCCTCAGGTCCTGTGACTTTAAACCATTAATATTTCTGTTCTCATGCAGTCTCTAATGTAAGCTGCATGTGACCTGAGGGTTATTTCAGGATCCTTCACAGTCTACTGCACTAGATCTACTATGAACCCAATATGATATTGATCTGTAAAAATGAGAACTTTTTATCAGTCTTCTCCCAAATATTTATAAGCTATCTTAAACACATTCTTATGCACATATAGAATAGTCCCATACCAATAATCTCTTTGCAAGGGTTTTCAGGAGTGATAGGGACTCTGCAGGCTGGACATTGGCTGTTATTCTTCAACCACAAGTCGATACAAATGGAACAAAACACATGGTTGTTGGTGCATACAACAGGCTGACGTACCTTTGAAAAAAGAAACATCACTTTTAATACAAGACAACTATAATAATTGGATTCCCAATATGATTTTGTTTAGAACAAATTGTCCTCTCAAGTGTAGCTGGGGTGCGGGGTGAAAAGAGAACACTTTGGATTAAAAATGACGCTTCCCTTGACTCCACTGTTTCTCCCATATGTCAGAGATGCTGGCTGACAGAGCTGGTCATAGAGAATGCAACTTTGACCTGATGTGCTTATTATGTATTTAACATTCATAATCAAAAAATAAAATGCTTTCTATTCACTGAGTCTGGGACAATTTTTTTCAGTCTATTTCTATTAGGGTTTAGGCTGGCAGGACCATCATTGATCCAGTCTGATGTCTGAATTCTTCAGTGCATCCCATTACATCATAAAGCACCAACAACCACCTGAGAAGCATTACACAGAGCTGCTCTGATTCAGTGTGGTTTGCCATTACTTCATTCCCAATATAATGAAGCTGGGGTCTTAGGACCTTTAAGAGAGGTGATTATATGTTGGGAGAAGCAGGTAGTGAGCCAAGTCTTGGTAAGAACTTAGTTTCCACATGAGCTGGTTGATATAAAAGACCAAACCCAGGCCTCTTCCTAGTTTCTTGTTTCCTACCTTACCATATAACTCCTTTTCTTTCTCTTTTTTTCTCTCCTTTTTTCTCTTCACATGACTGGAAATTCATGTCTACTGTGTTTATGGATGTTCTAGTTTTATCTTCTGTTCATAAAATTTCTTAAGAGCACCAGACTTCTAAATACCAAGAAGACAGTACCATATTTATTCTATAGTCCACTTTTCCAATATTTCCCTGGATAATAGTGACTTTTTGTGGAGCTGTGAAGAAGAATAGATCGCATAGGCTCATATATTTTAATGCTTAGTACCAGGGAGTGGAACTGTTTGAAAGGATTTGGAGGTATGACTTTGTTGGAAGAGATATGTCACTGGACTTTGAAGCTTCAAAAGCCTAAGCCAGGCCCTGTGTGTCTCTGCCTATGGATCAGGATGTAGTTCTCAATTACTTCTCCAGAACCATGCCTGCCACACCTCTATATAAGTCAATATTGAAGACATAAAACCTATATACGGGGCATCAAGATCCTTCACTTTGTAAGAAACTATGTAAGTGCAACCTGAGAAACAATTTAATGCAGTAAGAATTTTCTATGCATTTGGTTATGCACTAAAGGTTAAAGGGATCCCCGATCTAGACGACGGTTTCGATCAAATACATATTATTTACTAAAATAATGAATATTATTTACTAATACAAATGCATATTATTTACTAAAGTGTCAATGACAGAAGAAACAGGTTTTATATGTAGTGAAAGTGCAAGTCATGTTTTGGTCATTGAAGTGGGTAAGCCTGGCATTAGGAGGATTTGAGCATTGTTGGCATAAAAGACAACAGCATCTAAAACCACAGGACTGGAAAAGATTGCTGGGACAGGCAAAACAGTTAGATGAAAAGGGTACTTAGCAAGTACAAGAGGAGCATCTAGAAAAGGAAGCTGAGAACAGGGCCTGAGAAATCAGGAAGGAGGATAGGGCAGCTGTCAGAGAAAACAAAGAAGTTTCTCAGTAGGAGGCAGCGTCCAAGGCAGATGCTGGTGAGACTGTTGAGGGCAGGGATACAATGTTACAGTTTGGATCCTGTATATTCCCCAACGCTCCACATGCCTGTGACTCTGGGCACCTGTGGAGTGACTTGATGGTTACTGGGACCCACCTTTCTGCTTCTACCCTGTGCCTCCTAGCCAAAGCGTAGGTTCCTTTACCATGAAATCCTCTTTTGATGTTCTCTGTTTCCCACAAAAATATGAAATAAAATAAATAGTTACTGCTTATAACATATTCACAGTGCAGGAAAGGTTACAACTGTGCTAACTGAACACTTTGTTTTTCTTTTAATGCTCACTTTTCTGCTTTGTGTCTTGTTAGAAAATTAATCGTTTCCACTTTCCCCATTAGACCTAATCTTTGTATCTAATTACAACACCTGGTACATTGCTTTGAAAGATGGTAGGATTAATAGAAGTAAATTTTGATACAGTAAATTAAAAAGTGAAAGAACACTGCCAAACCTGTCTTTTCAAGAAAAAGATCTATGGTCAAATAGTAAGGAAAAAGCCTTAGCTTTCTACGAAGTGTACCTAAATGATACAGACAACTACAGGCAGACTACTTCCTCTGGCTGCTTGGGGCCTTCAACAATCTCCAAGCATGATCATTTGCACTGTTGGAACCTGTTATTATTGTCTATGTGTTGGAGTTTTAGAAGCTAACTAGTCCATTCCCCTGGACAGGCTGCTTATCAGGTGATGCTTTGCAGAGGGCAGTACAATGTTAGCTTTGTCACCTTCCAAATAAGATGGTGTGTTAAGAAGGAAAATAAGTGCAAGGACAGACTCTATTCCAATGCAAAAAAGGAGCTTCAGAAATATACAAACTGCTGATATAACAGCCCAGAGGGCTAAGAAAACGATGGGCAACACATGGAAAATGTGTTCACCCATGGGAAGCCCCAGAAGGCTCGGAGTTCCAGAGGAAAGAGACTGCCAGCTACGGTAAAGAAAGCTAAGCATGGCAGGCAGGTCCGCTTAGCTTCATAGTCCATCAGCTAGGCAGTTTCCCCCCACTTTCCCCAAACTCCCCAGATCACACATCCTTCTCTGGGGCAGCATGGTTCAATCTGAAGGGTGTCTCCCAAACACAATGGGTGTATGGAGCTGGAAGGATATAGATGCTTGAGTTTTTGGCTGAATCACCAAAGCTTTCTGAATCTACAGTAGTGAAAGGCATACAGATGGGCCCAAGCTTGGAGCTATCAACTCCAGGATTATTCTCAGTTGGAAGAAATTGCTGCACACAAAAGGGAATAACTGGTCAAGAAGATGTAACAAATTTAAATATATATGCACAGATTGTATTGAACAAATACTTCAGAGTTAAACTACATCATCAATCAAGTAGAATACCTAGGAATATGCCATCCAATAGAAACAGAATACATATTCTTCTCAGTTCATGTAACCATCGCTAAAATAGATTAATTCTAGGTCACAGAGAAAAATTTAAATGTGAAACAACAGAAACAACCTCTTGAATCTCGTCAGGCAACAGTGAACCAAAATTAGATCAACAACAGAAGATAAAGAAACTACACAAATACTTGGAGATTGAAATATACATTCTTGATGACCAGTAGGTCACTAAGGACTTAATGTGAATATTTAAAATTTTTATAGAAGCAAATGAAAATTACAAACCAACTTCCCAGAACTTTTGTTATATAATCAAGTGATATAACTTCCTAAGACCAAAGTTTACAGCTACGAGTGCTCACACTGGAAAAGAGATCTTAAATGAATAACGTAATGATGTACGTTGAGTCATAAAATAAGAACAAGGCAGCCAGAAATAATAAAGACTAGGGCAAAAATGAATGAAATGGAGATTAAAGAACAATAAATGAAATCAAACAAAAAAGTGGTTCCTTAAGAAGGTAAATGATACTGACAAACTCTTAGCCAAATTAGAGAAAGACAAAATTTAATGAAATCAGAAATAAAGAGAAAATGTTACAACAGATTCCAATGAAATCCAGAGGCTTGTTCGGGAGTATTTTGAAACATAAATACCCCAAACCTAAATAATCTGTAAGAAATGTAGAAATTTGTAGACACAAAACCTAAGGTTAAATCAAGATGATATCAACAACTTAAACAGATCCATACCAACTGAGACTGGAACAGTAATCAAAAGTTTCACAAAGTAAAATCCCAGAAATAACGAACTCACTGTTAGGTTCTGCCAAACCTTTGAGAAAGAGCAAACAGAACATCCCTCAAACTGTAAAACAGGAACAGTCCTCACATTACACCATTACATGGCTAGAAAGTGAAGGGTCATCAAACTCATCCTATGAAGCTAGCATTACCAGGACACCAAAACAGATTATGACACAGAAAAGAGGAAAGAAAGATGGGCTGCAGGACTGATGAGTATAAATACAAAGCTTCTCAACAAGAACACAGTAAGGGAGCTTGCTCAGTGGTTAAGAGCACTCACTAAGCTTGCAGAAGACCCAGGTTTGGGTCCCTGCCTCTGTAGCAGTGGTTTTCAACATGTGGGTCTTGACCACTTTGGGGTTGCATATCAGATATCCTGCATAGCAGGTAATTACAAGAGCAATTTTAAAATTATAAAGTAGCAACGAGATTATTCATGGTTGGGGATCATCATAACACAAGGAACTGTATTAAAGGGTCACAGCCTTAGGAATGTTGAGAAACACTGCTTTATAAGGTGGATCACAAGTGTCTGTAAGTCCAGTTCCAGGGAACAAGACCTCTGTAGGCATGGACTATACACACAGTACAGATACAAGAAAAACACCCATACACATAAATTTAGAGAAAAATTTTAAAACACATTAAAAGATCATATATCATGACCAACTTGATTTCAGCCTAGGGAAGGAAAGCTGGATCAATATATACAATAAATATAAAAGATTAAGTTAAAAAATAAAAAAAACACATGATCACATCAAAAAACATTAAAAAAAAAAACCCTTGACAAAGTTCACAATTCCCTTCACAATAAAAGTAACAAACTAGGAATAAAAAGAACATATTTCAATATTATAAACCTATGCATTAATTTATAGGCAATATGTATTAAGTGAGGAAAAGCTGAAAACATTTCCTTCAAAATCATGAAGGAGACAAACATGCACATTATGTCCACTTTTACTATACTGCTTACAGGTCTCAGCTAGAGCAGTGCGATGGTCCTCTAGGAAGAGCACAGCTCACAGCATCCCTGTGTGCACATC
>NW_021604567.1:3280364-3288301 GCF_004785775.1 Grammomys surdaster
CATCATGTGGTCCTCTAGGAAGAGAACAGCTCACAGCATCCCTGTGTGAAGATCATGTGGTCCTAGATTTAAAAGACCTTACAGATTCCACTAGAAGATTCTTAGTTCCAATAAACACCCTCATTAAGTAAGAGGACACAAAATCAACATATGCTAATCAGTAGCACTCTTATACACTAATAATGAACTTTGCCAGGAAAGAAATCAGTAAAAATCTTCTAATTTACAGTAGCTTCAAAAATAAAATACTTCAGAGTAAATCTAACCATAAAGGTGAAAGGTCACATTAAGAACTTGAAAATGCAAATAAGATAAATTATAGAAGACACTAGATGATAGGTAGATCGCCCATGTTAATGGTCAGGAGAACATTGAAAATGGCTAAATTATAGAAAGGAATCTAAAAATTCAATGCAATCTTCATCAAAATATCAACATTTTCCAAAGAAACTAAGTATTAACAATCTGGAGCTACAGAGATGGTTCAGCAGTTGAGCAAACATAGAGATCTTGCAAAGGATCATGGTCCAGTTTCCAACAACCACGTCACGTAGTGCCCAGCTGTAACTCCAGCCCCAGGGGACTCAAGGCTCTCTTCTGGCGTCCATATGGCCTCACATATGGACAGCCCTCACAAATATTCACAGAATTTTCTTAAATCTTAAAATTCACTTGAAACCACAAAAGACCTTCAGTACTTAAGCAATCCTAAACAGAAAGGATAATGAAGTATCATAATATCTGACTTTTCAAATTACACCATAGAGCCATAGTAACAATAACTATGTTGTAGTGATACAAAAACATACATGTAAACCACTGGCATAGAACAGAAGACCCAGAGAGCTGTAGCCACCTAAGTTTCTTTTTTTAATGTGTGACATAATCTTATTTATAATTAATCTCTAGACTAACATAATTTTAATGATTAAAAACATATGTTCTTAAGTATTTGCCAATATCGAATGTGAATACTACTTTACTACTACTACAAAACAGTTACTAGAGTTCTATTGCTGAGATGAAACACCGCAACCAAGGCAACAGAAAGCATTTAACTGAGGGCTTCCTTATAGTTTCAGAGGGTTATTCCACAAACATCACGGTGAAGAACAAGACAAGAGCTTTTGAAACTTCCAAGTCCACCCCCACTGACAAAGCCACATCTCCTAGTCAGCCGCCAGATCTGAACAAAGGTGTCAGAAGCATACCCTGAGGCTGGGAAAACTGGATATCCACAGGCAGATGGGTCATACTAGACCCAGAGCTCTGCTCCTGCAAACAACATCGGTTCAAAGTCAGAGACATGAGAATTTGAAAATGCTAGAGAAAAATATAAGCAGAATATTTAAAACTAGGCACAAATGAAAATAGGAAGTCCTGAATAGCAAAGGAAACAATCGAAGAGTGAAGAAACATTATAGACCGGGAAAACATCTTTGCCAACTGTATATCAGACCAGGCATTAGATGCCAAAATACATAAAGGATTGGAAAAACTACACACCAAAAAGCCAAATCATCCAATCAGTGAATGGGCTAATGAGCTGACACAATAGTTCTTAAGTAAAAATAGCCAATATATACTTGAAAGTGTTCTACCTCCTAAGCCATCAGGGAAATGAGAACTAAAACTGCTCTGAGCATCCATCTTTATCAGAAGGGCATTACCAAGAGAACAAATGCCACAAATGCTAGTGGTGACCTTATTCAAAGCTGGTGCAAATGTAATTGATAACTACACCACAGAAGTTACTGTGTTGGTTCCTTAAAAAAACTAAAATTAGAACTACCTATGATTCAAGTATACCAGTGGTACCTATGACAAGATTCTCAGTAAGCACACTACAGAGATACTTGCACATCCGTATGTACTGCTGCAGTACTCATGATAGTTAAGATTTGGAACCAATTCAGATTTCCATCAACAGACAAATGGATAAATAGGATGCATACACAAAACAGAATTTTACTCAGTTATAATAAAAAATGAAGCCACATGTTGCAGCAAAATAGATGGAACTGGACATCATTAAGCTAGGAGAAAGAAGCAAGAATCAAATACCAATTGTGTTCTTTCACATGTGTAATCTAGATAAATTTATGTCTGTGTAGGTAATAAAAATAGAAAGCAGACAATGCAAAGTTGGGGAAAGATCTTAATAGGGGGGAGAGTTTATAGAATACACACACATGGCAGAAAAGCAGGAGGGATGACCTGGGGGAAAAGAGTCCATGAAAATGAAGAAATCTATATGAAATCCATTTCCCTACTGTGGTGGTTTGAAAGAGAAATGTCCCCTGTAGGATCACATAATTGAACATTTTGTCCCTGGTTACTGGCACTGTGTTTGGGGAACTTCTGTGTTAAAAGTTATGGAACCTTTAAGAAGCAGAGCCTTGCTAAAGGTGGTACATGACTGATTCTGAGAGTTTATAGGCTTGTCTGACTTGCACTCTCCTTCCTGTTTGTGGCTGAGTATGGGATCTCTCAGCTTCCTGATTGGGCCAACTGCTGACATGATGGCCTCTCCCTCTGGAGCCATAAGCCAAAATAAACTTGTCCCTTCCACAGGTCATTTTTGATCATGATATTTTATCACAGGAAAAAAAAGGAACTAATACACAAGTTGGTACCAGGAGACACGGGGTATAGAATGCAGATATTAAAAGACTTTTCTAGTATGAGCCTAGAAGACAGCACTGACAAGCGTAATATAGACTGTGGAGGGCTGGCTCAAGAGACTTCAGAGAACAAGGCCACTATTAGCAGCGAGGCTACAGAACATCCCTGTGACATTTTTGACAGAACTATACCTGCCTTCTTCCCATGCCTTAAGAACTTGCCTAAGGCTAAATAAAAAGGAAATTTCCTTGGCAGAGGGAGTTTCAAGATAGCATAGTAAGTCTATGGTATAGTTATTACTAATAACTCATAATTCTACAATAAAAGAACAAGTGGGCACAAAGACATTCTAAAACGGACAGTTAGGAGGGAAAGAGTTTCAGCCAAGGCTAGTGCTGAAAATGAGGCTGCCAACTGTTAAAGAGAAGAGCAGTAAGAAGAGGCCTCGTGCTCTGCACAGAAACAGTAAAGACAGAGCTCTGAGGGCAGGATCTACCTAGCCAAGCTTCTGACATACAAAGGGAGAAAGCCCAAGGCATGGCTTCTCCTAAGCAACTGCTTCAGCAAACAAATGCTGCTGCTAACGTGGTCAACTAGGTTGAGCATCTGTCCCAAGATGGCAGCCAAACTTGGTGGTGTTCTCTATGTGATACGGCCTTTGGCGACATAAAATATATGAGTATGGGAGTCATGAGCTCTTCCTCTATGGTTTCGGTGAACCACTGAGGCTAGTCAACACATAGTAGGGAAGCTGAGAGGCTAGAGGCTCCGAGAGCCCATTGTGGGTGAAGAATCCAAGATACTGGAGATGTCCAAACCACAAGACATCTGACAAGGAGAGTTGCATACAGGGAGTGGTACTACCCCAAGAGATTTATGTCCCAGGCAGCAAATCTGGGGAGGTGAGGCATCTAAGCCCCTTGATTATAAACTCTCAGACTCTGTACACAGAGCTATAAGACCTTGTGCTCTGCTGGGTTCAGTGTACTGTTTCCTCACTATGCCCCATTCCTCCATTTTGGGAAGGGAATGTATAGTCTATTCCACTTTATATTAGAAACATGTACTTTTAAATGTTATTTTATAGAGGGGTTACAGTTAAGTCTCAGAAGAGACTTTAGACTTTTAAAACACTATCAAGATAGCAAAGCCATTAGGACTTTAAAAGTTGCAGCAAACTCATTTGTGTTAGGACACAGCCTGTTGAAGACAAGGAGTGGAATGAGGTGGTTGAATGAGAAATGTTCCCATAAACTTGGGTATGTAGATACTTGGACTCAGGATAGCCACCATATTTTGGGAAGATTAAGGAAACTTTAAGAACGGAGGCCTTACTGGAAGGGGTACATCACTAGGAGAGGGCTTTGAGAATCTATAGCATCACTTCACTTCCAGTTCACATTCTCTCTGCCTTTGGCTCCAGCTCCTACTACCTCCTCCACCATTATGGACTCTCCTGGAACCATAAGGCAACATAGTCTCTTTTTTCTGTTAGTTACTTTTGTTCCTGGTGTTTTTATCACAGCAACAAAAAGTAACTAATATAAACACTAACTTAAAAATAAGTTCTTTGGGGCTGGAGAGATGGCTCAGCAGTTAAGAGTACTGACTGCTTTTCCAGAAGTCCTGAGTTCAATTCCCAGCAACCACATGGTGGCTCACAACCATCTGTAATGGGATCTGATGCCATCTTCCAGTGTGTCTGAAGAGAGTGACAATGTACTCACATAAGATCGATAAATAAATCTTAAAAGTTATTTCATTTGATCATACTCAAAGTAGTAAAATACAATGAATTCAGTACTCCTTCAGTTCTTGTCTACCCTGTTCCTTTACCCAGATCACATCAAGCAAAATACCTGAACATGCACAAGATTAAAAGTTCTAAGATACAAAAATAATCATAATTTGCAGAGATTATTAGTTTCACAATGAAATTTCCCTCAAACAAGATCTCTAGCAATAAAACAGTACTCTTAAAAACTAAAAGGGCAGGAACACACAGCAAAGGTTAAGTGTCATTTTAAACAGCCAACTCCTCAGGGTATGCATGTTGAAGTACAAAGCACCACAGGACAATGTTTCCAAGATGGTGAAGAAGAGGAAGAGGAGGAGGAGTACAGGGTGCTATGCTCTTCACTCTGAATGCAGAGGACGGGCAGTCTTTAGTACAAAGATTAACTCTACCATCTGTCTCTTCCCATCCTTTTTAACACAGGGGTGTTTTGTGTAGCCTTGACTGTCCTGGGACTTGATCTCCAGACCAGGCTGGCCTTGAACTCAGGGCCCTGTCTGTCTCTGCCTTCTGAGTTTGGGATTAAAGGCACGTGGCAACACACTCAGCTTCAGTTTTTCTACTATGCCATTTTATCTCTTGTATGACCAAACCCTCTTCGTAAAACTGCAAGTGTATTTGAGAGGAGTCACGTTTAAAGTTCCTCTTCCTCAAAAGCACTGCTATCTTGGGCTCACCAATGGGAATTATATACTGATTAAGGTGGCGGCTCTTCATTTGAGGTTTTCTGAACTGAAGAATTTTTGTGTTGTATATCATAGGAGATTTAGCTAGCAGCAGACCTGGAATCCACCAATCAGACGCCACTGGCTTACACCTGGGGGCAATCAAGAAACTCTCTACATATTCTCAAATGTTCCTGGGGAACCAAAATTCTTATCTCCACCCCACTGAGGACCACACAAATCCTTCTAACAAGTTATAGTGGGGTTGATAAAATTAAATACATTTTCAGCTGTGGAAACTGAGAAGCAAGGAAATAATGATACAGATTATAATTGGGAATAATGATACAGATTATAATTGGGAAAGCCTGAATTGTATTCAATTTAAAAAAAAAGTTTGACGATCCTGGTCAAGGTTAATAAACAATAATCTAGAAGTAATTTTTTTTTAAAAAAAAAAAGTATGTTCGAAAGATGGCACTGATGGAATCTATGAGTATGAAGAAAATGTAGACCAGATCCACCAACAGCCCAGCTCCAACAGCACTTTTGTGGAAGCTGTTCTTCAGCCTGCCACAGAGCTGAAGCAAGCCATTCTTCCTCACAGCGCATGTGCTATTTCACTGGCCTTTTACTCTGACGCTAAGGTTAGAAGTTGCTTCCTATCCTAACTTGCTTTTATTTATTGAATCTGTAAATCTATGTTGAACCTCCAACACCTAAAAAGCAGGGGATCTCATTGGCTGGCACTCGTTTCTTCCTTTTTCCCTGATAAGCCTGGGGCTGTAAATTGCAGCCTACTTTCTCGGACACACTACATACAAAAAGCAATCCCGAGTGGGAAAGACTCGTATCAGTTCCTTTTCCGTTCTTGAACCACGCGGTAAAGGCACGCTCTTAAAAAGAAAAAAAAAAAAAAAACTGAATCGGAGGCACAAACGGAAATGAAAGGGAATACGAACGCGTGAGAACATTCAAACTCAGCTTCTAATACCAAACTACTTTCTCCAGATAGTTTCACAAACCCATGAGCATCTCCTGCCTCTTGTGACTGATCTGATCTCCGAGTAGAGACCAACAAGCTTCTGGTTCTAAACAGCAAGAAGGGACAGGGGGCACGTACCATCATTGACTTTTCAAATTGGACCACATGGCAAAAGCCATCCTCCAGTCGAGGATAAGAAAAGGGAAGGACTTTAAAAATGGATCCTGACCCCCTAACCCCCGAATAGCCACACTGGGGGGCTCAGGAGATCAGGGAACTCGGACAAGGCTCCTGGGAACCTGCCTCAGGCGCTGCACGCAGCACGGGCTGCAGAGGATGGAGGCTGCAGCGCCGAGACGCTGACCAGCTCTTCGCAGGCCGGCTGAAGCCGCCGCAGGCCGCCCAGGCCCGGGCCAGAGGAGCCAGACGAGCCCACCGATCCGGGTCGCCCCCGTGCCCCCCAGGACCGGCCTCCCTCCTCCGAGGAGCTCGCAGGTCAGCCCTTCCCTGGCACCCTGCGCCTCACGCCCCATCCCCGCCCAGCACCGGGCCTCGCTCGGCCCCCGCGGGCAATTGGTCCTCAACCCCGTCTTCTAGCCGTACCCATTACCTTCCCCAAGCAAATGTGGCACGTGATGGGCAGAGTGAGGGACAATGTAACGTTCTGCACGGTCTGAGCCATGGCAGCGTTCAGAATCCCGCCAACACGGAAGTCCCGCCGACAGCAGCTCTTCGCCACGCTGGGAATGCGCGAGGCCGGCTACGGCGGCCTGGCAGGGCCACAGCGAGCCGGGGCGAGGGGACGGAAGCGCGCTTCGGAGACGCGCCGACGCCCTGGCATTTTCCTTTTCGTTATTAAAGAATAACTATTATTAATAACACATCTTAAATAGGTCTCTGGGTCAGGAGCTGAAAAATTGCTGGGGGTGGGAAGGAAGAAGGTTTGCTAGAGGTTTTGCGACTTTTCAAAATGTAAGAAAAGTGTAATTAGTTCAAGAAGGAGAGAAAGCTATGGTGTTTCAATCTCACATCTTTCCCAAAAAATGGGGATGGGGAGGTGGGCCTCAGGTCTTGAGATAATGGAGCTGTCAAACATTTAAAAATATCAAAACGACGGTTCCTTCCTATTCCTAACGCACTTAACTGATTTAAAAGCAATGTTTTTCTTCATACAGAATCACCCAGAGGTATCTGGGAAAATTTAATCTCCTTTCTCCTCAAAGATAAACTTTCACTAGCCCTTCTGTGCTTCCTAACCAGGAGGCTTAAGGATTCTCGCCAGGGTTCTGATTCACCCCAAGAGAGGAAACTGCAAACAGTGCAAGGCTTGCACTTGCACAATGCATTTTAACGACTTCATTTTAGGGACAAGAAGGATATGCAAGGTGTTGTTGAACTCCAGGAGATAAATTGTGAAGTTACAAATTAGCGTTTTCCGAGGATGACAAAGAAAAAGATCTTAATGTTTCCAAATGAATCTTAACCTGTAAGATTTGGGATTTAATTGCAACTTAGTGTAAACAAGAAAGAGCTAAAGTGAGAAGTGATACAGACTAAGGAAGTGTGTGAGGTGGCAAATCTAGAAAGAGCAACTGTTGTTAATCCCTCTGTGAAAGAGGCAGCTTAAAGAAAGAGACGTTCCTGTTCCTGACAGAGAAGACATCCCTGCCTTGAACAACTTTCTAGGTCATGGCCTCAGGCAGCATATTAAATATCTGACTCAATACTTTTCACATATGCATACATATGGGGTGTGTGTGTGTCTGTCTGTCTGTCTGTCTGTGTGTTTGTGTATGTGTGTCTGTGTTTCTCTCTCTCTCTCTCTCTCTCTCTCTCTCTCTCTCTCTCTCTCTCTCTCTCTCTCTCT
>NW_021604567.1:3288311-3290382 GCF_004785775.1 Grammomys surdaster
TCTCTCTCTCTCTCTCTCTCTCTCTCTCTCTCTCTCTCTCTCTCTCTGTGTGTGTGTGTGTGTGTGTGTGTGTGTGTGTGAATTGAATATGGAGGCTAATCAACCTGGCTCTAAAATAACCAGGCAAAAATGCATTTGGAGAAGCTGGCAACTGGTCCGAGAAAGGCCAAATCCAATTCCAAACTGGCTCATTAGTGGCAGTGAGAGTTATCCCAAGTAGCTTGCTATCTTTGTCTCTAAGAATCAGAGGCTATCTTCAGCTTGGAATTGGAGAACCAGGCAAGACAGAAGAAGACAGGCACACTGACTCCTGCATAGTAGACACTACCGAATGCCTGGCTTGAGAGCTCGAGAGCAATCTGCTTTTACAACCCTGTTGGTACTTGAAAGCAAGGTCATAATTATTCCAGGTCTAGAGTTGACAAGTTTAGCAAATGTATCTTTCATCTTCCCAGCCTTGAAGCCCGGAATTGGAATGAGGAAACCTGATGATGTTTCAGGGCCTCCTACAGCTTCTGAATGGGACAGAGGCTGAGAATGATCTGAGGTGACCTCCATCCCTGAGACTAGATGACAGGGGATAGATAAGTAGGAGACACTTCCCTTCCAGAGTTCTCCATCTTACCTGGCACATTTACAGTTATCATGTTATGGTTACCCCACAATGATAAAATTATTTTTGTTGTTATTTCGTAAGTATAATTTTGCTAGTTATAAATCCTAATGTAACTATCTGCAGTTTTGGATGATCTTGGGCGACCCCTGTGAATGGTGAGTCAACTCCCAAAAGGTAGAGATCCATAGGTTGAGAATTTTTTAAAAAATTATCTTTAATCTTTCTTTATAGTCCAGTCATTATCCCCCATCCTGGACTGACCTCCGACAGCAACATAGGGTGCCCCACCCCCCCTTTCACCACTCCCTGGGGCCTCGAGTCTCTGGAGGGTTAGGTGCCTCTTCTCTCACTGAGCCCAGATCAGCCAGTCCTCTGCTGTTATACGTTGGGGACTGGTGGGGGTGGGGAAGTAGAAGGTGTGGGGGGATGGGTAGGGGTAGGGGTAGGGGTAGGGGCTTTGGACCAACTACTGTATGCAGCCTGGTAGGAGGCTCAGTGTCTGAGAGATCTCATAGGTTGAGAATTCTGAGGATTCTATTTTGTTGGTTTTTTGTTTGTTTGTTTGTTGTTTTGTTTGTTTGAGGCAGGGTTTCTCTATGTAGCCCTGACTGTCCTAGAACTCACTTTGTAGATTAGGCTGGCCTTGAACTCAGAGATCTGCCTGCCTCTGCCCCCCAAGTTCTGAGATTCTGTGATTGCATGACCACTGTCCAGCTGGAGAACCTCAGATTTTGATGATTTATCTCAATACCTAGTCTCAAAGATAAGTTTATAATTAAAGCCTGTTTTAATTAGATAATAAGATCTAGATATTTCCAACACCTCTTCCTACGTTGCTCTTCAGGGTTCAGCTTCCCCATGCTCTGCTCATACAGCTTTGTCTAGACTACTGTTATAGCATAGTGGGGTATGTGCTTATTACCTTAACAAATTATGTTTTCTGTTGTTTTTTGTTTTTGTTTTGTTTCTTTGTTTTAGACAGCATTTCACCATGTATCCTTGGTTGGCCTGGAATTTGATTTATATACCAAACTGGCTTGAAACTTGCAGAGATCCCCTACCTCTACCTCCAGAGAGGCATACAGAACCATACTCAGGCTCACACTGTTTCTTGAGTTTGGGGACTGCATTTAATTTTTTTAGTGTGTGGTACTAAGTGATTATTTTACAAGTAGTAATGTATATTTTACCTTTATACAAGCCCAAGCTCTTTTATTTTAAACAACGTCTTTCTTTTGGGTGCTTGTAAAAGGTAGTCTATATTGTTTTGTGAGAATTATAAAAACAGTAAGATTCATTTTAAGAAAGTTAAACTATTTAAAATGCAAAGGATAGTAAGTGAAACTTCATCTATATTTTCAACACACCTCTCTGTCACTCCTAACACTCTTAAGACATATCCTCATAAACATGTTAATTTGTGTATTACTGTGTGAATCAGACATATCCTCACAC
>NW_021604567.1:3290392-3362210 GCF_004785775.1 Grammomys surdaster
GTATTACTGTGTGAATCAGACATATCCTCACACACATGTTAATTTGAGTATTACTGTGTGAGTCAGCACAGATTGGATCTTGTATAACAGGCCTGCTTTGTTCACTTAATGCTTTGGGCTGTGCATACAAGTACTGAGTGTGTGTGCAGCTCAGGACAAGAACTCTTACTGTGCTCTGTGAAGAGCATTTCCCATGTTGAACAGATTATGTTTTAAACAGATATTACTAACACAGATGGTAAGAGATACTGTCATTACTCTTAAAGGCAGAAATTCCAGGGCTCATTGGCTACTTGTTTTCAATTTTGCCTTCTTTGTTTCTGTTTATTTTCTTTCTTTCTTCCTTTCTTCCTTCCTTCCTTTCTTTCTTTCTTTCTTTCTTTCTTTCTTTCTTTCTTTCTTTCTTTCCTTTTTTGAGACAGGGTTTCTCTGCGTAGCCCTGACTGTCATGGAACTCACTCTGTAGTCCAGAATGGCCTGGAACTCAGAGATGTGGCACCTGCCTCTGCGCTGCTGAAATTAAAGGGGAGTTCCACCACCACCTGGCTCTTTCTTCAGTTTTAATTGAGATAGATTTTTTCAATTAGAAAGAACATATTATTTTTAAAAATATTGATTTGTACATGCTCAAGTGAGTGTGAAGGTCAGAGCACAACTTAAAGAAGTCTTCTTCTCTCCTTACACCACATGGGTTCTAGGGATTCCACTCAGGTCCTCGGGCTTGATGAGGCGCACCTTTGCCTGCTGAACCATTTCACTGACCCTATGTGAGATTTTCTGTCTGATTTATTTATTTATTTATTTATTTATTTATTTATTCATTCATTCATTTATTTTGAGACAGGGTTTCTCTGTGTAGCCTTGGCTGTTCTGAAACTAGCCCTTGTAGACCATGCTGGACTTGAACTCGCAGAGATCCTCCTGCCTCTATCTCCCTAGTGCTGGAATCAAATGTGTGCACCACCATGCCTGGGTACAATATATTCTTAATGGCCTTAAAATGGACCCTGTGAACTGAGGAGTTCAGTTACAAATGGTACCTGGAATAGGTAAATTAAGGCCCCTGAATCCTTAGAGTTACAAGACAGTAGCATCCAGAAGGCTTGGGGGTAGTTATGAAGGTCTCATCTTTCACAGATGAAGAAACTAGGCGTGGCTATGGTAACACAGCAGACAGTGGTAGAATTGGAGCTAACTTCTAGCTCATACTTGAGGCTCTCTGAGGCTGTTGGCTCAATGCCTTTGTGCAAGTCCAAGATGTATTATTATTAGTAAAGTACTTCAGTAATAAAAAGTCAGTCATAATTGAATTTCTTTGCTATGAAAACTATCAAATAGCCCTGGAACACCTTTTACCCCTTGTTTAAATCAGATTCATTTTAATGATAAATTATTTAAAAGCAACTTTTTAAAAAATAAGATCCTAAGTGCTATTAAAAATTGATTAGAAATGCATTATTCTCTCATTGACCCAGTTTAGATTGTTTTTTAAGTTTGTTTTTGGTCAAAGCTAATAAATTTGAGTAGATGTCTCAGATAGATGGGTTGTAATCATTGGATCACCAGTCACTTAATCACAACTTCATAAATATTGATTTCATATTAAAGTTAGTTTCCATTCCTGAAAGACCATTTTTTGTTTGTTTTAAATTTATATACCCCACCTAGATTGTGGTTAAAGCTAAGAAAAATCATAAAAATTATACTGAAAATTAATCAGAGGTGCTGGGCCAGTGTTTGGGTGTCATATAAGAGGTATTCTCCTCTCAAAGGCTGAGGATTATGAGCTAAAACATCCCAAGATGATGGCAGAAAAAAAAAAGTGTTTCTTATTGCAGCAGAGTTTGGATGTTCTACAGTGTCTTTGTGTTTTACTTATGAATACATTGATATATGCTGTCCACTTTCATTTCAAAGATCCATTCATGCCTTTGTTCATTCAGTGCCTGTTCCTTAGAAGAATGAAGGAAAGATCATTCAGAGAAAGTTCTCTCATGGAGCTTACATTCTGTCCCAAATGTCCATCATCTGCATTGGCTTGAATCAAAATATAGCTCCTTGGGTAGCAATAGTTCAGATGTAAACACAGCATAATGGCCACAGAATAAATAAGCATAAGGAGTTATTAATTTGTTCACTCCACCAATATTTAAGTACTTTTATGTGCTAGGCACTTGTCTAATGGCTGTGTGTAAAACTCTGAATCAAACAAACAAGATCACTGGCATCATTTTTCCACTGAACAAATATTTATTGATTATCAATAACGTGCCAGTCACCAGACTAGAAATAAGGCATTTTATGAATCTGACAACCGAGTCTAGCATGCATGTTACATCCTAAAGTAGCTAGATCTTTAGTAATTTCTCTCCTGGATAATCTTGTTGTCGGTTTGCTCCTGGCCATTGTGACATAGCAGGTTATAATATTAAATATTTTAAAATGTTGCAAATTGGGTGATTGTTTTAAATTATGTCATTTTAAGAGAATATTTTATTTCCACCTGAGGCTAAATGTTGCTTCACAAATGTTTTTGAATGGTAGGAGATAAATGAAGGAAATATCACATCTGGGAATATTGTAACAGGAATCACTAAGGTTGGAGAGTTTGTAGGGTTTTCCAGAATACTATGGGGAATAGGAAACCAACCTCCAAGGAGCTGCTTTTAACTTTAAGTTGATCATGTGAGCACATTTATTTTCTTCCTGCTTTCATTTTATATGTGAAGAAATGTTCCAAGGAGATGCTCTCCCATAGGAACCCCAAAGCTAGAGTACCCTAAACAAAGCGAATGGTTTTAACTCCTATTTCCTGAGAACCCACAATTGATTGCTGTCTATTGGAGAACAGCTTTCACAAAAGAGCATCCCACACTTGACCATGACATAGTCAGCAGCTGGCTCCAGTCTCGTCAAGTTGCTTTTCCTAGAAACCAGAGCTCCATGCTTCTGGGTTTTGTCATTCCACAAATTAGTTACATTAATAATATATTTGCTGATTCATCAGTCACCGATGCATCAGCTGACTATAACTGTCATTTAAGGTATGGCCCCTATCACCAGATCCGGATCCTCAAATACTGGATGGTTAGTCTTACTTCCTCCCTTCCAAGTCACACCAACCATTCTGATACTGGCACAGACATTTGATACACAGTTAAGAACCTGCTGGGCAAAGCAGAGGAGCTTGTAGGTAACTCCATCACAATATCTCTGCAGGCATTACTTCTTTAGGCTGCATGTCAAAGAACTGGGCCAAGTCACCTCAAAGCAATCTCTTAGGTTCAGAATAAAACCATCTAAAACACTAGACCCCATTGTTAAATCAAATTATATCACAAAACAGCTATCAAACACAGAAATGTATCATATGGTTATAAGGCAAGATATGAGTGACTGAGGCATTCTGGAGATGAGGGGTTCACCTGGGAGACCCCTCAAAAAAGTCAGAAACACCAGGGAAGGGCTATGAAAAATACCACACGGTGGGGGGGAGGGTGGCAAGCAGTGGCTCTGTTCTCCCTGCTTACTTCAGCTTTGAAAGGCCAGGAATGAAGCCAGGTATGGTGGCACATGCCCTTCATCCCAGCACTCAGTGGGCAAAGGCAGGGGCATCTCTGTGACTTCAAGTCCAGCCTGATCTACAAAGCAAGTTCCTGGATGGCCAGGGCTACACAGTGAGACTCTGACTCTGGAAACTCAAACCCAAACCCAAACCAAATGACGCCAAAGTAACAACAAAAACCCAGCCAGAAATGGGAATATAGGAATTCAATCAGCATTTAACAATTCAACTTAACAAACTCACATGTGGATGCATGAAGAGTGAAGATTAATGGATTTATAAAGGAAGAAATCAATTTTCAGTAACTTGCACCGTTCATTAGTGTGTTAGATTTGGTCACTGTGACCGGAGGAAACATATACAATGAGGAAAGATTTATTTTGCCTTGCAATCTCAGAGGTCTCAGTCCCCAGCTGCTGGACTGGGGTGAGGCAGAACATGGCGGGGAGCTTGCAGTGGGGTGAGCTGCTCGGCTCATGGTGGTGAGAAGCAGGGTTTATAGCACCTTCTAACGAAGTCATTGTCCTAGTTTGTTTCTGCTTCTGAGATAATTACCAGGGCAAAAAGCAACTCCGGGAAAGAGGATTCATTTGGATTACATGTTCCTGGACACACTCCCTCGTTGCTGGAAGTCAGGCCAGGAACTGAAGCAGGAACCTAGAGGCAAAAACTGAAGCCCAGGCCATGGAGGAAGGGTCCTTACTGGCTCGCTCTCTGTGGCTTGTTCAGCCTTGTTTCTTATACAAATAGGACCACCTGCTCAGGGGTAGCACCACCCACAGTGGCCTGTGTCCTTCCATATCAACGAGTAATCAAGAAAATGCCTCACGAGCTTTCTTACAGGCCAGTTATAATAATGACATTTTCTCAAATTGCAATTCCTTCTTCCCAGATGACCATGGTAGGGCAGTTTCTGTGAAATTGCCCTCAAAGTTCTGATATTTAAATAGTTGGTTCCTGTTGGACCCCAGGCCAATCAAGGCTTTCTCAGAGTCTCCAGTTAAGGACAAAGGGAATGCCAGTTCTGTGTGCTTGTCCAGGGGACAACTTAGCAAGACGCTAGGATCTCAAAGAAGTTAAGATTTTAGTTTTCGAGAACCTGACTTTTCCCCTCTGAATAGCATGGAGTCATCAGTCCCAAGGTTGTTGTATGTTCAGTCTGTGGTGCACTTGAGACATCCTGTAGCTCTCAATGGAACACTGTTTGGTTAATTTTCTGCTGGCTTTGTCCAAACGTATGACAGCTTTCTGCTGACTCTGTTTCACATCCGCCGCCCCCCCACCCCGAGCTGTATATGCTATATTTCTTAATAAACCTGCTGCACTTCTTAACACTGTACTTCTTAATAAATTTGCTTGGCATAAGGTTTTGCTAGTGCAATATCTCCTAACCCCATCTTTTCTGTCTTCTTTATTTTCTCATCTATTTGTCCTCTCTCCCAGAAAAGACTCATTGAAGAATGATCTTCTGGTCCAGGTCAAGTTCCCAGTAGGTGGCTGTTTGGGGAATCTTAGGGGTGTGGCCTTGCTGGAAGAGGCAAATTTGTCAATGGTGGTGGGTCTTGAGGTTTCAGAAGACCTGCACCATTTTGCATTCTCTCTCTGTTTCCTTCTTCCAGCTGGAGATTTGGATGTGACCCTTACCTTCTCCTCTGAGAAGGGGAGCCCCTGCCCCTGGTGTCACCAACCCACCCTGGCACATGAAGTCACTGATGGACTAGGTACATCACTTCCCACTGAGGCCAGACGAGGCCGCCCAGTTAGGGGACCAGGATCCACAGGCAGACAACAGCTTTAGGGACAGCGCCTGCTCCATTTGTTGAGAGACCTACGTGAAGACCAAGCTGCACATCTGCTACGTACGTGCCGGGGAGGAGCATGGCTAGGCTCAGTCCATATGTGTTCTTTGGTTGGTTCAGTCTCTGGGAGCACCCAAGGCCCTACAAGAAGTTCATGACAAAGATGGATCAGAGACTGAGGGAATGGCCATCCTCTATAACCAGGCAAAGCTCCCAGCAGTAGGATTGGAACATCAACCCAGCCAGAAACTCTTAATTTTTGAGTAACTGTACTTCAGAGCAAAAGAAAGTGACAGAATAGCTTTAGATAAACATGTGGGAAACAAAAGAGTTTTGTTTTTATTGTAACTCTTTTCTTAGAAACATGACTCCAGCAGAACTTCAGAGGTAACTATCAAGGATAGCAAGTTCTACTGTGTGTGTTATATATTTCTCTCAACTACTCTAAAAGACTAACTGCCGAAGTCCCTGTTTTAGGGCTCAGAAAACTGAGGTTCTGAAGACTGGCCGTACTGCAAAGACATTAATGCTGCTAAGGGACATTCTGACTTGTGTACCAATAACTGTTTATTCAAAGATCACTCGTCAAGATGGCATGGTATTTGTCTTCAAAGATATTGAATCCATTGTTGACTTAACATTTGATTGAGATCTAGGGATATAGCACAGTGGTAGGATACTTGACTAGCATTTGTCAAACCCTAAATTCAATCTCCAGAGAAAAATAAAAATCAATTTATCAAATGAAGTATAGTAAGAAGATAATATAGCCATGACTGCCAGCACCTCAGAAATCTTCACTTGGCCTACATAATGCTATAAAACCCTGAGAAGATCCATTTCAGGCTAGAGTCTGTCAGAATATACTGTAACAAACAAGGAAAGGGCTGTCAGATCCAAGGAGACAGCATAGGAAGAGAAACAGGCTTGGCAAGAGGGTGCCTTCTGCCATTAGAAGGCACATAAGGGAAATCAGAATCGAGATTATTGAAAGGAATTTTACTTTGAATAATGAGAGTGGGGCAAGAACACAGATAATTAATAATTATAAGTTGTCTGAATACTCAGTACTGTGTTGCACGATCTCATTTACATGGGAAACCTAAACATGTCAAACATACTGGGAGACTACAAGGGTTGGGGAAATTAGGAAAGATGTTGATCAAAGGGTAAAAGTTTTCAGGCACCTAGGAAGGACGAGTTTTTAACTGGTTTTTTTCTTTTTACATAGAATGACGTCTATTGTTAATGATAAGATACTATGTGTTTGGAAATTGCTAAGACTGAATTTAAAATGCTCATACTGCAAAAATATATTGTAGATTATACATATGTTAAGTTAACTTGATTTAATCATTCTAGGTGAAAATTTACCATTGTTTCCAACAGGAATATGATCAATTTTGGTTAATTTAAATAATTATAAAGAGGGTAATGATGAAGATTCAGTATTGTGGCTTTAGTGTGATTCTTAATATCCTGAAGAACAAATACTTCCCAGCCCATTTGTTAATTTTGCAGTAGGTTTATAGTTTCCCTGAGTAAAGTTTAGTTAAACTGTGGTAAAGCTGAGTAAATGAGAAACTTCTCCTGTGTCACTAATTTATTTTTGGAAAAAAACAAAATACATCATACTGTGTGTCATTACAAGATGTCTAAACCTTAAAGGATAACACACTATTGTGATAAATATAAATTTTAAAGGTACAAAAGTGAAAGTCTCTAAGATTCAAAACCTGGGCTAGGGCTGGAGAGATACTCAGTATTTAAGCACATGTGTTATTCTTGAAGAGGACTTGAATTCAGTTCCCAGCATCCACATGGTGGCACAGAGCCATCTACAACTACAGTTCTGGGGATCTGTCGCCCTCTTCTGACCTCTGTGGACATTGCATGCATGTACACAGTACATATGCACACATGCAGGCAAAACATACTTACACATCTTGTCTTTAAAAAAAAAAAATAACAAAAAACCTAAATGGAAGAAATTGAAATTTCAGCTGCCTATAGTCTGTCTTAAAAATGTTGAAAGTATTTATTTAGAATGTGTCACACTTTTTAGCGAAATAAAGGAAGTCATGCTTTAGAAAAGAAACTCAAGAATGAAATTTGTACATTTTGTGTTTATGATGCTTCTGTGAACCTGAAAGTTTTAGCTGTAACTGTTCAGCTGTTTGGAAATGAGCGGATCTGCAGGCGTGTGAGCATGCTAATTTTGCTTGGTAGCAGACCGTGGTTTTCAGAACACTTTCAACACCTTGTCTGATTAGCTCATCCTCATGGCCCAGTAAGCAGACTGGAAAGATGGGAAAAGTGTTCTTCAAGTTCTGCATTTATGGAATCTGAGGCAAAGTTCCTTGCCCTGGGCCTGGAATGCAGAACTAACAAACATTAGGAGGAACACTCAAAAGTTTCCCTTCATTCAAATTCTGGCACAGCTATGTCTGTTTAAATGCAAACATTGACCTTCAAAGATCCTTATTAAGTTTTTAATGTATTCTAGACAGTATAAAGAAAGATACACTGAGTATGGACCAAACTTACTCTTATGGTATTTATAGTCCAGCAGGGGCAAGGAATAGTATACACATCTAACTCCTAAGAAGCAATAACGCTAGCTAAGAGTCTTCAGAGATATTAAAAGATGTGGCAGTGGGAAATGAGAAGGTCAGTTTAAGTGTGAATAAAGTAAACTTCATGAAAAAAACATCATTGGAACTGATCATGTGTAGACATATACCAGAGGGCATGCTCCTCTAGGTAGAGGTGATAGCTTATGCTAAATTATGAAAATAATAAAGTCTTAAGAAGCACTGTATGGTTCTCTTTAATTGGAGCACACACTGGGTGAAGGTCAGAAGTAGAGAAACTGGGGAGGTAGGCCAAGGCCAGCCATGAAGGTTCTTCACTTTGGACTTTGCTTTATAAGCATTATGGAGCCAATGGCACTTTCTCAGTAAGCAAGTATCAGTATCCAAAGACGCGCCTTATAGGCACTCTCTTAAATAAAGCTATAGGATGAAGAGGCAGGTTGTTGTGTACCGTGCCTGTAGTGAACTGATTCTACATACTAAACAGTAAGCATGGTGACCATAGAGAGACGGTTCTCCACAGTCAAGGGCAGTGACAGATTTCCTGGCATGGGATGACCTGGTCAAGGGTTAGAGGAGTAGCCAGAGGGAGGTCTTAGCAGATGGAAATGAGGGTGAAGGTAAGTGGGGTTATGTCACTCATCCTCATGGGACCCCTCATCGTTTTAGGAATAAAAAGAGAGCCACTCTTTGGGTTGCAAAGTACAGAGACAGGAGTGTTCCCTGTGTGAACATAAAAAGTCTCTGAAACCAACCCAGGATGACAAGACAGTGGGCAGATATACCCACTGGACTGTGTAACCTCATCCCAGGGCACGTCTTGGGCTAGGAGAAAACCACCACTGTGGGACCCACAAAAAACGTGACTCAGTTGTGCAGAGAGTGCTAGGCTTTTAGCCTATTTCTGCAGCACTGAAATGCGAGCAACCATCATCAGTGTAGCAGAGGCTAGATAAAAGAAAGCAGACGGTCTGGCTGGACAAAGCACATAAGCTCAGCCTGAAGCAACGCACAGCCCTTGTAAACAGCTGGGCAACAGCTGTAGCTGACAGCCCCTGCTGTGGCATGTGCTGTCAGTCACAGACATGCTCGGTACATGAAAAGTGATATTCGATGTTCAAGGCTAAGCACTGGGGTATCGGGGCTTGCATCCTGGGCCCAAGATATCTCTCTCTCTCTCTCTCTCTCTCTCTCTCTCTCTCTCTCTCTCTCTCTCTCTCTCTCTCTCTCTGTTGCAAACTGATTGTAAATGACTCTCCCAGCAAGGGCAAAACACAGGCAGATTCTCTCCTCAGTTCTAAGAGATGTGGTGAAGAGTCCAGACTGCTCTTACAGAGGACCTTAGTTTGGGTGCCAGCACCAATGTTGAGCATTCTCAGCTGCCTGAAATTGTATTCCTGATGGCCTTTTCTAGTCTGCCTTGACACTTGGCTCTTATGCGAATAACCCCGACATACACATACGTAAGTAACTAAAAATAAAAGGCTAAGAGGTTCCACTTTTAGTTTCTTACGATTTAAATATGTTTGTAACCCACACAGCAACCCCTCTCCAGTTGAAAGCCTTTATTTTATGTTTGTACGTTAAGAAAGTTCAGAGGTGGTATCCTGAGTGGTGTATCACATGGGAGTCGAGATTTGAACTCTCATCCTCATTCTTGTTCAGCATTTCACTGACTGAGCCATCTTCCCAGCCTCAGCAAGGATCTTAAAGTCCCTTTATCCCTTGCAAAAAAATGTGAAGTATTGGTGAAGCCAGGGGAGATTTGAACTTGAGCCATTTAGGATTTCAGGTTGTTTTCAAGGGTTGAATGGTTCCGATCTGTTTACTTCTCTCTCAAAGCCTCAGAAGTAACAGTTGGCTTGTGGGTTAATTATTTCATTCCTTCATTGAAACAGGAAGTCAGGGTTAGCTGAAATAGCCTTTAAAAATAATGTTTTGTATTATTTCAAACACTATCTCTAAACTGGTTCCTATGTCAGGACCATCTACATAAAATAGATGTTTCCTGATGTAAACATCAGGAAACTGCATTTCTAGACTGAACTGCTCCACCAGTGCCTTATGGAGGCTCACATGTGAGAAGCAGAGGTAGAAATTTCTTGATTGAGGCATTGTTCTGTTTTGTAATATGACTGCTGGCTTCTGGTTCGGAGCTAAAGAGTCATAGAAAAGCAGAGTTGGTAGTTAACCTCTAATGCCTTTTATAATCAGATTTATGTGTTTGTACTGAAACAATCAGGGAAACACAAACTCCGACCTTTGGGAAAGAAGGAGTTAACTTGCAGGATGCTAACTAGCTGAACTGGATTCTTACCTGCTCTAGGCAGGAATGCACCTAGTCTGTTGGCTGCAGGCAATGGAGTCCCTGAGGGGTGTGTGGGGCACAGGCATCTGTAGTCAGAGGCATTGTTTCCTGCCTGCTCTGTGGAACTGAGAAAAGTGAATGCCATTTTATTGAAGTCAGGAGTGGAAGCAGAGTGGCAGGGGACATTTCCTAGAAATCCTTGAAATGATTGCCTAGCTAGAAAACCTGATGAAGAATGGCTTTAAAGGGTTTTCTAACAAGATTAAAATGTTGCAGTGATTTTTTTTTCTAGTAACCAGAACATAAGCACAATGCTTAAAGAACGACTACACTTCTCATGAAATAAGAAAAGGCAGGCGAGCAAGACATCTTCACCTACCACTTAAGGCTAACAGGACTTCCCAGCCCTATCAGACATACATAACCACCTTCTCGACACTATTCTGGTTTCCTCTCAACCCTGATCACTGTATCATTGCCTTTTCAAAGCCAGAGTTAAGCACCAAGCAAGCATTGCCTAACTGTACCCCCCACCCTCTTCATTACTGCCCCTTTCTGCTGCCATATTCTTTCAGGAGTTCCTTGCTTTGTCCTGTTTGGGGGTGCCTCCTCACTTCTCTGTGCTAAGAACAGTCAATCATTTGTTTTGTAGTGATCTCTGAATCTTCCAGTCTTATGGTAGGTATTCAATATGAGTGATTCTTAACTGGGTGGTGCTTTTGTTCCTCAGCAATTAATTGGCAGCACCTAGAGACACTTTGGGAGGTTACAGGCCAGAGGGGCAGGGTTTGCTACTGGGGAGTAGAGGTCAGAGATGTTACTAAACATAGTCATGGTCTCATGTCAGTCTCTTGGGAGGAACAAGAAATTATACAGTCCGAGATAGCATAATGTAAAAGCTGAAAAAAAATCTTAGCTTAAGTTGGGATCTGACCAAGTGTCTGCTGCACACAACTTGATCATGTTGTTTACATGTACAGTGACATGGAGAGTGAACTTGTACCAGCAGTGACTCCTGATGTGCTGGAGACCGTTTGGTTTCTAAAGGTGATCAGTGTTGGGAATCAGAAGGGAAAAGCTTTTGCTCCCGCACAGCTCTTTTAGGCTCCCCTGTACAACTCTGTGAATTACTTTCAGGTGAATTTCAAAAGAGCAGCTCTTTATATAAGGAAGATCAATCCCACAGGGGAGCAGAATGGCTTCTCCTGGTCATTCATAAACGGAACCAAGGAACTTGGAGGATTTTATGTACTAAATGTAGCCATACTCCCCCCATAAAACTGCAGGGGGAACTGTACTTACACAGGAGAGACTCTGGTTTGTAACTGCATGGAAACACAGCTTTCAAACGACTTCAAGTCACCTACTTAGACCAAAGAGGCTGTCAGTTAATTTAACAAACTATCTCTGTTCCCTGATCTTTGGGCCATAAAAATTGTTCATCTGCTCAGTCACAGGCCATTTAATTTTGGATGCATCGTTGCCAGTTGGTTACAGTAATTAGCATTCCCTGTATTGAAGCCGCTTCCCCGAAGCTATGCTAAGTAGGGCTGCACTTTTGTGTGGAAACAGAAGCCGGGGTGTGCAAATGAGCCTGGCCACCCATCTTAGAGACAGAAGCCCTAACTACCATCTTCTTGGCTCGGGGTGCCTTCCAGGCCCACCTGCAGATCTTATTTACTGATTATTAACGACAGAAACTGTAGGCAGCTGTGAAAGGCGCAGCATGGCTACTCAAAGCTGCAACTCAAAACTATCCTCTGCGGGACTGTAATTTTCTTGAATGACACCTGACTTCATTTTAATCTCTTCCTTTGCTCCAAATGCACTTGTGCTAGAGAAATGCAATAGAAAGTCAATGAGTTCCAGGTTTCACAGGCAGACTTGCAACATTTGTGGGTGCATCTGTTAGCTCCCTGGCAGAAGTGATGCATTTGGAGAGGAAATATATGTTTGTGCTTGTTCCAGAGCTGGCACACAGCTTGTAAGGCGATGATTCAGCAGAACCCCCGGAGAGATGCTGGAGAACAAGGTTACCTGGTGGTTTGCTAGTTGCCAGTCTATGGAGATCACATATTATATAGATTTAAGTACCTAATTTGATTAAATAAGCGTTAATCTTCAAACCGCACCAGTGTTTATGCTTGGGAGATCCAGAGTTTCAGCTCAATTTAGAGGAACACAGTATTCTGCATAAAAGTCTGTAAATGAATGGCCTCATTAGGAATGAAAACTAGATTTAGTTATTTGAGATACCCACATCTGTATTTCAGTGTGTACATCTGTAGTTTCGGTTTCCTGGGAAACCACCATGCAAGAATTTGTAAGATGGGTTCGTCATATATTGCTTTATATCCATGGTAGTTTTATTTCTTCTCCCCCCCCCACACACACAGAACCTAGTATTTCAAGAGTAGAATTCATTTTGCATGGTTAATTTCCAGATTACTAGGATGAACACCTTGAATGTAATTAAAAGTAAGTTAGCTGGCCTTCTCTGATCTGCCTGATGCTAACGTGAAGGCACGGCTCCAACTCACATCAGTTGCCTCCTCATCTTTTATCGCAAGTCTCAATTGTTGCGATGAATAAAAGCATCTTAAGTTGAAAATTTTTGAGGTGAGGAACTTATAAATTTTATGACGGATTAGCTATTTGCTGTCCTGTTTAAATCACTATATTCTCTAAGCACAGTGAACTCTTGTTAATTAAAAAATGATCTACATAGTCTAGATAAAATTAATCTTTATTTGCATATGCTTTGAAGTAAAATGAAGTAAACATTACAAATAATAAGAAGGGCCACTCTGTCTCTGTTGACTGAGCATGCACTTGGTAATTACGTCTGACGAGATGCAGGAGAGCAACAAGCTTATTATTATTGCTACTTGGCTTTATATTTCTTTATAAGCATCCACAAAGGGTCATTTTCATAAATGTGAAGACAAGAAGGCAGTAGTAGGAACCAATAAGAACAATGAATGACAGAAATCAGAGAGAAAAAGAAAACAACTGCATCCAATTCAAGTAATTTCTTGTGTTGTTTGTTATTAAAAACAAAACATAAAAACAGAAAGAAGGAAAAGAAAGGTAGGAGAGAAGTAAAAAAAAATAAAGGAAAGGGAAGAGGCACAGGATCTGCTGCAGAACAGCCACAGCAGGAGAATCAGAGAGAGAAAACACACGTCAGGACCCCAGGTTAGGAACTGCTTTAAAAAACATTGCAAGAGCCAAAGCAGGGGAAGAAGAGAGACAACTTCTCATTGTCCTAGGTATATTTTGTTATGGTGTACCTTTAAAATCTTATCAGGGTATAAAGGCTATGTCTGCCTCCAGTTGCTAGCTACGATTATTCTTTTTTTTTTTTAACAAAATAGTCTTGCTTTTGATAGAGGGGAGAAAGAATGTAAATACTTGTCTAAGAGTACTGTGGAGAATGGCCTTTGGAAAGCTTTATTGACAAGCTCCACCTCAATTATAAATGAAGGGAAAGGCAAAGTGTTTGTCACGGTGTCTTTTTATTGGGGTCTCCCAGCAGGTTACTCTGGTCAATGTCCAGAATGAATCAAGAAAGAGGAATTCAGGCCACTAAAATTCTGTACTGCATTTTATCTTTCTCAGTGGAGAAGGAAGGAGGGAGGGAGGGAGGGAGGGAGGGAGGGAGGGAGGGAGGGAGAGAGAGAGAGAGAGAGAGAGAGAGAGAGAGATGCATGCAGAGAGAAATAGAGACAGAGAAAGATAGACACACATACATCCAGAAACACCCAGAGACAGAGAGACAGAGAGAGACACACAGAGAGAAATAGACAAAGAAAGACATACAGACACACACACACACACACAGAGACAGACAGAAAAACACAGAGAGAAATGTATAGAGAGAGACAGAGAAAGACGAACGTGCGCTCACACGTGGACACACACAGATTTCATATTTCATAGCCGACTACAAGGAAGTCTTGTTTTGGTTAAGAGTTCTTTTAGGGAAGTCAGTGAGATCAAAAAAAAGAAAACTATTTTAAGCACCAGAGTTTTGTTTATCATATACAGGATAAATACACATAGTTTACTCAGTTTTATGCATTACTATAATTCACACCTCTGAATGATATCACAGAAAATTATAAAAATCATAAAACTAGTGTTCTGAGTCTAGGAAAGCGTCTAATAGGGAGGGTGAAGAGGTTGATAGAGGCGGGAGGGAGGGGTGGGGTGGGGGTGGGAGAGGAGGTAGCTGCTCAGAGCGCACTGCATCCATGTATAGAACATCCAGCAACACGTAACTAAGGAAGACATGGTGGAGGACTGGATTGGCTGGAGAGTTAAGAGCAGCAGTTAAGAGCACTGGTTGCTCTTCCAGAGAATGTGGGCTCAATTCTCAGCACCTACGTGAAAACTCACTCCTGTCTTTTTCCTCAGTTCCAGGAGCTGTGACACCCTCTCCTGGCCTCTGTGGTGTAGAGAACGCACATGAAGGCAAAACACATAAAATAAATATGCTTATTTAAAAATCTAAAAAGGAGGAGGCAGAAGAAATAATGGTAACTGTGACTCCGTCCAATGTATGGAGGGAAGGTCCTTCACTGTTCGTTGAGCATGGAGAAGAAATTAGCAAGAATGTAGCTTTTCCCACCTCAGGATGTGTGCGAAGCAGGCGGCTGCTGTGGTTCTCAGTTCTTTGTACACTGATTATGAAGCATTGTGTTGACAGCAAGAAAGGGAAGGGATGCTGCAAGAGCATTGACTCCTACTTTCAGAATCCCTCTAAGTCAATACTGACAACTGCAGCTGGGATGGAGTCTGAATCTCTGCCAGCTCTCCATGTTAGTGATCGTCAGTTCCGGAAGTTATCCCGGGAAGCCAATCGATTTCCCGTCATCCTGGCTAGAAGAGACCCCTTGATTCACATTTATTCTTTCTGTTGTTTTATTTAGCTCAATTTGTCATCAACCTCAGCTGGAAAATATTAGTGTTTATTTTGACTCAAGAGAGATTACTTTAACACAACTTTTATTATATTGTTAGTTATTTTGTCATTGTTGCTTTTACTTTCTTACTGAGTCTAATTTGTAAGTTGGACTTACAAATGCGTATACAAAAGTATAATTGCTACTATCCATACTTTTAAACATCTACTATAAGCTTTAGGATATATTCTAAACAGAAAGAATGAATGTTATATTTATGTCTAGTATCAAGGTGATTTGGAGTAGGGTAGAAGGCACAAGCGCACACAAGCACACTATCGATATTTTGCTATATGTAAATTTAAAGATATAGTCAGCTCAATCCAAATGTCTATGATGGATAGGTTTTGCTGCAAGGATTAAATATCTGGAGTTTATCTGAATCAGGTATCGTGACACCATGAAGAAGTTTTCACTCACCATTCCTGAGAGTCAGGAGGCAGTATACACAGGGCCACTGGCAAGCATCTGGTTCAGTTAGGAGGCGGGAAAGGGGAGAAAGGCAGGAGCCAGGACTCTAATTATGGTTTCTGTGGGGTATGCTAGGCAGGGCAGGACAGGGAAGGGCAAACACTTTAGGATTCCTGCTTTGGATACTTTGAGTGGCCATAGACTATAAGGTGATCTGTTCAGTATCTGGCCTTAAGGCAATTAGAAACAAGAGATGTATTGGTTAGGGTGAGAATTAGCCAAAGAAGGTGCTTCAGAATTTGCTCTTTGGACTAGTAGACCATGAAATGTATGTTCTTAAGTAAACTGTTTTCCTTTTTGTAGACTAGCTGACTGTGAGAGACTCTTTCCTGAGTTTTAAGGATGTCAAGATGGGAAAGCACTGTGAAATTTAAAACAAACAAAAAAAAAAGAAAGAAAGAAAGAAAAGAAGGAGAAAAAGAAAATGAAAACCATACCCTACAGGACTCTGCTTCATACTTTTAAATACTAGTGCTGAACTGTAAAGGTAAAATCTAAACGTTGACTGGACATTGGTGTTACATTCAAAAATAGGACATTGGTTAGCAGATGAGTACTTATTTTAAGTGTTTGGCCAGATATAATAATAATTGAGGCGATTTATTGATTCATTGCTCTTTGTCAGGCGCTGTGTTATACACTCAGTATATACTGTTTGACAACTTCACAATTCAAGTACTATCGTCTCTACTGTTAGAGGAAAAATGACAAGCTTTAGAGACTTGATTGGTTAATTCACCACACCCCAGCTGCAGCCCTGACTACAGCGGCTTTTCAACATTCACACCTAGACTTTGAGGTTTCACAAAGAAATAAAAACGAGGAAAATAAAGAAATAAAAACGTAGCATAGATAAAGAGACCGACTGAGAGGTGCTAGTACTGCAAAGATAGAATAACTATTTCAGGAGAAGGTAATATTAATTTCCTCTACCAACAACAGAAAAGATATTTGAAAGCAGAAAAACTAAGAAAGATATGTTAGAATATAAGCAACTTGTTTCCATGGAAACACACGCGATTTTATGAAATCCATCACAGTGTCCCCATGTTTTTACCATTTACTAAAGGTGGCCTCTGTTGAGAGTGGTGCCAGGCAGTACAGCAGTTCTCAATGGTGATGGGAGGCCCTCATTACCCAACAACATAGGTTAGAATCTGCTATCAAGCTCTACGGGAGCCTGTCTGTCTGTCTGTCTGTGTTGTGAAGTCAGACATGAGGTCTGAGAGGCAAATGAGATCTATAGAACTATTTCTAGCAAGACCATTATCAGATGGACAGGAAAAAAAAAGTCTCAATAAGGGAATAGAAAGACTGTGGGGGAAATTATGAAGAGAAAGAGATGGATTTTCCTTCCTATTTGAGCAACAGGCAACAAGAAAAATGGTTTGTTCGTGAGACAAAATTTAGCAAAGTCATTGAGGAGAAAAGGTGAGAGGAGAGAGAATGAGGACACGGGAGAGAACACAAGCGGCAGCCGAATGTTCTACATCCTCATTAAAGACAGAAGGGGACCTTGGCTAAAATAGCAGCAGCAAGGTAATCCATCAGTCAGAAGAGCGCACAGTGACAAAAGCTTCTGAAATAGTGGAACTAAGAGGAAGAAGTCACATTTTGACTCCTTACCCTCATTAATCCTTTGCTGTTGACCAATAGGAATGATGGAATTCAGTTTTTCCAACTCTCCCATTGCTATTTAGAGCTGAAGCCAAGCGGTAGGTCAGGTCCCTTCTTTGAGTCACTTTGCATTTTTTACTCTGATAAGCTACTTTTTAGAATTTCCTTTTCCAATCAATCTAGAAGATTGAAACACCAGACTCTCTTCTCTGAAAGTCTGAGATTACATATAGAGTATATTGGAGAAGAGAGTGTCCTACCTAGTTCTCAATATGGCCTTTAGAAATGATAGAAATACTGAATCTATAGTCATTCAGAGTAATACCAATCTGTTTATGACTGTTATATATGTATCAAGGAATGATTGACTCAGCAATATGGGAAATGGTTCTGTGTTGGAGATAAGTATGAACTTTGTGATAAGAGCCCCCAAGTCAAGCTCAGTGTATGGTATCTCATTGATACTTGGGAGATAGGAGACCCTGTTTTCACTTTTGCTCAAGCTAGTTAAAGGAATTTAACTACCTCACTGTAAACATACACTTCCTTGATATAAACTTGCAAATGGTGCTGTTATAAAGATAGTGTGTATATCTTTGGCTTGTTGGAAAAGCAACACATTTTGGAACATGATCTTACCAGGTATTTTATCCTGATGGCAACCTGCAGGAGAGATAGAAAGCTCTCCAATTTATAGAGGAGAGGGAATCTGAGACTCAAAGAGACTGTAAGACCAGATAGAATCCATAGTATGGGGAGATTAGCCTGCAACCAATCCAAAGTCTACTAGTTCCAAGTCTTGTCCTGTAATTTGCACATGGACTTTTGATAGTGGAGTAATGTTAGGACTAGGGACCCTGTTAAACCATAGCTGCTGATTCTTTGGCTGTAGGGTACAGTTTGCACTTCTACACTTCTAATGTATTTCCAGGTCTGCTGCTGTCCTTGGTTCCTGGCCACCAATTCTCCTTCTCATGTTGGCAAATACAATAAGGTCTTAAGTTGTTTTCTTCTTGAGTTTTTGGGCCACAAATATGTTTTTGAAAACTTCTTTTATTGGTTATATGTATTTCCATTACGTATAACTCAGTAACAATTTTGATCATAATGAGATGTTGAATTTTGTCAAATATTTTTCTTCATAAATTGATATAAAGATGCTTTTAATGTGGAATTTGGTTTTTTCTTTTAGACATCGAATTAACATTGAGTGATAGTCATTGGAAAAGTAACTGTTTTTGTCTTTCAATTCTAGATGTGATAAACATATATTTTGTAGAACATTCAGAAGATAAAACATGAAAATGTATGTTGAGGTTTGGTCTATTGCCATGTACTGTAATGCTAAATTGTATACCAGAAGATCTGGGCTTACAAGTGACTTCTCACATTTACAAGCCTTTGTTGTGCAAACCCTGTTCCTTGATTTAAAACTATTGGTTAAATTAAATTTGCTACACCAATTACTGGAGGAATGAGAGGTAGGTGGGTTTGGAGTGACCTGGAAGGGAAAGAGGAGGAAGAAGAGGAGGAGGAGGAGGAGGAGAGGAGGAGGAGGAGGAGGGAGAGCAGAGAGGAATCTGCCATGAAGGAAGATGGACGATGAGCACATGACCAGGAGAAACAGCAAGTATCTGGGGTGCATGGCTGGGGAGGTAGCCAGGCCAGCAGTTAGAAGAGTGGATGTCAAAGCCAAATAAATAACCATAGTCTGACTCTCATTTATGTGTAAGCTAGTCAGGCATAAGCTTAAATTTATTGTACTACAAATGTAAATAAAGCTAATCAAATTTATATTGCTTGGTGATGTTGTTAGTTTACTGTTGAATTTCCACTCAGTGTTCAAAAGGGCTACTGTGAACAATTATGAAGGGTTTAGGTGGAAACCACACACATGTAATGCATAACATCTTTTCAAATGATTTTTTTTTCTTGAGCATTTAAAATTAGTAGGTCCAGGTGTGCTGGGTGTTCTGCAGTGTTGCGGTTCCTTTTGTCTAGAATGTCCCTGAGAAGCTTTGCTTCCCTTTATGTGTTTGTTGTTTGTATTTATGATTATAAAGTAGTAGTGAGTTCTCTAGACATCCTGTAATGACATTTTAGACAAATCATTTGAGATTCATTATTTGAAATAAAATGATAGGTTCTTAGTATATCAATATCACAATACATAATTATTTATTTCATTGTGTGTATATGTGTGTGTGTGTGTGTGTGTGTGTGTGGGCACGCACACACACACGTGTGTGCACACATTCTGGAGTGACGAGGATGTCAGAGGACAAGTCTTACAGGCTGGTTCTCTCCTGCCACCTTGTGGGATCCAGAGATGGAACTCAGGTCATCAGGCCTGGGTGCAAGCTCCTCTACCCAATGGGCCATCCTGCCACCTCACATTTTAAAATTTCTGGTGTCAAATTTCTTATGAATATCATCGTGTGTTTGTTTCTGTCATCTTTTAGGAAGGTTTTTGAAAAGTTTACAGTTGTTGGGGATGGGCGCATGTGAACCCTGAAGTGCATGTGGAAGTCAGAGGACAACCTTAGGGAGTTGGCTTTCTTCCGTTTCCCACATGGACTCCGGCTCACGCTCAGAATGTCAGGTTCGGTGGCAGCAAGTGTCTCACCTTCTGATACTCCTCAAAGGTCCCATTTTTTGTCTGGTTATAAATTAACTTCGTTTTTACAGCCATGCTAGGTTCACAGTAAAATGCGTGGAAAGTTGGGTTTTCCATTTCCGTCATCATATCCCCACTGACTCTGTAACTCTCTGCTATAGTCACACCAAAGGCACACATTTGTTCTAACTATGAACTTCTATTGATGAATTACTGATAGTCCATAGTTTATGTAAGGTTCATTCTTGATCTTGAGTATTCTATGAATTTTGATAGACCGTATCTTCCGAAATATGTGTTTAAAAGCCTTGCTTATTTTATGTGTAGTAATAAACTTTATATACGAACGTTATATTAAAATGATTTGATATGGTTTAAGACAAAAGGAAAAAGGGGAAGCATTTTATATTATAAAATATCTCGATTTCCTGGCAGCAGGGACCCAGACAGCCAATGACATACAGTGAAGCATACCTAAGGTTTTTGTTTGTTTGTTTTGTTTTTTGAGACAGGGTTTCTCTGTATAGCTCTGGCTGTCCTGGAACTCACTCTGTAGACCAAGCTGGCCTCGAACTCAGAAATCTGCCTGCCTCTGCCTCCCAAGTGCTGGGATTAAAGGCGTGTGCCACCACGGCCCGGCAAATACCTAGGTTTTATTGTGACTACCCATGATTCTACATTTATTTATTTATTTATTTATTTATTTATTTATTGAAACAGCTGAATACTATTTCATTTGGTTGTGTCCTGCATGCTTACTATTCATTAGTCTACCGATATCGATGTGCCTCTCCTCCGGTTGTATTTCCTTGCTATTGTGAATCAGCAGCAATAGAAATTAATATGCAAATATGTGCTAAGATATGGAGTTCTTTAGGTATATGCCCAAGAATGCTGTGGCCAGGTCACACGGTAGCCTAAACTCATTTCCATAATGACTGTATTTGTTTTAACTCCAACGAGCAGTGAATAAATGTTCCTCTTTCCCCAGGCCACCAACAACATTTGTTCTGAAATATTTTAGTGACTCAGATGTCTTCCGTTTTAACCTTTATGTTCTCCTTCTATCTGGGAAACAACCACTCTCCCTCTTCCTCATCTGCTGAGTCTTATGTAGCCCAGGGTTGCCTTAACCGTTTCTTGCGCAGCATGTGGGGTGCTGATTACATGGTATGTGACACCTCAGCTAGAAGAGTCTTCAGTCCTCAATCATGTTGTGTGTGTGTGTGTGTGTGTGTGTGTATAAGTTGCTCATTTTCACAAGAAGCTTCTGTTTGTGGTACTGGGTTGTACATTTTTTATTGTAATTTTTTTGTTTGGAAATTGTGCAGATAGTGGTATGTATATTTCTTAAATTTTCATTTGGCTACATAGTGCTTTCTGGGGATACCTTCATTGGGTAACAGTTTTCCTATTGCTTTCAGAAGATTTTCTGAGTGGCCGATTCCTGATTTCAGTGAGAATATTCCTGATGGTTTTACTCTTTGACTAGGCACCTGAACTCTGGGGCAGAATTTCCAGCCATTTATCTGTGTTTTCCAAGTATGGCTGAGGATGATTCCTTTGGGTCCCTCAGCAGCAAACATAGACCACAGAAATTAACCCAGACCAGCCGTGGAAGGCTCTAGGTTTAACCGAAAGTCTCTGTACTCACCAGAGAACACAAAGTCTCCCCAAGAGCAGATGTGTCTGCTGTTTCAAGTGGTAGAAGTGCAAATCTCTCCCGGGATTAGAGGTACCTCAGAACATATACTTTATTCTCTTGTTCCCCAGGGTCCTCATATCACTCCTTGTCTACCTGGGATGCTGTTACCAGTTGTTTTGTATCTCTTGTGGTCATATACATCTTCCTGATTTCTTACCACTTGGAACTGAAGATGGAGAAATAAATGAGCCAGCCTGGTTATCTTAGAAAGCACCACTGGGTCTAAGGGCTGAGACCTGTGGGTTCTCTACATTACAGAATTGCCTTACTGAGTCCTGAGTAGAGAGTGGTCGAGGGGATCACATGCCTCCCAGTCTGCTTTTAGATAACAAAGCTCTGTTCTTTATTGAAAGGCATTGTGACAAAGTGAGCTAATGTAATGATCTGGCTTCTGAAAATAAGGTTTGAATCCTGGTCCTGTCACCTTTCAATTTGATCCAGTATATATTACCTACTCTTTCGTATCTCAGTTTTTCAGATATAAATGGTGGTAGTCAGGACACCTTTCTAATGGGGTTATTTAGTGCCTTAAGAAGACAAATAAATGTTACAATTGCATATAGGTATTTAGATAGCATACATTAATATGCATTATATTTACATATAGAATGTTTAAATAAGTGCATGGCCCAGGGCAGGCTATTATTATTGAAATAGCCCCTTCATCATTGTTCTTAATTTAGTTTCTTTGACCATTTAGTTGGCAGAAAAATCTCCCCAGTTACCAGGGTAAGTTCTCACTTTTGACTGTACTACTTATATGAATTTCCCATTGAAATGTTTTGTACGTTTTAATACACTTAAAGCTAACCATGTATTTAGGATCAAGGTAGAAGTGACTATCACAGTCTGACAGGGCAAATGCCATTTTAATAATTTAACAATTTGGAATAAAGGAGTATACCCGAGCTGGGCTAGGTGGCACATGCTCCTGATCTCAGCAATCGTGAGGCTGAGACGGAAGGGTCTCAGGGGTGACAGCATCCTGAGGTACAGACAGGACCCACCTTAAGTGGGAGAATCACTAGACATGCAGTTACCACATCGTAGAGTGTATCCTGTGTTTCTTACTGGTATTTTCACTTACAGTGGTGGTGGCAGCCAAGATGGGATGACATAGAACGTATACTGGGCTAGACCCAGGTTTCCAATCCATCTGGACCTGTTGGCTTAGCACCTAGGTGATAGGAATGTATCCCAAAGGGCATCATCAGTGGTGATGCTTTGAGAAAGACCTACACTCACAGAATCCCTCAAGTTAATTTTGTTTATAACTCCTGAAGAACTTCTCTTCTCATTTGCATTGACTCTCAATGACCTACCTTCAGGCAAACCCCGACCTACAGTCAGAGGTGTGGATTAAAATAGAACTGTGCATTTGGATGCATAACAATTTTTACCTATGGGATTTTGTGGTACTTCATGCTAGCAGTACTATAAATGGTGTACTTGGATTAACCAGGTTAGGAGGCAGAAGGGATAGTGCCCGTGCTAATAGGGCCCCTATTCAGGCTTTGTAGACTTTCTGATGATAAACTTCCAGTGTTCATTACCCTAATGGGATGATGGCCTTTTCAACTTTTCTTTTGTATGCTCATGGTGACTGGGATCATTAGCAAGTGCCCTTTGCAATAGGGGCAGCTGAGGGAGGAGGCAAAAGAGAAGCAGCAGGAGAATATGAGCTTGCAAAGATCCAGCTTTTGTGGCAGCCTTGCAGCTTGGAAACACATAGAAAAACGATAGAATAGAGACAGTATCACAAATAACTAAAGCTGTTGTTAACTCATAGTGGGTTTTTTTTCCTTTCATATAATTGCCTAAGTACAGGCAATTCTAATTATAGAAAAATGCCCTTAGAGGTTTGTGAAATAAAAGAAAGGTTAAGTTTAGGAAAAATAACTATTTAACACAAATTAGGGATTACTTTTCTGGCTATATTTCATATGCAAGTGTAGTTCTATTGTAACAATATTATGGCAGGTTCAGATGGTGCCAGGATGGATAACATTTTGATTCTTCTTCTCTTCCTCCTCTTCCTCCTCCTCCTCCTCCTCCTCCTCCTCTTCCTCCTCCTCCTCCTCTTCATCCTCCTCCTTCTTAGAGGCACAGTCTTACTTTGTAACACTGGCTGACCTAGCACTGGCTATGTAGACTAGGCTAGCCTTGAACTCACAGAGATCCTCCTACCTATGAATCCTTGTAAGATTGGGCATTACTTTACTTAGACATAAAAAAGAGAGGTTTTGATCTCATATCTGGCCCATTAAAAGATAGTTTCTTCAGACCTAACAAAATTTCAGCCAAAGTCACAAATACATTTGCAAGTAAATATGTGTAGACAGAGAGATATCCTATGGGACACACTGTGACGTACTACAACTTCCATGATGGGATGTTTTCTGCCCTTTGGGATTATGTTGTTTGTGTGTGTGTGTGGGGGGGTATTTTCTGTTTGTTTTTTGTTTTTTGTTGTTTGGTTTTTTGTTTATTTTGGGGAGAGGTTATTTTTTGTTTTGTTTGGGGGGTTGCAAGGGCAAAGGACGGATATGAGGGGATGGGGAGATGAGTGGGACTGGAATATATGATGTGAAGTTCGCAAAGAATCAATTTAAAAAGTTTTTTAAAAAAATGAATCTCATGAGTTACCATCTACTACGACAGCCTTTCGCCTGTCGAATCCTGTGGTGGCTTGAAGAAGGATGAGTCCATAGTCTCACGCTGTGGAGCGGACTTGGTAGAACTGTTTGAGGATTCGGGGGTGTGACCTTGTTGGAGGAAGTACGTCATTGGGGGTGGGCTTTGAGGTCTCTTCCTCTGTTTTTAAAAAAGTGACTTCACTATTTTATTTATATAAATGTCTTGCCTGCATGTAGATCTGTGTACCACCAGTGTGCCCGGTGCTTTCAGAAGACAGCACTGTAAGCAGGCTGATTATAATCTCTTTGTTGTAGAAGTTGCCTAGACGTAGTACAGCTACACAGCAACAGAGGAGTAACTAAGACAGATCTTCATGGTAGTTTGCTAAAAGAGGTCAGGCACAGCCGTTCCCTGAGATTATAGATTTGTGAAAATCAGCTGGTTTCTGGCAGTGCCCATGTACCCACATTTTCCCATTCCTATTACAGCTTAGAAATGTGGGCCATTAGAGCAGACAATCATTAATAAGAGATAGATTATTCACTCATAAGGAGAAATGTGTTAGCTTGTACTAATGTATATTTAATCCTACCGATATCTGTGTGTTACTATAGTTTGTCTCTTCCTAGATTATCTCGATCAGTTGTTTTATTTACTTTGCTGATATTGTATGGATTTCTCAAAAATTGTTCACACAAGCCAAGTAATATTTGGATGGTGCTTTAAAAATAGTGACTCTATTTCTGGCCAGAAAAATAAGACCCTTTAGAGAATATTGAAGTTCACTTGGATAAGATCTCTCTGGCTGTCAGTTTCAAAATGATGCCATTCCTGCTTTTGGCTGGCCCTGTTTACTAGGGAGTAGGATTCTGTTAGTAATGTGATCAACAATACCATCAGCATAGAAGCCACTTCATATTCATGTGTTAGTTGTGTCCTGCCAAATTAAGTAACCCTGTCTGTGGCTTATATGAAATATTGAGTTTATTAAGGCAAGCTTTCTGTCCCTATTTAGGGCACGGTCACCTGCTGGGCAGGAACGAGTTGATTCTAAAGAAACTGACAGTTTGCCTCCTGTAGAATGATTTTGGGGTCTCTAAGCTCTTTGGCTGATTATCTGCAACAACCAATCCATAAATCAATACTGATGTTATGGTATTAGAATGGCTTTATTGTATTTTACATATTGTAAGCTAAGCTTCTGATTTTTTTCCTTTGACTAAAAAAAAAAAATCATCCCTTTGAATCCATAGCATGGATCCGAAGAACACAAACATTTGTTGAGTGATCGTCTTTGAGCGAAGTGAGACTGAGCATCTATTGTTTCGAAGGGATGCTGGAGAGATGTGGTATGGTGAACGGTGGCATCTAAGCTGCTGTCAGTGAAAAGCAGCCCAGGAAATATTCTAGAGAACTCCTGAACGCAAACGTGTGTGTTTCCTAAAGACGAAGTGTATCTCTTTGATCTAGAGCCAGGCCACTAATCCAGGAACTGGAAAAATCTAGATTTCGTTCATGAACCACTTGCTATGGAACCATCAAAGCGAGTTATGACCTCAAGGCATGCATGGGCCCACTGTGGGAATGCTTACCAGATATGTAAGCCAAGTAGTAAGAAATGGCTGCTTTTAGAGATGTCCTGGCAGCTTTCGTTTCCTGGAACTTTAATTAAAACAGATTTCACATCTACCCTTCACACAGGGATAATATTACCCTATAATTTTCATTGGCAGTTTTTGTGGTTGCTATTAACTAGTACTGCTACTTTTCAAACTGCTTTTGCCACACTGGGGATGTGTCGAATATACAGTGTGACTCACTGTTTGCAATGTCATTAGCTGCCCTGGTCCTTTTTTTTCCCTACAAAAAAACCCCTTTACAACTCAAATAAATTTTATTTTATGTTATTTAAAATACATTGAATATAGGACAGGAAATGAGAAACTTGGAGCACATTTGCTTCAGAAAGGATAAAAAAAAATAATCAAATGAAAAGGATAGAAGGGAAATCGGGAAAGGGCAGAGAAGACAAGGAAGCTTTTCAGAGGCTTGCCCGTCTCTCCATGGCCCGGCTGCCATTTTAAAAATTCTTCTCCAGGTTAGATGAACCGGGTTGCAACTTAGCTGGGGTTTTGTAACAGCCCACAAGCTATTGCAAATGTTCCAGAAGGTGGCAAATATTTAATGACTTGTGTCAGAGTGTAGCTGGTGCTTTCTGGCTCTCTCTTTCTATCCCTTTTACACTGCATCCTTCCTTCCTAGATCTGTGTGAGATGATGCTGTGGTCCAGACAGGCGGGACACTATGTGTGCTGGTTAGATTACATTTTTCTTTTCTTTTTGGTCAACTTGACACAAGCTAGAGTCATCTGAGAAGAGTAACTTCAATCAGAAAACGCCTCTAAGATTGGCCTCTGGGTCATGTCTGTGGGGTATCTTTTTGATTAGTGATTGACATAGGAAGGCAGGTGGTCGTGGGTTGTAAAGGAAAAATAGGTGAGGGAGCCGGGGGCAATGAGCCAGTAAGCGGTGTCCCTCCACGGACTCTGCTTTAGTTGCTGCCCTCAAGTTTCTGCTTTGCGTTCCTGCCTCCCTCAGTGACAGGCTGTGATCTGTAAGCGTAGGCCAGGTAAGCCCTCTTGATTTTCATCACAGCAATAGAAAGGAAACTAGGGCACTGTGCCTAGAACGACTTTCAACTCTAGGTTCTACAAATCTTGACATATCAAGGAAGAGAACTATGTGCCTGCGAAAGTGCTGGAAGCCAGAACTGAAGCAGAGGCCATGGAGGAACACTGCTCAGCCATCTGCTTTTTTATTGAACCCAGGACAGCATGCCCATGGGTGACGCCGCTCACAGTGGGCTGCTTCCTCCCACATCAACCCATCCGTCTGTAAAATGATGCCCAGGCATGCCTGCATCAACCAAGGCAGGTCAATCTTATGAGCACGTTGTCTCAACTTGAGACTTCCTTCTTCCAGATGATCGTAGCTTATGTCAAGTTGACAAAATCAAACCAGACACCCCAATGTTTATACTTCATTTTGTTCATACATTCTTCTGCTGACGAACATTTGAGTTGTATATCTTTAGATTTGGGATATTATGAATAGAGCTGCCATAAACATAAGCAGCATCCTTGCACCCCAACCTTTGGGAGTACCACGTTTCTGCTTCATTCATTCTGGGAGCGTTTTAGAGGTTGAGTCATATATTCCGTAATTTACTGGGGTAGTCCATTTTCACTTACCATGATTTTCATATATTTATCCAAGTCTTTGTATACATCAATTATCATCCTCTTACTTGTATTTTACGGTACGGATGTTCTATAATTTGTTTAGCTATTCACTAGTCATAAGACATCTGGGTTGAATCCAATGTAAGCCATAATAAATAAGGATTCTGTGAACAATTATGCGTAGGTTTAGTGTGAGCACAGGTTTTTATTAATTGGGGACAAATACTCAAGAGGAAAATTTCCATGCTACATGGTAATTGCAGCACTGTTTGGTTTCATAAGAAACGATCCAGCTGTCTCGCCGACTGCCTCTACCTCGTTTCATTCCTGTTGGTGACAGGTGAGAGACCGTGACCTCTCCACATCATCAGCAGCATTTAACCTTGCCAGCTTTGCCTGTCTATTCCAGTAGTTAGACTCCCTACGGATTAAACTAAAAGTTCATTGCTGATAAACTTTTTGCATTTGTTTGCAATCCGTGTGGCATCTTCCTTAAACATTTTCTTAAAGCATTTGTTGATATCGTTTGTTCACATTTATCTTGGTTGCCTATAATTTCGCTGTTGAGTTATGAGAGTTTTCATGTGTTCTAGATACTATTTTTTTTAAAAAAAGAGTTTGTGTTTTGCAAGGATATCCTCATTGTTTGCTGTTTATCTTTCCCCTTTTATGAATAAAAGTGTCTTTCACAGAGAAAAGCTTTAAAGTTTTTGGTTTTCTTACTGTCTACTTTTTAAAATGGTCTGACTTTGCAGTCAAGGCTGGATTTAGGCCTTCTTGGTTAAACTGATCAAGTGCTGGAATTACAGGAAGGGAGCCACCTGGGCTGGCTAAACACTTGATGATTTTTCTTTCTTTAAAAATTGTATTTATATATTTGTTTGTTTGTTTATCTATCTATTTATCTTGTGTGTACATGTATATACACATGTGTGTGTTATGTGTGTGTGTGTGCACGTGTGTGTTCATGCAAAGGCCAGAAGAAGGCATCAGACACCTAGAACTGTAGTAACGGTTGTTAGTGCCCAATATGAGTGCTGGGAACTGAACTCAGGTCCTTTGTGAGAGTTGTATGTACTTCTGATCACTGAGCCATCTCTACAGCCCAACAGGGTTTTATTTCTGATATTGATTTCTGATGAAAATTTAAATGTATTTCAACATATAATATGAAAGAATTCTTTCTAATGTGTGGCTTTTTTTTTTCAGTGCGAAATTTGAGAATTACATCATTGTGTGACGATATTTGTCTTCGGGTGTGTCTTAACTTAGTTTGGGTTGCTATAACTGGAGGTATTCTGGCTTAAAAACAAGACAAAAGGCTTGAGATCTGGAGCTAGAGTACCACCATGGAATGTAGAGGGGATGGACCTCTTCCAATGAGGACCTTTATACTACCTAATATGTGGGCAATATGTTAGCATATGGATTTGGGGAGGACACAAGTGTTCAGTCTAAAATACCACATTTTTATGGGCTACTTATATGGTTCATCCATTTATTCTTTCTTAAGTGACTACTCAGTTATACTAGTGCTCTTAACTTAAAATTTGGCAAGTGCAAATATAAAGGAGAGAAATACACCTGTCCTCTTTCCTTCTACTAGGTAGAATTAAAATGATTAACTATATTTTTAAAAAGATTTTATATATGTGTTTATTTATATACGTGAGTACACTGTAGTTGTCTTCAGACACACCAGAAGAGGGCATCAGATCCCATTACAGATGGTTGTGAGCCACCATGTGGTTGCTGGGAATTTTACTCAGGATCTCTGGGAGAGCAGTCAGTGCTCTTAACTGCTAAACCATCTCTCCAGCCCCCACACGATTAACTTTAACATAAGTGTATTGGTACAAAGTAGTTTTAGTGATTTTTTTCTAAACTACTATATTATTGATAGGGCAATTGTCACAGTATTTCCTGAAAGTTCCACTTATTTATATATCCATAAAGTGAATCTTAAAATCATTTTATTATGTTCTTACAAAAATTCATGGAAAATCTTGAATTTTGTTAGGTCATAAAATAATTTGCCAAGAATTGATGTTTTCAAGTAGAAAACACATTTTATTAATTCTTCCTTATATTTCTCAATAGTATTTCAGGTTTTTTATTTATAAATACCTCAAATATTTTGCATTGAACCATATCTTGGTACTTCTTGATGATTAAAATTCTGATTTTTTTTTGCATTGCATCAAAATGACAAGTGTTGATAGAGTTTTTTTTTTTTTTTACTTTGTACATTGGATTTGTTCTAGAGTCTTTAGATACTTTGTCCAAAGTAAATGATGAGATAGAGATAGATTTTCACCCAAAAATTTTCTTTATTTATTATACATACAATGTATGTGTGAGTATATATTTCTATTTGTGCGTATGAGAGTATACATAAGCGTGCGTACATATGGATGTGTAGGCCTGAGGTCATCATCAAGTGTCTTCTATTGATAGCCACATCGCTTTGAAAAATAACTTATTTTAATAGATTAAAATATCATCCATCTTAACGTTTGAGACAGGGTCTCTCACTGGGCTCATGTGTTAGCTGGAGTGGTTGGCCCACAAGCTTTCAGCCCTCACCATCTCTTCCCTGCCTCAAGTTGTAGGGTTGCAGGTATGCCTCACCGTGCTCAGATTTGTACACAGACCCTGGTGGTCTTAGCTCAGGTCCTCATGCTTGTGAGCAGGAACATTCTTGACTGAGCTATCTCCCAGCCCACAGCCATGTACTCTTACTGAACGAACACCTTATGTTGAAGATATATCATATCATTCTGTAGCTCACCCGTGAGCCTGAAGTGTACTGGCCGAGACTAGAATACAGAATCAAATGCTGTAAAAAAAAATATTTTTGCACTCAAGGCACACTTAATTCAATAAAAAATCAACTCTAAGACACATGCTATTAATTAAAGAAACAATAAGAGATCGGCTTCGTTATTTTGCAACAGTGGCTTCTGCGGGGTGAATGACTGAATTCAAGATGAGCCATCTTTGATTTTCCGTTTGATGTTGCCCACTCAGCCTCTATTTTGGCTGCTGTGCTTTTTTACTGTTCCTGCTTATTTTTATTCTGGCTTCTAGATGCCTGTGGCTGTGTATTCACCAACGCTAAATAAACAGTCTACGTCCTCCAGCTGGATGCCCTGCTTTTTGAGAAATGTCTGCGGTTTTATTGCAACAAGTACTAATGAAAGTTGGTCCAATTACATAAACTTATTAAATATTATATGAATCACGTTGCTACCACCACTGATGTATGTTGTGATTCATTCCCAATTTAATGACAATAAATAGTCATTCCCCCAGACAGGGAGGCTTTTGCAGATGGCTATCTCTGCTCCTCAGCTGGCTGCTGTTCCCTCAGAAAGCTGAGTTGGCTTCTCAGCCGAGGAAACTACAGCATAACCAGGATGCTGATGAAGAGGAAGCCTGAAGCAGTGCAGAAAGGCAGCCGTTCATCACAGGCCAGCATTTCTTCCCATCTGTAGGTATAGGTGAGGAATGCAGGATATGTCAGAGGCAACGTTCATATGACAGATTTATCTCTTTTAAAAATATATGTTCTGGAACTGAGAGTCCATTCTCGACATCGATAGCCAGGCCTAGAATTTACATGATTTTCTGACCTTTTCTTCTTTTTCTTTTTAAACATTTTGAATTAAATTTGCCCTTTGACAATATGTATCTCTCTGTGTAATCTATAATTTAATCTATATCTAATCTCTAGCTGTATCTATCTAATCTATATCTCCGTCTATCATCTGTCTGTCTGTCTATCATCTATCTACCTACCTGTCTGTTTGTCTGTCCATCTGTCTGTCATCTATCTACCTGGCTGTTTGTCTGTCTATCATCCCTATCTATCTATCTATCTATCTATCTATCTATCTATCTATCTATCTATCTATCTATCTATTTATCATCTTCTATCCATCTATCTGTTCATCTATCTATTCATCTATCTCTTATCTATCATCTATCATTCATCTATCTATCTATCTATCTATCTATCTATCTATCTATCACTGTATCTCATTCTGTTTATTTTCACCCCTCATCTCTCCTATCTCCCTCCCACCACCGTCTTCCTGCTTCTTCCCCCTTCAGGTCCCTTTCTCACATCCATATCCCTTTGTTCTGTGACCCAATGAGCTTAGCCTAGGCTGTCTGTATAACTGCAGGTTAGAAATTAATGGCCATAGCTTGGCAGGATCACCAGTGATTACACAACCAAAGACAATGATTGTCCTTCCCCAGAATCCACCCATAGACTTCAACAGTTCACAGAGAGGAGGGGCCACATGAGCTCTGGCCCACGATTGGCTGTTGATAGGCTTAGTCTTGTGCAGAACTTGCATGAAGAACGACGCTGCTGTGAGGTTGAGATTGTTTGTAATGGCTGTGTCATCCCCTGAAGAAAGCATTGCCCAGCCTATGTCCCCAAACTACCCGTGTGTGTGTGTGTGTGTGTGTGTGTGTGTGTGTGTGTGAGAGAGAGAGAGAGAGACAGAGAGAGAGAGAGAGACAGAGAGACAGAGAGAGACAGAGAGACAGAGAGAGAGAGAGAGAGAGAGAGAGAGAAGGGGGAGAAGGAGGGGAGACGGAGGAGAGAGAAGGGGGAGAAGGAGGGGAGACGGAGGAGAGAGAAGGGAGGGAGCTATATGTGAACATGATTACGCATGCCCCTGGAGGCCATTGGCTTTGGATCTCATTGGAAGTTCAGTCTTTTCCAGCTGCCTGATGTGGGTGTTGGGGTCTGGTCTAGAGACACTCTTAAGCACGGAGCCATATTTCCTTCCCCGTGGGTCTTACCTTGTTCCCATTTCTCTTTCAAAGACGCTTTCTGAACCCTGACGGGTAAATAAATAAATCTCCTATGTAGACAAAACGTTCAACTTATCATTCCCTTGAACACCCTTGGGTCTCTGCATTCACTGTTGTACACTGCAAAGATGAGATTAGCATTTGTTTGTGGACTTAAACGTCACATTTAGAAGGCGGTCTGACACTGTCACTTTCACTAGAGAACAGTAGGGAGTTTCCTCTCCTGGGTTTTTTTCTGGACTTGCTTTTATTACACGACTTTACCCATTTTCTGTGGAGCCGAATCTCGTTCCTTTAAAGGCAGCCTTTATTTCTGAAAGTTTGAAACAAAATTCACTGGATACAATTAAATTTCTTGAAACAATACCTGGAAGCTAGACATAGTGGCGCGCACATGCGCCTTTAATCCCAGAGCTCCAGGCCAGCCTGGTCCACAAAGTGAGTTCCAGGACACATAGCAAGTGCTATGCAGAGAAACCATGTGTCATCTCCTGCCCCAATACAAAAAGGAGGTATCTGGTGATGGTATTCTAAAGTGATAAAAGCAAACTGCCACAAGTCTTTCCCTTCCCTCCTTCCCTCCATCTCTCCCTCCATCCCTCCCTCCCTCCCTTCCCTCTCTGTTTTTCTTCTTTCCCCTTCTTGTCTTCCTTTCTCCTTCTCTTCCCCTGATTTCCCTCCTCCGCCTCTTCTTCCTCTGGCTCTCGCTTCCTCCTGTTTTCTTTGTACCTTTTGAACTCTTCCTTCTCCTTGGTTTTCGAAGATGCGGTCTTGCCGTGTAGCCTCGAGCTCACGATCATCACATGTCAGCACACACTTTGCTTAGGCAGTGATGAGAGGCATGTGCACCATGCCCAGCTTAAAATTGATTTTTATTTGGATTTTGAAATGGCTTTCATGACTGGGAAGTTAAACCTAATGGAAGCCTCATTGGTTTATAATTCGAGACCTGGCTTTGTATAAGGTCAAAACTCATTTGTAGGAATACATTCTAGGTTGCCTAGTTAAATGTCAATCATATTATCTGAATTCCTCTTTCGTGTCTTGTCAGGAAATTGTGGGATTAACCAGAGCCTCACAATGTCCCTTTGCTGCCAAATTCAAATCATCTCTCATTTAGTTTGTTCTTTATCCAAGAGGCCTGATAAAACCTATTTATAACATGGGCTCACTTAGTTACTGATGGAAAAACAAGCTATGGGCTGAGAATAAGTGATTAATTCCTGATACACTTGGCTATGTGTGTGTGTGTGTGTGTGTATGTGTGTGTTTTCCAGAAGATTTCCCCTATTCTCTCACTTTGTTATAGTTTGATTAAATTTAAATTTAAATTTAGTCTTTCAGCTGATATATGTGTAATTCTTATTAATAATGAACCTGGGACTTTTAAGAAGTGAACCTGATATTATGTTAAAAAGAGTTTTCACCTTGTCTTTAAGTAGGGAAGACAGTCCATGTTCTTACATTACAAAAGCCAGTGATTCAGTGTAATAAGGGAACAAACAAGAGGGCCCTTGAAAGGAGGAAGATGTGGTGAACTAAAAGGAATAAAGAGTGATTTCTGGGAGGACCAGAAGGAACATGGTTGCCAGCGCACACCAAATACATGTCCGTGTACTGTGCTGGGCATACATATTATATCATCTCATTTAAGCCTGGCAATCAGTGCGTTGGTAGCTATTTTCTACTGCACTGTATAATTTAGGAAGTGGAAACATTATATGTAAGTCCACACAGCAATAAGTAGTAAATTGGCTTCCAACTCGCATCTTTCTAAGTGCAAGTCTCTTTTCTTTCCTTAAGCGCGCTCTTCTTAATCTGTACATTGGCTAGGGCTTCGGAGGACGTGTCGGCCATTCTACCGGAGGAATGAAAAGAGCGCCCTTGTTTGCTTCACGTTAGTCATTAGAGATGCTTTGCAACCTAATTAAAGATGTAAAAGTAATATGAGACATAAGTATGGTAATCAAAACTAGCCGTGGGTCTCTGGGAAATTCAGTCCTCGAAAAAAGACAAAGTCGGCTAGTCGTAGAGTTTCCTCATTACAGAATGAAAGCATTTTGTGTGACCTACAGTAAGCAAGGGGAGGTCACCCTTACGCCGACTGTGCCACTTTGATGTCCGTATTCACACTGCTATCTGGTCTAGCTGATATCAACATTTACTGTACAGTCTATCTCCCTCTGAGGGCTTTTTTTTCCCCCTAATCAAAAATGCCGGAGAACCATAGCTTGCTTTTGCTGGGTGCGTTGCTGCTGCGAGCCAGAAATGTTTGTTTTCTCATGGTGAGGTCACCATGAAACCAGCTCTACACATAGAATTTCAAACATAGCCTTTGTACTCTGCTTTTCTCAGTTAATTTACATGTTCTTACTGTATCACCTGTTTGCTGTGAAAGATGCAGAACCTTTGAGTTCAGCGGGAAGTTTGCTGTTGCCCCATGGCGGCAACTGAGATATTGACAGTAGATGGAGGTTTGAAGGAAGGGTTTCTTACGAGGCTCTTATCCTCTCCTGCTTTTAGACGGATTTTGAAACCATCAGGAGGGATCCTTTGTTTTGTATTGTCTTTCATGATAATATGGTTCATTTTCTTTCCTACTCCTTTTTTGGGAGGGCTTATTTTTGTGCTTTCCATTTTTTTTTTTTTTGTGCTTTAGGTTGTTTATTTAGTTGTTGATCTCCTTAACCAGACTGCAAGTGTTCTCTCTCTTGTTCGAAATTGTACACTCGGCATATAACCACACCCTTGCCACTCATGATCTGGTTGTAGAGTGAACAAATGGCTGTCAAGTGGTTGGCTTCAATAATTGACACTTTTCACTCAGTAGTCACCCAGACCTTTATGTTATAAACACATGACATCGTTGCAATATAAAAAGATAAATACTTCACAATGTGAAGAATTTGAGAGAGCAATATACAACGGAAAGTTTGGGCAAGGAAGGAGATCACACATACATAAGCATAGGCAGGAGCTTCCTCTGTTGGGCTCCTCACAGCTGTAGAGCCTATATCTTTTTCTGCTTGGCAGTTCCCCATACAGCTGCTTGCCCATGGGACTCTGCAAGCTTCCAAAGCTCTGAAGCCATGAACCCTCCAGGGAGGCTGCTGCTCATAGGGAAACCAAGGGACAACACTGGCTTTGGCTGCCAAAGCAACTTAGTTAATTTATATTTTTAGCACTGTGGTCTAGATACTACACGCAGACACTGCATGAAGACTCTGAAAGATGCAAGTTTAAGAGAATCCAACTAACATGGGAGGAAGCCTTCTCGTTTTAGTTTTGAAAGATGACGCTTCTCATACAGAAGACAAGGTAAATTCGTAGATGTTCAATTTCACTAGTATTATAGCTAGTGTTCCTTTAACTTATCTCTGCCTTTATTTCAAGTTTTTTATTTTGCAGAAAATGGAAAAAATATAGAAAACTTTGAAACACTGTTATAATATTTTCTTCTTGCTTAGAAGTAAACTGCCCGAGTACAGTAAAAGACTAATATGGATGCATTAGTCTATTTCAGGTCAAGTTCATTCTTCAATCAGTTATAATATGGGCCCAGCATTGTGATGTGGTTAGGGTGGAAGGATGGTTCAGAGGGGAAAGTGCATACTGAGCAGTCCTATGGGTCTGAATTCAGATTTCCACGCTCGTGGGCAGAGCTGGATGCGGTGCCACATGAGACTGCGATCTCGTATCCGGGAAAGCTGAAACAAGAGATACTTGGGGCTTGTCAGTCTGCCATCTTAGCCAAATTGGTGGGCTCTAGCTTCAGCAAGAGACTTTTTAAAAAATAATTAGGTGGAAGACTTGTTTAAGATATGTGTCAGCAATAAAGCTCACTTGTTGTTCTTGCAGAAGAGCTGTGTGTTTGGTTCCCAGTAGTCACATGGTGGCTCATATCCATAACTCTATCCATAGTCAGTTATTTCTATAACCTTAGTTCCAGGGGACCCAACATGCGCCACACATATATATGTAAAGAAAGAATATTCAAATAGCCATACACATAAAATAAATCAAGGAAAGCACACAAAAAGGAGGTGGAGAATGATAGAGAAAGGCACTGGATGTTGACTTCTTGGCTCCACATATTCACACACACACACACACACACACACACACACACAGACACTGAACACAGACACACATCACACACCCATACAGAAGTAAACATGGTTAAGGCATAGTAGTAGCTCATGCCTATAATCCCAGCACTCAGACCACCAAGGCTAACCTGAACTACACAACAGGAACCAGGGTAGACGGATCTAGGAGAGTCTCAAACCAAACAAAATGTGAGCATCCTGTCCATGTTTATTGCACCCATTATTCATTAAATTAAAACAACTTTATCATTTTGTAAATTGAGATAAGAAATTTAGTATGTCTTATTGTGATATATACACAGAAATGTGATATATGCATATATTAGCATGTGGTATATACACACATATGCACACACACACATACATACAGAAATGGTAACAGTGTGACATGACAACTAGCTAGCTAATATGATTAGAACGACCATTTCATGTGTATACACAGTATATTTCTCAAAATCTTAAGTTGTATGTCATAAGTCTATGTAACTTTTTTTTTTGAGATAGGTTCACATTGTGTATTGTATCCCTGGCTAGCCTGGAACTCATTATGTAGACAAGGCTGGCCTCCAGATCACAGAGATTTGTCTGCCTCTGTCTTCTGAGTGCCACGATTAAAGAAAAGCATATCTACCATGCCTGGTGTATGTATTAGCCTATTTAATAAACCTGTTAAAAATGTGAACATTGTAATTTAATTAAGATTCAAGTTAATGTCCAATGAAATTGGAGACTTTGCTCCCAGCAAGAAGTGTTTGTTGAGTGCCTACATTTGCTAGATGTTTTCCAAGGTCCAATGACCATTTCATGTGTATACACAGTATATTTCTCAAAACCTTAAGTTTTATGTCATCAGTCTACATAACTTTTCTTTTAGATCAGTTCACATTGTGTATTGTATCCCTGCCTAGCCTGGAACTCACTGTGTAGACAAGTGTGGTGGAGATCTTCATGCTTCACAGAGGTGGTGACAACCATGTCAAGTCCTTCAGCAAACAGGAGACATTGAGAACAAACATAGTCAGCTAAGGATAAATAATATGTGCCTCCAGCTATAAATGAGAGACCTGGGGATACTTTTTTCCACTGGGTTGTGTTTGGTGCATTTTTCTTTCCAGTTTCTTACTTCTTTGTGGTATACCACGATTCTCTTCCCTCTTCCCTTCTCCTAGTCCTCCTCCTACAGACTGCTTCTCCCCAACTCACCCCACTTCTACTTGTATCTCCCCTTGTTTTGTATACAGGTCTATGCAGGTGGTCACAGCTCTGTGTGCTCGGGACTGCCAAGCCATGTAGTATGTAGAACTCAGACACTGTTTGTTACATTCCTCCCCTTGTGTTGCTATCTGTATGCTCTTCTACAACTTTGGTCAATATTTGTGTCCCTCATTTTTATACCAGTGCCTCTTGCCTCTGACTCATGGAGGCATATATTTTCTGGAGAGCTCTGATTCCATGTCCAGTGACCCATTTCCTAGTTATCTATAAAGGGCTATGTTCCTTTTGCTTGCTCGTCATAACTCTATAGTACATGATTTCTCTGGTCAGCATTTACCTAACTGTCCCATGTCATTCACCATTCAAGATGCTCAGCTCGACCAGGTCAAGACACTAATACAGAAGAACACAAATTTCCTTCAGGCTTTTTTTATAGGAATAATATATCTATGATTTTGTAAATAAGATTTATTCTTTAAGACTTATACATGTCTTAGTTAAAAATGATCCTTATGAATTTCCTTACTAAGCACAGGAGAGACTAATTCCCTACTTGTAATGATACATACCATCGTTTCTATAAGTTTGTTTTGTTTTTTATTGAGATGCAAGGTGGACATCTCTAGGAATGGCAGCTGTGTTTACCTTGCCATACTCCTCTGGAGTCGTACAGAACAGCCCGGTTATTCTTTTTCAATCTTAGCTACTACTTACAGAGGTTTCCCTCCTTGAACCTTGATTCTAATATGAATCTGAGTCAATTTATCACAACAGGTGGAACATCTACTGTTTATAAGGTACTGTGCTAATGTTAGAAATTATATCTAAAAGTGGTGGCTGTCTTAGACAGACTTACAATTTCATGGAGGTTTGGTTACTTACATAAGTGGACACAGAGTAGGAATCTTCAGTCTTTGATTCTTTACTGGATGGCTTCCTGGGATCCTGTTCAATTTTATTGAGCAGAGAAAACTAACTCATTGCCTATTTTTATTGCCAGAAGGTTTCTATTGGCCACTCTTTCCAGAATTGAAGTCTCCTCTTTATACATACCATCTGTCCCCTTCTTCTACCAAACTTTTAATTATCAAAATATTAATTATCCTCTAATACAGTGTAAGTTATGCTTGTTTTTCTTATTCGTACTTATTTTTCTTGCCTATCATCTATCTGACTTCTTCTGTGCCATGTGGCTAAGCTTTAGTACTGTTCTCTCTTCAAGAACTTAGTAAATAATTGGTGAATAAAAGAATGAATGAATGGGTATAAAAATAAACCCATTCTCCTGAATGAATGCTTAACCTATGGCATGCATTAGATATAAAAGATTTAATAAAATTGCCTGAATTCATAAGTAAAATAAAGCTGAGTAATCCTCCCCTTATGTACTTGATATTTGGTGGGAGATATTGATCCTTAAATAGTTCTATAAATATGTGACTCTAAACAGAATTTGTACATTTTGTCTCCACAAGAAGTCAATAACTACTAATGACTTACCAGACTGTGAACTTTAAAGTGCCTACATCTGTTTTTTAATTGACACAGAAAAGATTTATCTTCACTATACTTATGACTAAATAAAACTGAACATTTCTTGGTAAGGTTTATGAATAAAAGACCACTATACTGCCCCCTTCCCTTATGTCTCGTATCTGACAAATTTTAAAGGAAGGTGATGTCCTAGGCAAATAATGCTATTTTCTTTGCTGCTTAGAGTTTTTATCCAGTGGGATACTATTCAGATTAAAGCTCTTAGAATGTTTGCAACTTCAGATACATACTCAAATAATTTGCTTTCAGTATGGTGCCATTTATTTCAACAAAGCAATGAAGTTTGAAAACTTGATTCTGTGGCATATATATCAGACTTTTCTGCCTCAATGTGAATTTTCTAAGCGTATTGGTTTTGTTTTATTTTGTTTTTTGGCTTTTGATGTAAAATACAACCTAACCTGAACATTCAGTTTCAGGGCACACATATTTTACTCAGTAAGTATTTTCAGTGTTAAGATTAAATTTCAGGAACAGGAGCAAAAATGTGTGTGTGTGTGTGTGTGTGTGTGTGTGTGTGTGTGTGTGCGTGTAAAATTACTTTAAAAGTCTGTCAATCAACATTGCCCATTTTCCTATGTCCATTTGCCAAAGAATGCAAATAATATGAATCTGAAAGTTTCTTCCTTGATTAAACTCAATGCTAGAGTTGCTACTCCTTGCAGTCCAATTTCTATAATAAGCACTCTTCCAAGAGATAGTGGTAAATAAAGCTGTCGTGTGTATTGACAGTAATAACTGAACTATCACTACCCGCAGCCCCTCCTCCCTTCCCCAAATTTTAGAATTTACATAGAAGACTTTATTTTTTAGCTCTAAGTGCATACCAGCTGCAGTCTTTAAAAGTCTCGTATCGTTTTGTTAGCACAATGCCTGCCTACGTGAGCAAAAAACATGGGAACTGTATCCTAAAGCCGTTGACAAGATTTTTTATTTTCATGATTACTTCTCTGCCTCTTTTTTTTTTTTTTTTGCCTGCAGGCAAAGGTTGGCATACATGTCAAGAGAATGTTCTCCAGCTGGGGCCTGCAGTACAGAGAATTGTATATACCAGGGGGCTCATGGGACTCTAGGCAGATTATTATGGTAATATTGGAGGCTGTTGTCCTCTCCCTCCTACAGCTGGGCCGCCTCTCTCATTGTAAGTATTGAAGCAATATGTTTTGCAAATTATACGTTAGGAACAACAGGGACCCAGTAAAGTGAAGAAAAAGAGAAACATTGCAAAATGTTGCCTTTAATATTATATTTTTCTTGTTCATCAAGCAAAATAAATTAAAGCTTTAATTTTTTAAAATTAAATGAGGATCATATATTGAAAAAGAGCTATAAGTGTAAAAACTTAATATTGATTTTATTGAGTGAGAATTTTAAGAAAATATCATTACAGAGAAATTAGACAGTAGCCTGATTCAAGAGAATCATGGTAAGATTACATAATAGCCTTTATTATGAATTTCAAAAAATCCTTTTGAGTCCAATGAAGCTGGGTTAGCAAAAACCGCACAAAAAATATCATTTTAATTAGTGCTAATGTGATCTCGTCATGGTCCAGCTGTTTCACACAGGATGCAAACGTGTGTTACTTTATTAGTAATGCATCTTAGAAAAAAATGTCACTTCTGATTTCAAACATTTGTCATTAAAATACATTTAGTACAATAGTAGAATAACATGACTGATTTAGCCAAAGGAGGCATCACTGAAACATGAGCAAAAAGACTTAAAAGCCTTCTTAATTGAGGAAGAAATGTCTCTCTCTCTGGTCTTCCCTTCTGGAAACATTAACAACAAAACAAGAGTTAGGTTTCTACTGAGAATTTGGGGGACATATAGTGCAGGAGGAAATTAACATCCTGATAATTCACAGATTAATACTTTTCCTTCCTAGAACTCAAAGTCCACTGCCCTCAAATTGAAAATTGTGGATCAGTTTTAACAAATGCTGTGCTATTTCAGCTTGCAATAATGAATTTAAATTTATGCATCAGCAAACACTTCCATGTCTTTCTCAATCAAGAGTCTACAACTCACTCTTTGGCATTCAGTTTTCATTATGTCAGCCGGTGATACCGTGCATCCTCACTGACATGAAATCCTGCACCCATAAGAAGGGAACTACATTCTGATGTTAAAACTTAGGACTATGGCTCAAATACTTCCCAGAAATTCTTATTTTTTTTTAAAGCGAGATTGAGTTTTCTCACAGGGGACAGTAATCTTAAGTACAGTACATTTATTTGTAATGATTCTTCTATGCTTTCGCTACAAACCTATAAAACAGCTCACCATGTGCGATCTTGTGCCAAACTAATATATTTATCTTCTCTATCTGTTTGGCGTCACCCCAGTATATTTTAGCTTGCTATTGACAGGAGTATTTGCACACAATTTACTCCCCTCAGCTAGATATTCATTGAGGAGGGATTTAGTAAATAAAAGACTGGTAGGAAGTGATATTCTGCCTAAAAGCAACTTCTATGCTCTTTTGCTGAGTTATCACTGTCATTTGGAAGCGGAGATGGTGAGAGGACACTTGCTAGTGTTTGTAACATTGTTTCTTATTACTTCAATCACTGTCTCAGTGCCTAGTCAGAAAAGAAGAAAAGATCAACTTGATGGATCTCTCCCAGAAACTTGTATTTTCTGTTTCAAGACTAACGTGTGATGTAAGGTAGCTCCATATTATTGTATTTTAAACTCTTCTTGGCAAGCTTACGTTTTCGAAAAGCTCAGAGGGTGAACAAAGTCACCTTTGAATTTTATAAAAAAATAGAGACTTTTCTTAGATGCTGTCAGTATTTTCTCGGCATATAAGAGTCTGCTTTGACAAAACAATTTTATAATTAATGTGTTTAGACTGTTAGGTCACGTTAAAATACAAGTAAATGACGTGCCTCCCCTTTTTTCACACATGATATCACACTGTAGTAAGTGATTCTAGTTGATATGTTATATAAGCACATGAAGCCATGAAATGACTAAGCCTTGTTCCCCTGTGTCCTCAGGTTGCGTCATTCTCAAATTGTATAACTAATGTCTACTCTAGTAATTATGAGTGGGTTAAATAATCTCCACTAGTATACCCTTTTTTTCTTTGAATTTTTGGTAACATTGAACACTTTCTTGGTGTTTCTTTTCCATTGTTTAAAATACATATATCTTCTGATTGCTTACAGATACTACCATACTGAACCTGCTATGAGCAAATCCATAGGAGCAAAGACCAGCTATGGGTATGGTATCTTTTCCTATTTCCTCAATTACTTAGAGGGGCGTTGATTAAAATAGGTCCAGGCCCAAGTCACACAAAAGATGAAAGTCCCATAAAGCTAAGAATATACCCAGAGCATAGATGACAGTGGACAGAGTCCAAGTGTTGGTAAAATGGGATGGCAGCCGTGTGAGACACCACTTAATGCATGGCAGTTTTCATGAACAACATGGCATGTTGGAGGAGGATACTCATCAAATATGGAATGTACAGCTTTGTTTATATTGAACATATATTGTGTGCCTATGCATGGCTAGCTATTGTCAGGGTTCCAGTAAAATTGAAGATAGAGTTTTTGCCCTTAGAAGAGCATACAGTTTCATTAAGAGTATAAATATCCATTAGAGGACAAAGGGCAGGGTAAAAAAATTGACACATTATGACTGAGTCGCACATATGTTGTGAGCTCACTCTGAGCAAAGCCATGTAACCAGATTTTAAGTAGAAAAGAACTAGATAGAAATGTTCACTTCTGGGATGCAATAGATGATGCTGTTTCTTGGGGGACATGAATAAATGTCTACTCACCCAAGATAGGGAACCATGGACCAGTGTATGGATACTACCAACAGCCAACTTGGTGAACCAACTAGTTTTATTGGGGGGAGCTTACAGGACCAGGAATGGCTCAAAGACATTTGCATCACCAAACTTTACTCCATCCTGGGTGACAGCTATAGAAAGCTGAAACCCTGGAACTGCATGACTAGCAGGCAACTCAACAGTTTGGAGAGTCCATACTCCAGATGCTCAACAGGTCTCAACCTCTTCCAGGCAGTTGTTTTGAGCCTCTCCTAGGCATCTCTATTTGTCTAAGAGTCTCTCAGCAGTTTTTATCATTATAGCTTATTTATTTAGAGGGAGGGAGAGGGTCTAATGAATCTGGTCAGTTTCAGGGACTTCCTGAAACTAATGGCTTGCTTACTTTTTCAAAAACGTTTTGAGAAGCTTGCCTGCAGGATAGAACGTTTCAGCTCCTTTTAGAACAGCCTGTGTCTTAAGGAACATTTCTCTAAAATGTAATGTTTCGTCTTGGAAACAATGACTGTACAACAGGAATGAATGAAGACAGTGAAATGAATGTGAAGATGTGGTAGAAACATTTTGTGGAGTTTCTTAGTGTTAAATGAAAATATGTCAACCTCTTAGATGATGATGACTTAGTTATGTGTTTTACTGGACACATTCTCTCTGAACACTGTTCTTGTAAGAATATTGAGTAGGTGCAAGAAGGCCCAAAGCTCATTCTCTGGTTTTGTATAATTAAAGCCCCAATTGTTTTGAGTCACTTACTGATTGATAGCTAGTGAGAGAGACGAGACCAAGAGTACGCAATGTTCAAAGCACCTTTCTGATCCAGATTTAATTAAAGTTTTCTATCATATAGGCTTTCTGAATCTGCATGTCTATGAGCATGTCCTAGAGAATCTTTATGTTTGATGAATATCCTTAGTCATATTAATGTACATGTAGATTAGATCCACTAGTAGAAAATTTCATAGTTGCAGATGGAGATTGGTCAGCTAACAGGTAATTAGATATTGTGGCATCAGATTAGAATCTAGGAAATTCCAGCTAAAATACTCACAGTCTTATTAGAAACCAGATATAATACTAGGTTCTTTCAAATTTGTTCTCTTTTTAGTTTTCATAATACTGCTATAGAGGTAGGTGTCTGTTTTTCTATTATGTAGGTAGTGGGTAAGTCAACTCAAAGAGGTTTGTGACTACATAATTTCCATGGAATTAAATGACGTATTAGAAGTTTAACTATTTTATTCTAGCTGCCTCTTCTATACTTCATAGTTGTGTTGTGCTGGTGCCCAGGGAGATTTTTTGCACAGTTTCCTTATTGAACAGCTGTATGGCTGAAAGGAATAAAATCCATTTTCCAATAATGTAAGTCAGGAAAACTCTACTACTGCTAAGACTGAACAATTCACCCCAATCCATTCCTTGGAATTGTTTCTGCTTAAGTTAACATAGCTTTGTGAAGGTTTAATAAGTGTGAGCTGATAAACTCATTTGGAAAAAGTTAACACCATATTAAAGATCTGAAACTGAAATTACATCTAGTTTGTGAAAAGCCGGAACAGAATAAAAGTCATGGTGAGGTACGTATGTGAACGAAGATGTCAACATTTCCCATTCTGGCTTTTCAATGAAGCATTAATTTGCAATACAAGCATCACATAGGAACAGGGCCTCTGGAGTCAGGTTACCTAGGTATAAATCTGAAGTCGGCTTCTTCCTCCTCCTCTTCTTACTCACCCTCCCTCTCTCCCTCTTCTTCTTCTGCCTTTTCCTGATGTTCCCCCTTCTTTTGTGCTGGTAATTGAACTCAGGGACTTAGATATGCCAGGCAAACACTCTACCACTAAGCAGTAAGAGCTATATCCCCAACCCCAAATCTGAGTTTTATGACCAAGAACTGTGTGCCATTCAACAAGCTGCTTCGATTTTCCTAGTCTTACTTTCCCCATGTGTAAACAGTAGGTCGTCCTTGATGGAATGTAGTAACTATTACATGGGATGGTTCATGAAGAGCTTCTGCAGCAGTGCCTGGTACATGTTAGCATTCTTCATATGTGCCAGTTTGTTCAACAAAGATGCTGAGCAATTGGGAGCATGTTGCCTCTCTGCCTTCAGCGTCCCATGTCTCGATAGTCTACCTTACTTTTTCCTCCATTTGTAGACAGACTGGCCTGATTTCAGCCACTTCCCTGAGAAGATGTTCTTTCGTAGCACCTGGAGAGGTCCTGTACTATATTTGAGGGATGCTGATAATTTGAAAATAAGAGGAAGGGAATGGAGGAGGAGCTCAAAAGCCCATCAGTTATAGCTTTAATACTTGGGCATGGACAGATCCATCTGACTCACCCCCTTCACCTCCCAGGTCACCATTACTTTTATTTCTGGGTGTTCTTACTTTAGGACACCCAGGGGCTGAGGACATCACTTTGTCTTCTGCTTTCTAGTTGTATCTCCCTAAGATGTCAGCTCACTGTGGCTCAGTCCTGCCTTAGTCACCTCATCCAGCACATGTGGCTTCTTTTCTCTCAAAAGGGGCAGAGGCAGAGAGGGAAGTCCTTCAACTTTTGAAAGCCAAACAGTAAATAAAGTAACTGAAGTAAAGCAGCAAAGCAGGCAGTGACTTGGGACCGCATTTTGCATATAAATAGCTGATTTTCCTCCTTGGAACTACAAACTTGAGGAAAACTGGTTGATATTTGGTTGTGTATTAGAACCCATACATAGAGTCTTTCAAACTGTGTAGCTTTGGGCCACTGGAAAGCTCACCTTCTCTCCCACTGCAGAAAACTAACGCTAAGGATCCGCACAGAGAAATAGTGGCACGTGTGCTTACGCACCTTAATAAGAAACATTTCCCATGGACAAGAATTCTTGAAAAAGGAGGGTGAGACGGATAGTTTTTAATTGTTTTAGCCATTATTGAGTTTCGCTTATATCAGAGACTATCTTGCAAAAAGAAAAAAACTAATAGGATACTAACTTAAAATTGATAATTATACCTTAAAAATTGGTAATGAGTATATTTGTTTTTTCTTTCCTCCAGTAGTGAAAAAACACACTTTGTTCTTTCATGTTCTTTTTTTTTTTGGATATTTTATTTACATTTCATATGTTATCCCCTTACCCTATTCCCACCCCCCCACCAGCCCAGGAACCCCCTATCCCATCCCCCTCCTCCTGCTTCTCTGCGGATGTGCCCCTACCTACCCGCCCACTCCCACCTCCCCACCCTCGAATTCCCCCACACTGAGCGTCCAGCCTTCATGGGACCAAGGATCTCCTCTCCCACCTATGCCTGACAGGGCCTTTCACGTTCTTGAAAATTTGTGAAGAGTCAGCATGGGTTTAAATATAAGAAGCTCTCTAACTGCTCCTGAATTCCTGTCATATGTGCTTTATGAAAAGGTTTCTTGAGGGACTTAACTTGCTGATTCTTTATCAATTTTATTTCTCTCTGTGTCACCCAGTGCTGCATTGTTTCTATTACCATTGTTTATCTCTATATTATTATTGAAGGCAACATTGTATTTTTCCTTTGCTATGTTTTCTAGTCCCTCCTTTTGTCCAAAATGAGGAGCATCAAAATTTAAATATAGGTGACAGAGATCGTTTTAAGAGGCATTTCCTGCTCTTTCCAGCCACGTCTGGTGGGAAGTATTACAATAGAACAATGTGAAGAAGTTCAGGGAATGTCTGTCTTTTTTGGTGTTTTCATGCTGCTTTCTAGTTGATTTATCTCATTATTTAATGCCAAAATGTGAGTCCTGATAAAATAATAATGCAAAATGCTTGCAACGCTTGCTCGGTTTTTATTGTATCAATTTGTATTGAAAATACATAAATTATTTAAAAAATAATAATGCAAAAATTAATTAGGTCTGATGAACACTGGGGTGTTTGTCTTGACAGGCCTTGAATAACTGTGTTTTTGTTCTCTGGAGTGCATAGCACTGATTTAGAAGATGTGAAGACATGGCTGGAGAAAGAATGAAATATCATCTGTTGCCACTGGCCCCCAAGAGCTTTAATTTTCTCCAAGAGCCCCACAGAGGCTTTATGGATTGTCAAAAGGCACAGATTAATCAACTCACATTCCTTGCAGGAAATTTACCAAGTGCTTTTTTACCTGTGTATCCAATCTAATGTGTCTAACTCCGAAGTTGGAACTTGACCCCACCTTGAAATGACTAGTAATTGATTCTCTTCCCAACCAACCATTGGACTGAGCATGGGGGTCCCCAATGGAGGACTTAGAGAAAGGACTGAAGGAGCTGAAGGGGTTTGCAACCCCATAGGAAGAACAACAATATCAATCAGGCTGACCTGCCAGAGCTCTCAGGGACTAAACCACCAACCAGAGTACACATGGAGGGACCCATGGCTCCAGCCGCATATGTAGCAGAGGATGGCCTTGTTGCACAACAATGGGAGGAGAGGCCCTTGGTCCTGTGAAGGCTTAGTGCCCCAGTGTAGGGGAATGCAAAGGCAGAGCTGGAGTGGGTGGGTGGGTGGGTGGGTGAGGGAACTCGGGAAAGGGGATAACATTTGAAATGTAAATAAATGTTACATATATGTGAAGCAATTACCCTCCACTGAGTCAAGGACCATCTGACAGGATTAAAAAGAGCACCTTGAACTTGCATGGTGCTAGAAATACTACCTCTGTCTGCTAACCCTACTGGAAATCACTATAGTTTACCGGGTGTTGAGCAGCTTACTCAGAGGTGTTTGCCTTAGTGGTGAGAACAATTAGCAATTCACTTTTCACTAGAAAAGCTTTTACTAACCAGAGAATATAAAAATACAGACTGAAGAGAAGCAGACTGTATATCCCAGAGCAAAGCTCAAGACTATCTAATATGTATGGGGACACAAAATATCCAGGATTCAACTTAATAAAATTCATAATACATGGCATCCAATCAAAGCATGCCAGGTGTATAAAGAATGTGGAAAACATGACCAGTAAGGAGGAGAAAAAAATATTCATGAATGGAAAGCAAGGGAGAACTCATACAATGTTAGAACAGACAAGGCTATGGATAAGTTTTATCCTGGTATTTCATATGTTCAACGTAAAATAGGGCCAAGGATTGTACTACATTGAAATTCAGAACATGAAAATAACAATAACAATGTGTGAGATTAGAAATATACTGGATTGGATTAGTGAAGATTAGACATTGCAAAATAATGACTGGTGAGCCTACAATAAATGTCATTTATTCTCCTGTGGTAATTGTTTCCAAGTCTTACCTCGTCTTACCATTGTCTTTTAACTTAGGCCTTGTCCTGGAAGCTTTTAGCCTCCATGGAATCTAATCTAGACCTAGAATATTTCCAGCCTTTGAGAGTGCTGCATATGCTCACCCTTTCTAGTTCTTTTTGAACTCTGTTGGCTGGTTTAACTCAGCTGTTCTGGCTCAAACTTCTCTCCAAGATGACTGATACATACTGGCTTCTCTTAGCTTCTGCCTGAATTGCTCTGCTTGGCTTCATACTAACTTTGGCAATATGTTCTAATCTGGCTCTTTCTCATTCTCTACCTTGTTCTCTCTTCCTCCCATCTCTGTACAGCTGTCCCAATAATACTGCCTCTTTCCCCTCTCCTCTTTGCAGCTCTCTCTATGTAGCCTCTCTTTCCTTTCCATTTTCATGAGAGTTTGGCATTTCCTAATCTGGCAAATCTTTCTCTGATTGGTCAATTTGTGTGACTCTTAATTACACATCAGTTTCAAACATGGATGCTTCCTTCTACGAATTAACTTTACCTTTATTGTTTGGGATTAAAAGTGTGTACTAAGGGCGTGCTTGCAGTCCAGCCAGATCACAGAGACCTAGAATGTCTTTGGATATGACCTGAGGTGCTAAATTAAAATATCTCTGCAGTCCATAATATGGAAGCTATATAAACAAAATCTAAAGAGAAAATTAATATTAAAATGCAAAGTATTATAAGGAATCAGAAGACAGTTTTGTTGGCTGAATACATACCTGTAATTTTCCAAGATAAAAAAGGAATCGGCTAGAAGAAACTAAAGCTAATTTTCATTTCTAAGTGTGATATAAACTATAAATCCACAAATTCAATAAATGCCAAGCTTAGGAAACAGGAACAAAAATTACACCCAGATACACCATAATCAAGTTGCTCAAATCAGGATAGGATTTTATTTTTTTAATCTCTTAAAATCACCTATCCAAAGGGAGAGGAAAGGGGTTCTCTGTATGGCAAATAGAGAAACAAATGATAAAAATAACAGCAGTGTTTATTTGCAAAAGAATGCAAACAGGAAGGCTGTGGAAACATTTAATATTGGGGAAAGAAAAAATACGTAATGAAAATAACTCTTAGAAAAGACAGGAAAATGAAGCCCTTTTCAGACAACAAACATTGACAAGAAACAATCACTGAGACTTCTACTGCCAGAAATCTCACAGGAAGTCCCTGTTTCAAAGAAAAATGACACCAACTACATCAACAACAAAAGAAAAGAGAACAGTGGAAATACATTTGTGGAAGAGGTTTCCACCTGCATTATCCAATATAGTTCTTACATTACTTCTGTGGAATGATAGCTGAACCATGAATTAAAATGAATGGACCATAAGGTAGTCACATATCTAACTAAGGAGGCACTATTATGTGAGTGAAAAGAAAAAAAATAGACAAAAATCAATTTTTGTACAGAAAATGATTTAAACGTTAGGGAAATTAAAAGTTACCATGAAAAGATTGGTAAACATTTTTAAAAATTTGTCAGTAGCAGCCAACCTGCTGTGCTGTCAATTCTCAAGTACCAGCTTGATGAGGTCTAACATCACCTAACAGATAGGCCTCTGAACTTGCCTGCAAAGGATCGTGTTATGTTTATTGAGATGGCAGGACTCATTCACTCTGAGTAGCCTCAGTCCTGTGATCCTGGACTGTAAATGGGGAGAACAAGCCAAGATCTATTTTTATTTTTTATGTGTATGAGTATTTCTCCTGCATGTTTGTGTATGTACCACACATGTGCCCAGTGTCTGTGGTGGACAGAACGGGGAGTTGGATCCCCTGGAACTGGAGTTATAGAAGGCTGTAAGCTGCCATATAGATGCTGGGAACTTAACCTGGGTCCTCTGCAAGAGAAGCAAGCGTTCTTATCCACTGATCTATCAGTCCACTCCTCTATCATATATGTTTAAGTCTTATTTATTGGCATCTGTCTCAAGGACAGGCCTATTCCATTTCCCTCTATATATTGGCATCTGTATCAAGGAGAGGTACTTCTTTACTTTCCTTCACAGAGCTTGATAAACATGTTGCAGCAAATATATGTCCATTATCTTAAAAGCAATCTGCTGTCAACAAATATAAGGCTACTTCTCAAATCTAATAAAATATAATTGGTGATGCTACTTATATTCTATGAGCATATAGTATCTGAATGATAAGGGGAGTCGCCACCTTTGAAAGATCTTATAATTTAGCATTAACAAGAACATATTAATGTCAGTTGAAGTGGCGGACACCTGTAATCCTAGCACTCAGTAGGCTGAAGCAGGGGAATTGAGAGTTTGGACTCCATAGTGAATTTCAGGCCAGTCTGGGCTTCATGGAAAGATTTTTTTCTCAGTAAAACAAAACAAAAGAACATGTTAAAAATTACAATGATAATTTTCTTTAAATATATTGAATTAACATACTTAGGTATACTATAGGGAAAGGTTCTTTTATCTTAATTTCTTCAGTTGGAAACACAAGCCACAAAGAAAAGAGATGGCTGCTTCAGTTTCCTGGTAGGTCACCCACAGAATCCCTGCTGTGGAGGTTTACTACTCCCTGCAAAGCTGTACATTTGGCTTCCCAGTTAGCAATATCTCCATCATCCATCATGAGTGAGACCTTGGTAAGAATTGTGAAATCTTAATTCTCATAAGTGTCTATTGAAGATTGATGACTCTTGAGAATTTTCATAGGTTTGATACATAGAAAACAGGAACACAAAACATTCAGTAGATACTTACATGTACTCCATTATCCTGCACATTCCGTTAGGTTGTTGAGGCTTTCTTTTCTTCATTATGGTCCTCTCGACTACACATGCTCCGTGGCTCATGTTTCACTGGGCACCAGCATGCATAGCAGCAAATATTTACTAATACAATGAGAAACCCCTCGGCGAGGTCTCTTATCTCAAAGAATGTCTACTCAAAAGGTGGTCAGGAGGGGAAGAAGAAAATCCTTAAGTAAGTCAACCATGAGGTAAAGATGTTCTGTAAAGAAAAGAAAGTAGGTCATTGAGATAAAGGATAGTTAAATACAAGACGGAAAGTTCCAGGTTGTTCTCATTTAAAGATGCTTTGTATCAGCTGAAGGAACAAAGAACCAGCTCCGTGATGCCCTTGGGAGACTCCTCTAGGCCTTCAAGGTAGCACATACAGAAGAGTGAACTTGGTACATAATGTAAAAGGCCACTCTGGCTGGGCCAGCATAAGTGAGGAGAGAGGAAGAGAGGAAAGAAAAGGGGGATGCATGTGTGACAGTTTTATGAGGACTTTAGTTCTTAAAGTGGAATAAACAATAAAGTTTGGTAGAGGAACATTCTACATTTTAGGTGGATCAAAGGCAGTAGAAGTCGTGTATCATGTAGGAGATGACTGAAGTAGCTCAGGAAGGAGAAGTGGCTTAGTGTGACATGCAGCTGTGCTGAGATTCTGTTGGAGTCTAGACATGTTACAATAATTTCTAGATGTAGCAGAAGCAAGTGTGAAGGAGGATGCCAAGCTTGCTGGCCTGAAGAATCAGTTTGACATGGCCCTTGCTTCCTAGGCTTGGGGATGCTTTGAGGAGAACACTTTGGAGGAACACGAGGATTCAGATTTTGGCTTGTGAAGGAAAGGTGTCCAAGTGGAGCTGTGGAATTGTTTAGAGTTGTGTAGAGATCTTTCCTAGTGACCTACATTCAGGCAAAGAGCAAGGAGGTGATTTTCAAAGCAAGGAGACTCAATAAACGCTTCAGGACATGCCACGTCCTGAGAATGAATGTGGGAGACGAGAGTCTTCCAGACCTCACTCTCCAGCCTGTGTCCATGATGGGGCTTGGAGTCTCTGGCTTGTGGGCTCTTTCCTACTTTCCCACATGCTGAATTCATCTGAATTCATCATTGATTTTCTTAACTAGTCTCTGGCTTCACTGGTAGATGACAGTATCCATCGATTCCTGAAACTCTATGCATCATTAACACCAGGATAAGAAATGATGTGAAGTCACTGTGAACCATTGGTGAATTTTGAAGAATCCCCTAAACTAAACAAGAGAAATGCATAAAGTTCAGAGGAGCAAAGGCCCACTTTCACAGTGCTGTTAGTGCAATGTTTTAAAGTTAGTGGAACCTAGGAGTGAAAGGAATTCTGTCATCTCATGCTTTCTTTAGCTTTCAAGTTGGTTTCTTTCCTCTTTCACTGATGGAATCCCCAAGTGGAAGTTATTCTTAGGCTTGGGAAATGGTAGCTATACACAAATTAAAGACTTGATTATTGCTGACCACTAAGATTTGATTGTTCAGGGACCTGTGAAATACGAATTATATCTGTTTCACTCTTAAATGATAGTGTAAGAACAGATGCAAAGTAAAACCAAGAGGTTCAAATTTCCCTTTTGAAAACCAAGAAGTGGTTTTCTTTTGTTTCCTCTATACCTTTGTTTCAGAAAACTTTATTTTTTGCAATATTTCTCTCTCAGATATATATATATATATATATATATATATATATATATATATATATAAATACATATGTTTAAAGACTATATTGAGACTTTGACTTTTTTATAACCCAGCAATGACTTTCCAGAGAAATAGAAGCTGTGTGTTTGAAGTGTAAGTACCAAGGGAAAGACCTCCAGCTCCTGCTGGAGCATACAGGCTGGAGAGAGGGGACAGGAGAAGCTTTTTTTTTTTTCTTCTCTGAATAGTATCAACTAGCTATTCAGTTATATGAAAGAGTGAGAGTTCATCATTTCTTTGAAAACAATTACATATTACCTGTGATATTCATATACGTCTCTTCCTCCTTTGTGAGTAGATTTTTAGATGGGGAGAAGATTTTGTTTGTAATTAATTTTCCCCAGCATTACTTTCAGATAAAGCAAATTTTAAACTATTGACAGCCTCTTTCAAACACTCAAGACCATTTTTGTTTGGACATGAAGCACCCTGTGCCACCTCCCAAAGGCCCATGAGTGAGAGACTTGTTCCAGTGCAGTAATGTCCAGAGAGGAGGATTTTGGGGAGGGGGAGGTCTCTGACCTTATTAATGAGTGATTCCCTTGATAGAGTCTTTATATGATGGCATTATGAGCTAGTGTAATGTAGGAGGTGGGTCCTTGGTGTAGGAAATATGCTACTGAGGATGAGTCTAAGAAAGAGAGCTTGACTCAGGGCTTTTCCTGTCACTTCTTTCTTCTCCCTCCCTGCCAAAGTGTGGACAGTTGATTGCACCACATGCTAACACAACAATATTTTGCTTCACTTTGCAGCCCATCAGAATGGACTTGGATTGAAATATTTGAAATCTTTCCTTTCTTAAGTTGATTTCTCAAATATTTCTCACCACAGTAAACAATATGATGGCTGAGTCATTTTTGTTTTTTGGTTGCATCTTCTAACCAGTGAACATTTTTCTTTTGGAGGTAGAACTGGCATTTAAAGACTGGGCCTCTTCCCTCTTAGAGATAATTCCAATAAGCCATTGTTTATAATTGTCAGTTCTTTTCAAATGTTATAAGACTCGGAGTGCTATTAAAAGCATATTGTTGGTGTATATATTTATTTTCTAGTTGCATAATAAGCCACCATGAGCTCATCTAAAAATCAGAAATCAATTTGTCATAATCCGTAGGCTTGAAACTCAAGGTCAAGGTATCAGCAGAGTTGGTATTATCTGAGTGCTGTCTCTGGTTTATGAATGCCACTTCCCAAAGTCCTCCCCCTTCTTCCCTGCACTTGCCTCTTAGAACATCTTACTACAAGGACTCTAGTCCTTCTTAGATCTGAACCCACCCAATTGCCTTGTATTAGCCCAATTGCCCCTTTAAAGACCCTGTTTCCAAAACAGAGCCTCGTGCTAATGCACTGCAGACTGACACACAACGTTATGCATTTTGACAAACACGGTTTGGCTTACAGCAGTGTACACACTGAAGCTGCTATTCAAACACATTCAAAGGTAGTTTTATCAAAGTGTCCTGGACTGACCAGGATGTTTCTCATTTAAAATTCAGTATTCTGCCTATCTGAGCAAGTCTCTGAAATGAACCTTTGTATTCTGCTTCTTGTTTGCTTGTTTCTGAGAGCATTGGATTGTGTTAGAATAACAATACACACCGTTGATATGCTCCTTCAGAAGAAAAAGGAAGGAGCCATACAATGGAAAGTAGTCTAAAAAAATGCATCCCTATAACTGAAAACACATCCCAAGATTCTTATTGCGTTCCCAAGTTAGTCCTGTAAGTTTTTTCTTAAATATGACAGAATAAAATATCTATATTGAAAGCACCACCCTAAATCACATGCATGTGAAGCCCCCAAATAGTACTTATGGCCCTAATTAAAACTCAATTCTCCTGGTGTTCACTATCGTACGTGTGGGGGAGGAGATAACAGATGTACACATTTCATGACCTCTGCATATACTTGTGTTCATTAAGAAAACGGTGCTTTCTCCCAGGCAGGAAGTGGCTTGCCACGAGCCCCGAGCCTCATGAAAGGAAGGGGAGGATAAAGACATGTTGAAAGGTTGGTATACTTTCTCCTTAGACATTATATTTGTCTCCTTCTATTAGATTTATTTTTGGCACAGAGAAGAGCACATCCATATGGGGAACTCTTTAGAACTGCTCGTGAAGAGCAGGCGCACTTCCAAGAGGAAATGTAACCGTGCCTTCATCTGGTGGAGCGGATCAATGCGCCGTAAAAGATCGTGTTCAGTTGCCTCCTTTTTTTTTTTGAATTAGAATTAATGGCTCATTAGTCTTGATCATATCAATATTATAACACCACTTACATTTGATAGGACAGGGAAGGGAGCCGATGGAGTGCACTTACTTCTTTTCTTCTTTCTGAGTTGACTGCACCAGCCTCAGGGAAAAGCCCAAGATCTCTGAGGTGGCCCTTTGCAAAAAGGCTCCATTTAGGGAAAATGCAGACTCCTGGGTGAGGCGTTTGGAAAAAGAGTTAAAAGGTTCTTAAGGTTTGGGTCACACGGGACATAGATTAGTGTTTCTTCCACTTTAGGCAGCTGGCTCGAGCCTGGGAACCAGACACCCTCAACATTTCTTTGACCACATGTTGGACCATATGTTGGAAACTGAAAAAGAAAAAAAAATAGACATTAAGCATCTCTTGAACATCTCTTCCAAGGGAAATTCCATCTACAAAGGAGCATATATTCATGCAGGGTTTGGGGAAAGAAGTAAATGGAGACTTTTAAACTAAAAATAAGGAATTTGGTCAGGCATATGGTGATTTTATTAAACAAGTCCTTTCTTTCACAGATACTAGATTTGGTACAAAAGAATTAGCAACCAGAAAAGCTCTGAAATGAAAGCAAACTAACTTCATTGAAGAAAATACTAGACCCACACTTAAAACTATAGCTCCGTATGGGTTCTTCCACTGGCTGAGTGTGGGATCTATGGGGAATAGCAAGTACTGCTTATCTGCGTCTTTTTTTCTTTGGTTGTCACAACTCCCCCATGTCTCTCATCCTATTAGTTAGCAATGTCACCAAATACCTGTCAGGAAGCAGCTTACAGAAGGAAGGGTATATTATCTTGCCTAACAGTTTAAGACAAAATGCAGCCCATCATATCAGAGAGAGGGCTATGGCAGAGTATAAAGCTACAGGAGTGTGACAACCCCTCACATTGTATCTGTAGTCAGACAATGGAAAGTAGATCAGAAGCCTAGCCAGTCTACGAGCCCCAAGGTGCTTCTCCAGTGAACCACTCCCTTCAGTGATGAAATATCCCAAATTCCATAACTTCTCAAACCAATGTCACCGGTTGGGGATCAAGTGTTCAAACACAGGAAGCGATGGGGCACATTTCACATTCAAAACCCAACAAGCACCTTAGTGGGCTGCACATCCACAGCAAGTGGGTTGGATTGTAGCTCCACAGCCATAGTAATTGGTTTAAAGGTGAGACACCATCATACCCGATATGCTCAATGGGTGTCTTCCATGGGATTTTCTTGGAACTATTAGAAATCAGGCACTGCCTTTGCACTGGGATTATGTAGTAATAACCTGAGCTGATTTCTGGAGGTCTCTTTCTTTGCTGTAGAAAAGCCTGTGAAGACAGAGATGAGCTGGAAAACACATTTTAACAGTTATATTTCAGTAGATGTGGAGCTAGTCACCCTGGAAGTAGTAGCATTGTGTGCTAAGGAATTGGGTGCTAATTTCAGCAGTGACTTGGCTGTTTCAAACTCAGTTATTACCCTTGCACATTTAATTTATTGCCCAGAGGTTATCATTCCTCATTTGTGAAGGAACAACCTACTGAGTGAACCCCTAAGTCTCTTTACATCTCAGAGCGTTCCAAGAGTCTAAATCTAAACACCGTGGCACATGTTATAGAAGAATTTATTGTAATGGTGCTCAGCCCCCAAAAGAAAAAAAATCTCGGAAACCTCTGGATTTTTTTCTCAAAAATTTCCTTCAGGTATGTATACTTAGGTGTTGGGTTAAGTTTATCTTTAACAATGAATAAAGCGAGTGATGAAAAAATTAATAGCATGAACAGGATTAGAGGGTAAGCTTTCAATCCCTTTTAAAAACACAAACAGCTTTGATGAGAGGAAAGTGTGTTGAAAATCTAATGTCTATTCATTAAAGTACGCCTAAGTGTTAAATATAGCTATTGCATCTACTTCAAAGCAATGAAACTTAATATTTTTCTTAAAACATAATTAATAATTAAGACTAAGCAATCCCTTTGTACCAATCAACATAAAGTTAGTGTTCGGTTCAAAAACTCTGTCCATAAATGCTGTCTTTCATCTTCCTGCATCGTGAGTATATGTAGGCAAAGAGAAAAGAATGGGGAGAGAGATCATATCATTTACCTTGAGAATAGACATCCAGTAACTGGGCATGCTGGCGAAGATTAAACAGCATGATTTAAGAGCTGGAGTGTCCAAGCTCCCATTTCTTTTCATCGGTACTCAGTTTTCTTAAACTCAGGGAGAATAATGAAAAATTTAATATAAATATCTTTTCTTTTCCTACCCCATGAGGAGCACTACACAAATTTTAATAAGCTAATTTTTAGACGAAACTCAGTGTGAATAGAAATATCAGGTTGACAGTGTTGAAATATGACTCACTGCAGAACAGGCTCAAATGAAGGGCAGCACTTAGCATCCACAGCAGTTGAAAGCTACTTGCGAGCACACTTAGCATCCTTTCCTGATGTGGGGATATGGATGATGAAAGTCGTGGATAATGATAATCAAAGTGGGGAAGAGAGGCTTGAGTAAGCTCCAGCAATTTAAAAACCCATAGGGGTGGATGATGTTTTCATTGCTGCCTCTTAGTTTCCAGAATGGACCACCAGTTCTCTGTGAGGAGGAGTCTGATCCTGGCCTCTCTTCATGCTCCCTGGAGTGATTACCTCCACAAGCACTGTATTGGAGCCTGACTGTTGTGTGGTACCCTGTGAGTGCTTTGGCTGAGGTTTTGGAAGAATGGTCTTGTTTTAGTGGTAGGGTCTCTAATGTATTGTCAGGACCAAGAGGGAAAAAAAAAGATAATCCATTTTCTAATGCAGAAGTAACTTAGGAAATCCCTGATGAGAAAGTTCATCCCTGACTATTTTTGAAAGTGTTTTCCAGCACTAATTTACAAGAGTAGACTTTGCGGTTTGTGCCTGTGTATAAGATATCAGAGATGAATCGTCTAAGGAGTGAATGATATTTGTGCATTATCAGCTTTGGGAGGCTCTGGGAAGGCATAAAAAAAAAGCAGTGCAACTTCAACTCTTAACAAGATGTGCAGTAGGCTTCCTTTTCATAAGCAGAGAATGAATGTATTCAAGAAGCATTTGTGAAGTTTCTGTGGATATACAGTCCCCATGTAGATTAGCTCTTCTCAGAATTTGGACTTCATAAGAATCATTTAGTAATTTTAAGTTAACTAGTTTTTAGGTATTATCACCAGAAATATTGAGCCTTTGGAGTTGGGGAAGGATTATAAAACCTGTTTTTCATGTGAGATGCGTACAAACAACCTGGTTTCTTAACACCACTGTTTTTAAGCGGTACCAGTATTAGTTTGTCAGAGATAACTGCTTAGTAAAATATCCAATGCCTTCTTGCCCTGCCTCCAGAGAAAGAGACAGTACAATTGCTCAGATACACACAGAAAAATTTAAAGCATCTTAGACATGACAGGGTTTTATAGGACATTTGAAAAGTAACCAAGACTTTAAGGAAAGTGACATATGACCCAACCTTTCTGTTTCTTTCCATGAGAGGAAGATACAACAGAGACAGAGAAGCTACATGCTTGCCTTATTATTATTCCGTTAAGAGTTGGAGTTGGGGTTTGGAAACATTTGTGCTTAAATGCAGCTACAACACAAAAAGATACATAGAGTAGTATCCTATTAAAACGCATGGGAAAATATAGTGATGCAACTAAGAAGCAATGTGACTTCCAGATTTCAGTTGACAAAACCAGAGATGTGTCAGTAGTAGTCAGTGATGTGCAGTTTATAAATCATATGAGGAGAAGTTTTAGGCCAGAACTCTGTAGATCTGTCACTCAGATTATATTAATTAATAACTATTGAACACCACTGGATTTTTACATGAATACATTCATTTAATGTTTTGAAAAAAAACCCTAAAAATTGGAAATGTTGCTTCCAATTTCAATTATGAAATTGGAAGTAACAGTCTTCCAAGATCAATCTTGTCATGGTTTGCACCGGTGGGAGATAGAAAGTGAAGATGCTAACAAACATGTCTGCATTTCCAGTCCTCTTCAAACCAGCCTTGTAGAGAGAGCTTGGCACACTCAGTCCTAAGCAGGAAGTCTTCATCAAATCTCTCTTCTTAGGGCTTAGGGAGCCATGCAAAAGGGAAGGTAGAAAGACTATAAGATCTAGACGGGGTGGAAGACACCAAGGAAGCAGTGTCTTCCAGACACGACAGGACTGAGGCACACATGAACCCATAGAGACTGTGACAGCATGCACAGGGCTTGGACAGGCCCAAGCCAGATGGGCTCCCAGAGATGAGAGGGAGTGGACATGGGCCCCCATTACTAAAGAAGAAACTGTCTCCAATTAACAGCCTCTCGTAAAGGAAAAATTTAGTTTTCTTCAGTGTTGTCTCACTGGGAATATAAACTATACTTAAGGGGTAGGCCCTATACCCAGCAGTGGATGTGAATATGGAATGGACTTAGTGGTAGATTTTTTTGTCTCTTATTGCTTTGTATGGACATTAAAAAATCTTACCAGTTTTTCTTTGTATATTATTGTTTCTGATTTTATGTTTGTGTATGTGTGTGTGTGTGTGTGTGTGTCTGTGTGTGTCTGTGTGTGTCGCGAGCACACACACAAGCTTCTCTTGCTTTTTTTAAAAATCCTGGTATGTTTTTTTTTTGTTTTGTCTGCTTGCTTCCTTGATTGTTTATTTTATTTTTTGTTTGTTTTCTAAAGAGATTGGGAAGAAGGCATGGATTTGGATTAGGCTGGAGGATCTAGGAGCAAATGAGGGGGAAACTGTGATCAGAATACACTGAGTGAAAAAACAGTTACTTTCAAAGAAACAAAACAGCCATTTAGACAATCCTGTTTTCTCACCAGGATGACTTCATGCTTTGGGAAATATCCAGATAACTAGATTACAAGATCAGGATCGTGAAAGGGTTCTGGCAGATTAAAAATATGTTAAATTATGATATGACTTGTAATATGTAAGTGTGTGGTTTCTAGCAGCCATTCCTAACTCCTGGCCAAAGAGAAGTCTGTGACATTAACTGTGACTCTCATTTTTCATTAATTTCTATTTCTAATAATAATTCATGAAACAATATGGGTCAGAATGTTTTAATCCTAGTATTTTCAGCAGCTTTCCTGTGTGTGTTTCACCATGATTTCTATATGCTGCCATGGTTCTTGTGGTTTTTCCCTTCCTTCCTTCCTTCCTTCCTTCCTTCCTTCCTTCCTTCCTTCCTCCCTCCCTCCCTCCCTTCCTCCCTCCTTTCATCCCTCCTTCCCTCCCTCTTTCCCTCTTTCTTTTCTCCCCCCCTCTCTCTCCCCCTCTCTCTCTCCCCCTCTCTCTCTCCCCCCTCTCTCTCCCCCTCTCTCTCTCCCCCTCTTTCTTTCTTCCTTCCTTCCTTCCTTCCTTTCTTTCTTTCTTTCTTTCTTTCTTTCTTTCTTTCTTTCTTAGGCTATTAGCTCAACAAAACTAAGACATTTAAAATGTTTATCTTTAAGCATGTGAGAGTCTGCCTGCATGTGTACCAGGTACATGAGGAGGACAGAAGGGGACATGATATTGCCTGAAACTGGAGTAACAAAGGGTTGTGAGCTGCTATGTGGATGCTGGAAACAAACTGGGCCCTTTGGCAGAAGCAGAAAGTGCTCTCAACCATGGGGAATTCTCTCCATCCCCCAACCCCAGGCACTGATACTTGGGTCCTTACCAATTTGTTCATTCAGGTGACAGTGATACTTAGGGAAAGACCTGACAAGACTGGCTCTTCCCTCCTCTCTTCCTTCTCATCCTGATCATCTTCCTCACTTTCGTCTATTCTTTGGATGAATTCTATATTCTAAATATATATAAGATTTTATGTTAATGCAGAAATAAAGTTATTCTTAGGAAATTTAGTGAGACAGAATTGTGTTTCTGCATTATTTCAGGTACAGAGGTAATGAAAGAAGTATGATGTTCCTTTTATCGAGGAAGGAAAGAGACATTTATTAAGGCAGACACAGGACTTTGGATAGAAAAGAAGCGTCCTGATTTGGAAAGGAACCATAGGTAAATCACGATGAGAGGAAGGGTAGGAGCAATGACAATACTGGTTAATGGTGTGAGATTTTGAAGTTGCTACCCACTTTTGCAGGTTGTCTTTCTTGCTCCTATAAACTCTGTAGTGGCCTTTACTCCTGTTCTTTAGGAGAAGAAATGGAAGACTGAGAGTTTGACTTGCACTAGGTTCTAGAGCCGTATGGTAAACGTGGCCACATCACCAGTGATGTTCTCCAGATTCTTCCTCATCTATTCATTCCAACCTCCTTTACTCACTATGCTGTCTACATGGTTGGAAAACTCTACTGAAATCAAGCAGTTGAAGAGGGCTCGAGGGAGGCAGTTCCCTCAGGAAAGGGCTTGCTGCTGTGGAAGTCTAAGGACCTGGCTTTGGGTCTGCAGCCCTCACATAAATAGCTGAGTGGGTGCAGTCCCATATGCTTGTAAGTTCAAACCAAGGGAATGGAGAGAGAAGGGTCCTGAAGCCCTTGCCACCCAGTGTGTATGAATCAGTGAGCTAGGTTCAGTGACGAATCCTGCCACACACACACACACACACACACACACACACAAAGGTGGAGATGCAATTGAGGAAGAACTCTGACATCATCCTTTGGCTGCCAAATGGACATGCACGTGTGCCACTATAGATATTGTGTATAACATACACATGAATAAAATATTCTTTAAAACTCTCTGATTCCTCTTTCTTTCTCTGAGTGGAAAGAAGCAACTAGAAAAAACTCATCTGTCATTCATAAGACAAATCAGGTCAGATTACACACATTCTCCTGCTCCTGAGTTCTGCTCAATGTCTCCCAGGCTCAGCTGGCTGCTCTGTCAGATTTCCTGAATGGAAGACCTGGAGTGTCTATAGAATGCATTTTGTCAGCCACTAAGAGCACTTTTACCCAACCAAAGTGCAGGTGTTTGTAATTCAGCCAGTACTGTGGCAGTCCAACATGAAATTAAAAACACTGGGATACCATGTCCTGTTGGCTGAGCCTTCAGAGGCTGGATGGAGAAGGATAGCCATTTCCTAGTATCAGCTAGAGATTTTTTTTTTCCAGAGAGCATGAAATCCCCAAAGAAAAACTAAGTGTATTCTGAGTAGAGTTTATATTAAGTACCTGACTCCTGCTGTGAACAGTGATATGTAGTTATTTTATAAATTAGCCACATTTGAATTCTAAATCACCACAGGTACAACAGAACCTTTGATATAAGAGTGAGCTTATTTCCTAACAAACAGAGTCCTTGCTCAACAGTGGGCTGGGGGGAGGGTTGGCTCTGCTGTTTGAGGAACTTATCTGCAACTAAGTAATATTCTTGGTACCTGGTGGTACAAAATAATGATATTGATAAGGAAAGTAAATCTGATCTTGGTTGTTTTGTGTCAAAATAGTAGAAGAAAAATTTTTGTGCAAGTGTGCAGAAAAGTAATAAAACTGCTTAAGGAACAAATTTAATGGCTTCCAAGACTATATATTTCTAATAATTGTTTATACTTCTAATTTAACACTATTATTTCTACTAGGAAGCTCATTTCTAAAGGTGGAGAGATCGGAATAAAACTGAAAATTCTTAATTCTCCAAAGGAATTCAGAAGTATGAGGTCTGATTTCTATCATGTTCAGTTCTTTGTCTTAAAAAAATTCTTGTAATAAATCTTGTGCAGGCTTCTGTAGTTTTTCCTTGTTCTTCCTCAAGGCATGTAGGGAGTGAGGAAGGCTTAGATCTTAGGCAACTTTTCTGTAAATAATTTTTAGATTATTACTAAAGGCATTACCACAATTTATAGCCATACCTCTAGTTTGAGAAGTTAAAAATATCAAACTTTAAGGTGGTAAGATGTCTCTATCTATCTATCTATCTATCTATCTATCTATCTATCTATCTATCTATCTATCTATCGCTTGGTAGCTGCCAGCAAAGTTGCTGGGAGCAGTTTGATGGGGCATTTAAACAAGCAACACTAATTTTTGGCTATTCTTCGGTTCATGAGAACCTGGCTTTGTCTAGCTGTACCATCACCATATGTTTGATTTCAAACCACCTCTTCTGGTCCTTATAACGGCGAGCAGTAAATTTTCCAAAGCAAGTTTGAAATCTGTTGGCAAATCCAGTGGAAAATCCTGCGGCCATTGCTTAAGTTCTGCCTCTTCTGGGGATATATAAAACCCTCTGTCTTCTGGGTTGTCAGGTCAGCACTTCTGAGGAGCACTTAGAAAGGATGGCACCCCTGCCTTTCCATCAATGACAACCGAAAGCCCTAACTACTAGTAATGGCATAATGGGGAATTAAGAGAGAACTCCAGAAAGGGTCTCAGGAAATACTTTCCCAGAGACAGTCAATACGAAGATGAGGTTGCCTTCCAGAGTGAGCGGTCAAGGCTTGTCACCAGGATTCTGCCCATTTGTGCTATTAATACTGCGGCTGCTCTCATGACTCTGAGCGTTGATCAAGCACCGCTTCTGCCGCGGGCTCCTTGTGGAACAGACTTAGACAGAGTGTCTGCGAGAGAAAGCACTCCAAGTGTTCTGTAGGAAACAACTCCCGAGCTGACAAGGAGAGAGGAATGGATAGTCTCCTTCCCAGGTCTCTGTTTCTATTATAAATTAGATGCCTACTTAAAAAATGAGCAAAGCATAAATAATTTAAAAGAAATCAAAGGCCTTTATTACCACCACTGTACCGGGCTTCTGAAGCTAACTCGTCTGCCCTCGCACGTTTATGGATGTTTGCTCTGCTTTGCTCTCTATTTCTCCCACAAGGAAGTGTGTACTAAAGAAGAAAAACAAAATAAAATGAAAAGTAAAGGAAAGAAACCTCTTGGTATTTTTTTCTTGATGTGGTTCAGCCTCAGTCTAACACTCGCCTGCCTTCCTTTCTTTCCCAAAGGAAGGGATGGGTTGCTTTAAAACCGAGGGCGTGTGGGGGGGGGGGGGGGCGGGGGCGGGGCCAGATCACAAGACAAAGCTACCAGGGATGTTCTGGGAAACATTCAAAAGGAAGTCTTCACAGAGCCTGTTGTCCACTTCCATCCTTGCAACTTGTAGCTCTGGTTAAAACCTTGTCTTCCTTCTCCCTCCCTCCCTCCCTCCCTCCCTCCTTTCTTTCTCTCCTTTTTTTCTTTCCCGATTTTCCTACTGTTGGTATTTTGTTAACTAACTGAATGTGTAAAAACAGTCTGACTCTGTTATAAACAAAACGTAGTTGTTGTTTTTCAGAGGGAAACACGAAATTCAATGGAAAATGACTAAGAACTGGGGGTAAGATCCTGCCTCTAATATGTACAAATATTTCAGAAGCTTATAAATGTGAAAGTAAAGATGTGGACCTGGAAGTAAGAATGTAACTAAGTAGTGAAAGGTTTGTAAAACTGCTGTCGTATAAGAGATACAGTAGTTTAGGTCAAGGTGAGCTCTGGCAGAGGCAAGGCTCAGCCTCACAGTGTACCACTTCAATTCTTCTTAAAATAGATTTGCACCAAGAATTTAAACATCATGAAGTCTGGGGAAAGACACAGAACAGGCATGTGGGATTCACGGCTCTAAGGAGCAATGCTCTGTTAATGCAATAGTTAATGGGCGTCCCCTAGCTACATAGAACAAGTGGAGCACATAAGACAAGACGGAGTCTGCAGTGCGTTGGTGGCTGAAAACAACAAAACAAAACAAAACAACAACAGAAACCTCTTAGTAGTCAAGTGAATGTGGCAAGCGGACTTCCACAGTGGAGATCTCTCTAGCGTCCCCTAGAGGCAGTATTCTAAAACGTAGGTACCTTTAGAATATTTGCCCATTAGCCAAGATAAAATAACAGCCGGCATAGAGAGAAAACTGATGACACTCTTTTAGAATCACAGTTCTCAAGCTTTTAAAGGATATCTTCCCACTCCCAAGAATTACTGAGAACCCCGAGGAGCTTTCATTATATAATTGGATGAGCTGTTTCTATTCATGGCAACCATATTCTCAGTTGAAATCAATAACAATTTTTTTTGTGTGTAATATTTCAATTTACTAAAGAGAAAGAAAAACAGCCACACTCTCAGTTAAAATGGATGGCTATTTTTAATATTTCAATTCGCTAAAAAGAAAGAAAAAATATTCATCACACATTAGCGTAACTCTTATTTTGAATAATACCTGTATTCTAAAGTGAAAAATTGTGAAAATAGCATCATATATTTATTTTGACAACTACATTTTATATGACTGGCTTTATAAAAGATATCAGAATTTACAGATCTTTTTATGTTTGCTATTATCATTATTTTTTTTTAACCAAGAAGACCAATGCACACATTGGAAGAGCTAGGGGAAGGACTGAAGGAGCTGAAGGGGATTTCAACCCCATAGGAAGGACAGTATCAACTAACTGGATCCCCCAGAGCTCCCAGGGACTAAACCACCAACCAAAGAATATACATAGAGGGATCCATGGCTCCAGCTACAAGTGTAGCAGAGGATGGCCTTGTCTGGCATCAATGGGAGGGGCTGGCCTTGGTCCTGTGGAGGTTTGATGTCCCAGCATAAGACAATGCTAGAGCAGTGAGGCAGGAGTTGGTGAGTGGGTGGAGGAGCACCATCATAGAGGCAAAGGGGAGGGAGAATGTGATGGGAGTTTGTGAAGGGGTAACCAGGAAAGGGGATATCATTTGAAATGTAAATGAGTAAAATGATTAGTAATAAAAAAAATGAAGACCAATGCCTGAGGATAATAATTTAAAGAAAGAAAGACTTACTTTGGCTCACAGTCTCAGGGGTTTTACTCTATGGTCAGTTGGCCTGAGTTGAGGCTGAGCATCAGTGGTGTGAGTATGTGGAGAAGTTTGCCTCAGGACTTCCAAAAGGCAAAGGGAAGACAGGAAGGGGCAGAAGGCACACACTTTAAAGGTATGACACTAGTGATCTATTTGATCTGATTCCTCCCTCTACTTCTATTTCTTCGAATTTTTATCTCCAGCTTGGGACTCAGTATTTAACACATGAGCCTGGAGAAACTGTGTCATATCCAAGCCATAATAGTATCTGTATTTGATGCATTGCAAGATATCCCTTTAAGGACAGCACAAGAAGAAATCCTGGCTTTTTACAGATACATCTATGAAGAAGCAAAGATTGGAGTTCCTACAGAAGCATCTCAGAAACCAAGGCTCCTCAAGCCATGCTTTGTGACTGCACTTGTGGAACACAGCGAACATGTTTGCCATTGTTGTGGGGTGAACCAAACCCATCAACTGAAGGTCCACGACTACACAGTTGGTAGTGGCTGGTTCAATTCACAAGGGGTTCAGATGAAAGAGTAAAACATATGTATCATAGCCATGGTATCCAGGGGGAAAGGAAACTACTTCTACTAGTAAGGAGGTGTGGGTCTTTGGATGATCTGCAACCATCAAGATTTATAAGCTTTATTCAATGGATGAGTCTGAGCCAATATTTCTGCTGCTTAATAATAATCTCAGTTAGAGCCAGTTTTAGGCATTAAAAGATATATTTGGTCACTGTAGGACTTTTATATTCCTCAGTAAGGTTGAGATTGTTCAACCCTACTGTGGATCTTCTTGAAGTGACCTACAGTTGTACTTTTATACAGTAAGGGAATGATTCTATACCAGTTCCATCTATTGTCTTTTCTAATGAACTTTTCTGTCTTTCACTGTATTTAAACGAGAAACTTCCTAATACTCCCTGCCGTTGAGAAGTTGCTTGTATCCACAGATCAGACAATCCAGCAATCTGAGAAAATAGTTTATAAATTTGTATATTTTTTCTGAAAAAAAGAAATTATGTTTACATTAATCAAGTATCTTTTATGTACTTTGTTTCAAGCCAAGTCCTTTATATTTTACGAGTTACCTCACTTCCCTGAGAATCTGACAGTAGACTTTATCTAATCTCATAAATTCTCTGACACTCCTTTCTGCTTTAGCTTCCTGAATCCAGCAATTAAAGTGCCCAACATGTTCAGCAAGCCAGTTCTACTAAGAAAGGACCTTGTGTATCGAGCCTTGAGAGTGTCTCTCAAAGAGATTTAAAACCCACCAGAACTTTTCTAAAGTCCGAGTTTATGCAGTTATAATCCATCTTAATTGCAAGGTCACACTGCGGCCTGTGTTCAAGGATAGCTCCCAGGTGTTGGCTGCTTCGTTGTGAAGAGGCTTTGCACACGGACATCATGGATTCCTTCAGCACATCTTCTTGGTAAGCCTGCAGATCAGACCACCAGACCCATTCCAGGGTTGGATACATTTTCATTTTTGTTATTTTGTTGTTTGTTTTTCTCCAATCATCTCCCTTTCTCATGTTCTTTATCCCCACTCCCATGCATATAGAGACCCAGGATTGACTGGAGAAACCCTCACCAGTCTCTGCTTCCCAACTCTCCCATTCCAGAAAAAATCTTCCATGTACTTTCTAAACAAATAGTGACTCCCAACAGAGGAGGAGAGCTGAACCAGGAAGGGAGCAGGGCCAGGTATCACCTCTGCCATCTTTATCATTTCCCTATCTATAATCCCTTACTTTTCATCGGAAAGAAAATTAGTGTTTATTGAGTGTTTCCTGTTCTAGCCAATTCCATAAACTGCATATACTCATCTCATCCAAACTAAGTGTAGCTTGACTTCTGTTGGATAAATCAATACTGTCCAAGGCTTTCTTTCTTTCTTTTTTAAAATTCTTTTTTCTTTTTTATTATTTTTTTTGTTTACAATTCAGTTGTCATCCCCTTTCCCCATTTCTCCTCCCTAGAAACCCCTAGCTCATCCCCCTTCCTCCTTTATGCTTTTATACCATTTTAATTACATGCATGTATTAAGGTCAGCTCTAGGTTGAGGGTCTAGCAATACAATAGATGCAAATAGTGAAGGAACGAGCATGACAATAAACACAAATAGTCAAAGAATGTCCAAGGCTTTCTAAAGGCCTGTTACTTCATAACTGTAATTTTGCTACTGTTATGAACTGTGATACAAATATCTGATATTCAGGGAATCTGATGTGTGACCCACTCTAAAATGATTATGGCCCACATGCTGAGAACCACCGACCTAAAGGATGAGTACGTGACACGCTGCTTTAACAAAACGATGGCCTGGATTGTGTTCCTTATTTGTAACGTTGGCTATATACACTTTATAACTCCATTTACTTGATTTACTCAATAGCAGAATAAATTGAAACTGATTCCTCAGTCCCATCAATACTGTCTTTGTCATACCGCATGCTCTCTCTGGATCCTGCTTCTACTTTAATCAAGCTGCAACTCCTCATTCTGTCTCAGCTGCCCCCTAGTGGTGGCCTCGTCCTTGCACTGATCAAGGCCAGGAATGCCACAGCCAGACTAGCTGGGTCTAACCTTTCCTCCAATTTCTAACTGTTCCATATTCACAAGCAGTTGATTTAATTTCTATTCTTTGAAATCCTACTCCATTAACTGGCGGCAGTAATAAACACCATTCTGTGTTTCACGGAGATTAAATGGGTTAGCACACTTGAGCATTCCAGATGGTTCCAGGCGCGCTCTGCCCCAATGCCACCTGTCAGCTTCTGTTTCCAGCTTCACCACTCAGAAAACTTTGCTCCTTGGCTGAGTAAATATGTGGGATTCCCCGCCTCATCACAAATACAGGCCAGACTCAAGCCTAGCCTTCATTACTCTCTATTGATTTCCTCTAGGCTATTTCCCAAACTATTTTCTCCATTAGGGTACCACAGGCACTTTCCAACAACGGGAACACCTAGACGTTCCTCTCTCACATCCTTGCTTCTGCGTCTTCATTCCTCTGCACATTCAACTCATCCCATATTAAAATTTCATTCATTCTTCGAGACTTGAAAACCAATAGCATCCCTTTCAAGAGGCCCTCCATCATCTTCCCAGAAGGAAGTAATTGACTTACCTTGTAACCTCAGCTCCTTATGATAGCTCCTTTTTGGCTTTTTGCCATGTATTATTATGTACTGTGATTATATGTATCCATCTTCCCAATTGGAATGGAAGCTCCTCTGAAGCAGGAAGTGTTTTGCATTGATGTTTGCGTTTCTCCTGTTTTTTTTTCTATTCAGAGTCTTGCGTAGAATGACAATTCAACCAAAATTCCCGGAGCATGTATTTTAGGCAGTGACAGTGGTCAGTTTTGAACTCCTCCTTAATGACTAATACTCTATGAACGATGTGCATAGTCTCACTTAACCCTCAAATTGTATCGTCTCATTTCTCAGGTGGGCATATTGAGATGCAGTAAAGTAATTTACTGTTGATGAAATGTAAAATATCATGAACCTGACCTAAGAGCTGCTCAAAGCCAGATCCAAACTATATTAGGAGCTCTTTCTATTCTCAGAGGGAGGTTTTATGGAGTAGATAACCATGCATGCGCACATGAGGGCACACACACACACTCACACACACACACACAGAGAGAGAGAGAGAGAGAGAGAGAGAGAGAGAGAGAGAGAGAGAGAGAGAGAGAGAGAGGAGAAACTAATTGGTCTTTGGGCTTCCTGCCATTGCCACAGTCATATCCTGCTCTCCTGTACTCTGAATTTGGCTGAGATTTACTTCCTCCTTTTTTGGAGACACTGGAGTCCAGGAGGAGTCACAGATACCTTTCAGTACTGCTCTTTGGGACAAGAACTGAACCCTAGTAGGCGGAGTGACTGCAGAGAACTCTCCGAAGAACATGTCAGCATTATGCCAGGCTGATTAAAATGCAGAAAACAAATCATCCACTGCCTAATGTGCATTACACCGTACCGTATTTGATGGCATATTTATGCATACATCTTCAGAAACAATATTCTTGTAAGTCTTGTATCAACCCCTTGGGGAGATATTGGCAGTAAGCAGGAAATCAGCAAACACATTGATCCTACATGCTCTGCGATGTTAGTAGTAGTCATGAAATTGAATTTCATCTTAACATATTAAAATCAATATACAGTGTTCAGTTTAATTTAGAATGTAAATACCATCAAGGGTTTTCAAGATAGAGAAAATAATAGTTTGAAACTCAGATATGCATGTATCATTACATAGACCATTTTCTGTTATTTAGAATAAGCACAATCCCAGAATAGAAAAACTACTGCTCAGCCTGTCAGAACAAATAGTAATCCAGGACCAGTTGAGATGGCTCATTGGAGAAAGGCGCTTGCCACTATGTTTGACAAGTCGAGTTCAATCCTTAGGGCCCACATGGTAGAAGGGGAGAACGTATTCTTCTGTGACCTCCGCATCCACCCTGTGCCTCCACACCCCCCCACCCCCGAAATCAATCAATGTAACTAAAAAAAGGAACGGGAATTCAAGTTCTTCATTGATCAGACTTGTTGTATAAAAAGTATTCTTCTTTTAAACTAGCACGGAACATTTAGCTATTTCTTTGCATAATTTTGTTTTGAAATAAAAATTTCCCCAAAATTACACCTAAGGTTTATAAATAGCGAGTACTGTTTGGTTCTTTCACCACGAGGAATGTGACTGATACTGCTTGTTTGGGAGCGCGCATGGCAAGGGCTGGGAAGCCCACATTCTACCTCGGTAATCTTCTGCGTTATCCCCGGCACCTTTCTAGTCTCAGGATGGGATTCGGAGCCCTCATTACTCGGTTCATCACCGCGTGATGATTACGTTTCCAGAAGAAAGGAAGACAGAGAGAACGTTAAGTCCTTTACACAGGTGTTATTAGTTAACTGCTCCAAGCAGCGCCAGGGCAGGACTCCTTCCTGCTTCCATCTTACAGAAGAGAACTGGAAACCCTGAGGAAACACTTGTCCAAAGCCACACAGCTTAGAACTGTGAGGCTCCGAACCTGGCTTTGTTTGACTACTCGAATTGTGCCTTTGTTTCCTGTAGCTGTCTTGGGAAAGGTAGCAAGGCTCTTTTAGAAACCATTGCTTTGGTTTCGATCAAATAAAGCCCTGTTTCAAGAGAGACTTGAAAGAAAACAGGAGACAAGAGGTTGGCTTGGGGACCTCGATAAGAAAATATGTATCTCCTAAGAATCATGGGTAAGAAAAGGTACATGGGTAAGACACCGGTGCTGTTAGTTGGAAGTTTGTGCCCGATGCACAGTCCTGTTTTGCTCATCGCTGCTGCTCCTCATGGGTGTGATAATTCCATAGGAGCCCATCCAAGCTCCTCAGAGGCAAAGTAGGAAGTACGCAGCGGTCTGTTGGGCGCTTTGCCAGGCTGCACAGCTGTACGATCCAGTTTGACGAGCATATCTGTCTTCTTCTCTATACTACCCCATGTGATGTCCAAAAAGTATGTCATCACAAAGTTAAAAATCCATGTCTGTATCACCTAAATGCTCTGAGGGAAAATAAAGTCCTTTGGTGGTATTTAAGCCGTCCCATGTTTGTCCTTAAAAGAAAGACAGTGTTCGCTAATTTCCAGATTTCTTGTGATTGAGTAGCACATTCTTTCAGGAGCCACTTCTCAGGTTAGTTTCACGAGCATGCTGTGAGGTAATGTCTGGGAAGCACTCTGCACTCCTTCGAGAAATGTGCTACGTCAATACCGTGTACTATTATTTATTGTCAGCTCAGGAGAGAGGCATGGGCCACAGACGCCTTCATTTTCCTTTCCTGGATGCATCAGTCCTGTGGCTTCGGTATATTTTGCTTGGAACATTCTAGTAATTGCAATCCTTGGAAAATGCAGGATGTATTGGGAGCTCTTCAGGGACAGAGAATCCACTCTGTGCCACATGAAGGGGGGG
>NW_021604567.1:3362310-3382537 GCF_004785775.1 Grammomys surdaster
TCTCTCTCTCTCTCTCTCTCTCTCTCTCTCTCTCTCTCTCTCTGCCTGTTGGGAAGTGGGCAGATTCAGCCCATTGGCAATAATAAAAAATTCTTTAAAAACACAAACCAATGTGCTCAGTATAGTACCACATGAGCTCAAGCTGAGTAGCATGCGTTCAAATGCTTCTCAACTGTTTCAAACTACAGGTAACCTTGTAGAATCTACAGCTCAGTTCCTCTGATTTTCTCTTTAAACTTTTCTAATTAGTTCTCTTTTTTTGTTGTTTGTTTGTTTTTTTTGTTTGTTTGTTTTTGTTTTTCGAGACAGGGTTTCTCTTTAGAAACCTGTCTGTGTAGCCCTGGCTGTCCTGGAACTCACTCTGTAGACCAGGCTGGCCTCGAACTCAGAAATCCGCCTGCCTCTACTTCCCAAGTGCTGGGATTAAAGACGTGCAAGTTCTCAATTGGCTGAATGCGGTCATCTCAAGATGTCTCAACTCCAGCTTGTGGAAATGGAGGCATTTGGATGAAGGGGACTTCCAAGGACTTACTAAGGCTGAAACAGTGTTGCCTTTAATTCAATAAGGCTGTGTTCTCGAGAAGAGTGGATGAGTACACAAACGCACAGAAGAAGCCCATGTAAAGACAAAGGAAGAAGACTGCCCCTGAAAGGTGATGGAACTGAGCTTACATCTTAAGTGCCTGCAGAATTGTAAGGAAATAAATTTCTGTAGTTTAAGGATCCAGTGTTTGGTACTTTCTTGAAAAACTAATAAAATAACAACACAGAAACAAAAAGTTTACGCTATTCAATATTTTACTACCCAATGTGGCTCCAGGGCTATGGATGTAGCTCAGTGTTTTAGCCAGTGGCTTGCAACCTCCTCAGTGCTGTGACCCTTTAATACAGTTTCTTGTGTTGTTGCTATCTACGACCATTAAATTATTTCATTGCTACTGTTATGAGTTGTATTGTAAATATCTGTGTTTTCTGGTGGTCTTAGGCAAACTCTGTTAGCTTGAGAATCATTGTTTTTAGTCTTTGCCTAGGATGGGCAGTGCTCTGATTTCAATCCTCAGACTTATGAAGTAGAAAAAAAACCCCTAAGATGAAGATGATTTTGATGATGACAACAAGATTACACAAAATATGGTCCATGGATACCACCTTGGATCTAAAAAAAAAAAAAAACCTCTGAAGACTAGGACTTTGCCCAGACTTTTGGAATCTATCTTTTATAAAACCCCAAGTACTCCATATGCATACAGAGGTTTGAGAAGATCAATCATGGAATGATTTAGTTTGCCTTAGGTAGCCAAACTTCATGTTTATATGAACAGTGGTTTATTGACTCCCATTGTCTTAATCAGCATTACTACTGCTGGGATGAAATACCATGACAAAACAACTTGGGAAGGAAAGGGTTTATTTGGCTTATGTTTTTACATTACAGTTCATCATCAAAGGAAGTCAGGACAGGAACTCAAACAGGGCAGGAGCTGATGCAGAGGTCATGGAGGAGTGCTGCTTACTGGCTTGCTTCCCATGGCTTGCTCAGCCTGCTTTCTAACAGAATCCAGGACCACCAGCCTAGAAATTGCCCCACTCACAATGGGCTTGGCCCTCCCACATCAATCATTAAGAAAATGCCCTACAGGTTTGCCTATAGTCTGATCTTATGGAGGTATTTTCTCAGTTGAGACTCCATCCTCTCCCATGACTCTAGCTTGCATCAAGTTTTACAAACTAGCCAGTACACCATCATTCTCTGAGGTGGCTAGGTGACCCTGTGGGTTTTGCTTAGGCTCTCCAAGATGGCTGCATTTGTACAACTATTGCTAAGTAACCACTCTCCTTCCCTTCCCACACAATTTTGTCTTTCCTCTCGACCCCATCAAGGCCAATTAATGTTGTCCAAATATTCCCAGACGTGTAATTTTTTTTACTGGAGTATGGCTAATCTATCAGAAGCTATATTTTAGAGAAATTGACCCTATCTCTCCCAGAACCTAAGAATTGCTGAAAGGATCTTTCTGATTGGATTTAAGTCCAGATAACATGGGGAAACCCATATTTGAAATCATTATTGGGCCAAGAATCACATAATCAGATTAAGAATCTTAGGAAAAAGCTTGCTATTATTATTCTGTTAAATAAACATAGAATTGAGCCAACTCCTAATGACCTATGATTATACCCAATGATATGATGTGCCAAGATAAAGGCATCTCTCAACTCTCATCAGAGAAGCTTCTGCTTGCAGTAGATAAGGATCAGCACAGGGTCTCATAACTGGCCAAGGTTCAGAGAATAAGAGACTGTATAATGTTCAGCTTTAAATGGAATACATATATATGTGTGTGTGTGTGTGTGTGTGTGTGTGTGTATGTGTGTATGTAATGAATGTCACTAATTCCTCATTTGTTGTGGTAATATCTAGATACATTATTAAGTAAGTATTATTTTGGAATAGGTAATCAAGGTCAAGAAAATTGTTTAATGTATAATGATATGAGTGGCATGATAGTTGTGCCAAAGTCATGAAGTTAGCTCATGATGAGCTAAAATGTGAAGAACAACAGCCTCAACCAATTTTTCAATGTTTCAAGAATGAAAGGTCACCTGATACTTTGGTTGTGTAAGGGCATGCATACTGTCACCGAGGCATTTCATCTACCTTAGATCCCAGGAATCAAATTGGGCTTGGGTGGAAGTGAGCCATCACTTTCTTACTGCCTTTCTTACTGTGTCCTGCTTCATCCAGAATTATTATGGTAATATCAGCTGTTGACATTTATGTGGAGATTTCTGGTTTGAAAAGCTCTCTCACATGCTTGAAGTCATTTGATCTGTAAAGCATTTGATCTGTGTGGCATTTTATCCTATAGAGAATGCTTGCTTGTCTTTGAAAGGGAGGAAGGTCTGGCTATTATTGGAATCTTTCTCCCAGTAGGGTCAGAGAGTCCTCTATATGCATGCTTTTTTATAAGGCTGACCCTATTTGTTGAAGGCCAGCTACATCTTAGGTCTTCTGAGACTTCCTAGGTAAAGAATCTGCTGTAGCACAATTAGGGAATGTGAGAGCTGGTGGACTGCCTAGTGCATGGACAGGTGGGTGTGACATTCAAGGCCACTACTTGACCTCATCAGTATTCTTGCAGACCTGCCTCATGGTCTCAGTAGAAACACTCAACAGAAACAATATTGGTGAAAAGCTGTATGTCATGTGTTGTCTTTTTAAGTCCTTCAAATCCTTAATTTGAATGATTATAGTTTTTCAAGTCCCTTGTGGTGGAATTCTCCTTTTACTCTTACAGAATTTCATGGAAGTTTCATAGGTTTCTTTTAGTCACATCTGCCTTAGGTGACTTGGCATTGGTGTCTCCTGTACTGAAGAATGGACTCCTCAAAGCAGAAATGTTCTTCCCAAAACTTACGTTGAGAACTGCGTGGGGTATCTTACTTTGCATATGGCAGGTGCAGAAGGAGAATTGGTGTGCTTGAAATTAAAAGGTAAAACAAAACATTTTACACAAGGAGAAATGATGACAAGCATAAAATCATCATAAAAAAGCTTTATATCAATATCATTTTGAGATTCTCAACTTTTGCATTGTAGTCTAGGAATAAATGTTTGTAGCTCATGCCACCACATGTTCATTTTTTAACGGTTTCATTGCTAGATAGACGAGTTCAGGCCTGTCAATCTACTATTGATATGGTCATTACTATCTTTATATTTAATTTTGAAGTATACAATTCCCAATTGTGTATTAATTTAATGATACTAAATTTATAAAATACTTCTACTTTCTTTAGCTTTGTATGTAAAATTTAATGATTCTTCAGACACCTGTGTGCCACACATATCTTAGATATTATTGTTGGAGATTTTTAAAAAGAGAAAATAATGCCTAAAAACAATTTAATACTCATAAGATAATTATTATTGATTTAATATTCAAAATAAAGACTTTTGAGCAAATAGATATTTAGCAGTTGATTTTTAATTTTATATGTAACCTTTCAGTAAAACTATTACCACCAGATATCTTTTAGTAACTCTATAGATAAAACTTAAATTCTCATGAACATTCAGTCAGTACCTCTAATATTGAATATTGCTTTGGATTATTTCAATCTGTGTTTTTAAGGCTGCACATTCTTTTTGAATATACACTAAGCTCTGGATATGTTTTCTGCTTTGTTTTTTGTTTTTTGTTTTTGTTTGTTTTTTGGGTTTTTTTTTGTTTTTTTGGTTTTTTTGAGTGTAATTACTCCTTTTAGCAGTGAGAATGTTGAAGTCCAAGTAAAGGAATGAAGTCTTCATACCTTAATGTATTTACTTTATATTTTCATTTTTCATTTTTCAGAGTCACATGTGCTCTGTGGAGCTGGTGACAAACTTATTACATTTTCAATGCTGACTTTTCTCAAAGTCTCATGGAAACACTCACAAATAGCTTGATACCTTAGAGACAACATGGGCTCTGGGAAACTTCCAAAATAAGTAATAAAAAAATCTAGACACAGAGTTATAGAAGAAAGCAATGACTGATATTTTAAAATATTAAGAAAGGTAGCTTAAATACATTTTGAAAATTAAAAAGTAGTCAGAAGTACATGGACACAAACTCTGAAGGGCTTGGATACTCCTGAAAATTACAGCTCATACTGAAAAACCCTCAGCAAACCAACCGAAGTGGGGGCAGGTGTCAGTTACCTTCCCTGTTGCTGTGATAAGTTACTTGACATAAGCAGCTTAAGAATACATACTATGGCTTACCACCCAAGGGTTCAGTCCACTGAATCAGTGAAGCCCTGGCAGCAGGAACTTGAGATGGGTGGTTACACTGTATGCACTCCGTAAGCAGAGATCAGTGAATGTTTGTGCTCACCTCACATTCTCTTTTTCATTCAGTGTAGGATCTTAGTCCTAGGAAACGGTATTACCCATATTTAAGATAGGTCTTCAGAAAATCCATGTGGATCAAGGAACTCACCATAGGACCTGGCACCCTGCATCTGATAGAGAAGAAAATCCATACAATGAACTCATTATCACAGGAAAGGACTTCCTGCACAGCACCCTGATGGTGCAGCCAGTAAGACCAACAATAACAAATTGGACCTTTTGAAACAAAAAAATTTTCTTTTCAGAGTAATACATTGTCATTCAAGTGAAGAGGCAGCCTATAGAATGGGAAAGAACGACTTTACCAGACATATATCAGACAGAGAGCTAGTATCTAGAATATATTAAAAAACTAAAAAAAATGTAAATAAATAGAAAGAAAACAAACCACCCAATTGAAAATGGGCCATGGCACTAAACTGAGCATTCTGAAAATATATATGTACGTACATACATACATACATACATACATACATAAATTTTAGAATTTTTAAAAACTATTCAACATCTTAGGAACCAGGAAAATGTAAACTACATAGAGATTTCATATTACCTCACTCAGAGTGGCTAAGATAAAAAACCATAAAGTCCTGGTAGACATGCGACAGAGGGACACTTATTCACTGCTAGTGGGAATGCCAACATGTAGAGACACTTTGAAAATCAGTATAGAGCTTGTGTAAAAAGCTGAAAGCAGATCTAACACATGATCCAGCTGTACCAATCTTGGGCATATACCCAAAGGACTCTATATCCCATTGCAGAGACACCTTCTCTTTCATGTTTGTTGCTGCCCTATTCACAAATTTCAAGAAAAAGAAACAGCCTAGATGTTCATGAACTGATGAACAAATGATTAAAATGTGGTATGTTTACACACAGACCACTTCACTACTATTAAGAGAAATGAAATCATGAAATTCCCAGGTAAATATCTGGATTGGAAACAATTATTCCGAGTGAGGTAACCCAGGCCCAGAAGGACAAATGTTTTATGTATTCTCTCATTTGTTAATATTAGTTACCCCCCCCCTTTTTTAGATATGTGTGTTTTAGTTGGGGTATTGATATATGCCAGGAAATTACTACAGGTCTCTGGGCAGGGTCTTTCAAGAATGGGAGAAAGCACACATGACACAATTGGTTAAAAGAGATTAATGGAACAGCAAGGGGTAAAATTGAATGAGGAATGGAGGACAGAGTAGAAGAGGAAAACTGAGAGTGATAACACTAAAGTCTTTTCAAAAGAAGTCATATGGAAGCCAATTACTGTAGAAGCTTCTTAAAATAGCTTCTTAAAATGCATGCATCTGGGAAATCCAAAATGGAGTTATCCTGTAACAGGGGACAATACATCTCAATACCACAGCTAACAAATTAAAAGTCCGTAACAAATGGGTCACTTGTTTTGGAATTACTGACTAATGATGTCCCAACAACCTCCAAACATCACAGGCCATTGCTGTTTCTCTTTGTTACCTTCAAGAATTTGGCAGTAAGGTCTTATTGCTGAAGATACCACATACCTGAATCATAGAACAAAGAGTAACCAAGCTGGTGCTAGCCTGAACATTTCATCTCTTCTCGTAGCTTTTATAGTAGTGGGAGTGGCTATATATACTATCAAAGCAGAAAAGCCATCACCAGTCTTATCCAGATGTGAACCCTCAAAGTTGTAATAATGACTGGTCTGGCAGGACATGCCCTTTGGTGCAATATGCCGTGAACAGGATGGGATCTTCCTGATCAGAGTCAATCCAACTAAACATGATAAAACCATACCTAATACTAATATTGGGCCAAGAACCCAAGTTCATAGACAGATCATAAACCATAGGAGAAAACCTACCACTATTATTCTGCTAAATGCACACATGTTAAACAAACTCTGAATGACCTAACACCATACCTGAAGATGCGTATTTCAACCCTCATCAGAGAAGCTTCCACTTGCAGTAGATACCGAACAACACAGAGACCTACAATTAGCCAAGGTGCAAAGACTAGGAGACTGAAGAATACACAGCCCTAAATGAAACATGTACATCATACCCACTCCTCCAAAGTCTCCAGGACCACTGTGGAAGTGGGAACAGAAAGATTGCAGGAAATGTGTGTGTGTGTGTGTGTATGTTTGCATGTATGTATGTTACAGCAATTAATGAAAGAAGATGCTATGAATTTGAAACAGAGCAAGGAGAGGTGTATGGAAGAGTGTGTAGGAAGAAAAGGGACAGGGAATTGATGTAACTATAATCTCAAAAATTAAAAAAGTAATTAAAAACTTATTAATTTTAAAATATTTTAAATATATTTTTAAGATTTCAAAAAACAGCACTAGAGCCAAAGCCTGTAAACAACAAGGGACAGTGTCTACTGGGCAGCTGCACATATGAGTTCACAGAGGCTTGGACAGCCTGTATGAGACTTGAATGAGCCTAAATCAGACAAGGTCCCAGCAAAGAGAGGAGAGCCTCTGGGAAGGAAGGTCCAACCACACTGGAACAGATCATTGGAAATTTCAGTTGATTGGAAAGGGACGGTCAGTTTCCCTAAAAGTATAGGCCTTGATAATTTGCCCAGTCTCAGTTGACCACATGTACTGGAATATTTTGGCAATACAAGATAGCCTTGACAGAAAAGGCAGCTTTCTTAGCAAACTTCTCTTACTGGCAGGCAGCAATTTGCAGTTACAAAGAAAAGGTTCACTATTTTATTATTTATCTTAAAAAGTAATCTTATAAGAATCTTAAAAGAATCAGAAACCTAAACTTTTATATAGAAACCAGTAAGTCATATCTACTTTAAATCCTCAGACTGTACACCGGCTCATCAGCAACTCTTATTAAACCATATCAGGAAGCTGAGGGCAAAAATGAGTACAAGAAATCAATCATCACCAGTCCAGCCTCAGTGAGAGTCACGTCAGCCATTGTTCTTGTTCCCTGACCTTAAATGGTCCCTAGCTTAACTAAAGGAAAGGGCATCCAGAGACTGCCCCACCTGGGGATCCATCCCACATGCAGACACCAAAAACCAGACACTATTGCTGATGCCAAGAAGTGCTTGCTGACACGAGCCTGATATAACTGTCGCCCTGAGAGGCTCTGCCAGAACCTGACCAATACAGACGTAGCTGCTGTCAGCCAACCATCAAACTGAGCATGGGAACCCCAATGGAGGAGTTAGGGAAGGACTGAAGAAGCTGAAGGGGTTTGCAACCCCAACAGAAGAACAACAATATCGACTAACTAGACTTCCCAGAGCTCCCAGGGACTAAAGCACCCACCAAAGAGTACACATGGAGGGATCCCATGGCTCCAGCTGCATATGTAGCAGAGGATGACATCATTAACTGGCATCAATGAGAGGGGATGTTCTTGGTCCTGGAGAGGCTTGATGCCCCAGCATAGGGGGATGCTTAGGCTGTGAGGTGGGAGTGGGTAGGTAGTGAGAAAGCACCTTCATAGAGGCAAGGGAAGGGGAGATGGGATAGGAGGCTTGCAGAGGGAAATCCAGGAAGGGGGACTGCATTTGAAATGCAAATAAATAAAATAGACAATTAAAAAAAAGTGTGCCATTCTGAACTTCAAATTGTTCCCTGTCCAGTCCAGCTGGACAATCAAGTGGGACCCTTAGACCCTATGGAGGGGACTGAGATGCACGAGAAAATAAAGAGACACAGCAAGTCAAGAAGTCTGAACAAGCTGGCAAAGACTGTTCACACAGGTTATACACTCTGAAAACAGGATATGGGGAGGGGCAGGAAGGGAAAGAGGGCCTTGCAGGTTGAGGAAGCTAGCTGCAGCTGTGGGGTCTAACTAGGTTATACCTGTTGTTCTCATAAAGAGACAATTGATGCCAGTTAAGAATGAGCCCATCCTCTGCTACATATGCAGCTGGAGCCATGGGGTCCCTCCATGTGTGTACTCCTTGGTTGGTGGTTTAGTCCCTGGGAGCTCTGGGAAGTCTAGTTAGTTGATATTGTTGTTGTTGCCATTAACAGGGGTTCTAAAAACATCTATCTAGCAGGATGTTGGCTAAATCTAAAGATCAGGAAGAAGGGTTACTAAGGTGGGTTGCTATGAGGCCTTGTTTGAAGTTCTGAGAACTGACAAGTGAATCATGGAAGGTAAGCAGAAAGAAGAACAGTAGATAGGAGAGCCAAGGGTGAGTGTTAGCCAAGAGTAAGGCCTTGCCATGGCTTTCCACAGTTCCCTAAGATTTTCTACAACAGAGCCACTAGCAAAAACATCTTAATCTAACTTCACTAACAATTTATTTTTCCAAATGCTTTCTAAGGGTGGTAGTCATAGCTGATAATCTGTATCTCTAAGTTCTTTACTAGGGTGGTGATTGAGTCATTAACCTGTTCCAGTAGCAATGACTGCAATCAATCAAGCTTTATTACTGTGAGTGGCAGGGATACTGTCCAGTGATGGGCTGGAAGCCCTCTTCGAGTTTTCATGCAATTGTTAGATTAAGAGGAATGTGAAGGCTGCAAGCAGAACAAAACCCCATAACATCAAGAAGTCCATAGAACATAGACACACACCCATCATGGCTGTGCTAACCCCTGGGCCAAAGTTGTATGAGGGTATCGTAATCATGATCGAAGCAAACTGTATACAGTTCTAAAAAAAATCAAAACTGAAGTAGCATGGGTAAGTGGAGAAGGCAAAAAAAAAATAGTTAAGTCAAAATTAGAAACATAGTATGCTGCAGATGAAAACAAATTTCAGTGTAGTTAAATAGCTAAATGAAGGTAAAAACTCATGTCGAAGGAGTTAAATAGAAGACTGAGAATAAATACTGAGGCTCCTTGGAGGCTACATTGCTGGGGGCCTTATGTAAAAGCTTGAGATGAAACAATGAACCCTTGAAGAAAGTCCGCAAAATTTAAATTAGTAAACATTGAATTAAGGGTTAAAAAAGACAGAACCTAGTTTCTTTCTGTTAAAATAATCTCAACATAATTTTATGTGTTTACGTCACATGGGAAAAAGAGAATACAGTTTCTAGAAAAACCCATATCTTAGCTTTTAAGATATAATTAACATCAAATTCTCCTTTAAGAATGCCAGCACAGCCCTGGCCAGGGTTAGTGCTCACTGTGACCTCCTGCTAATACATATCATGTGCTCTGATGATCACATGATCTGACAGGTGGTTTCTCTTTTTACAGATGACCTAGTAATCTTTCCTGTTGATCAAATACTGAGCAATCAGAATATTTAAAAATTACGATATTATTATGAGATGGCATAAAAACAACTAGATTAAGAGAGAAGACATGTATACAACTAGACAAAGTCATCTTTTTCTGCTGAGGTGAAAAACTTTGATGCTTGTGTATACTTAGATAAGGGACAAAGATGAGAAGTTGATCTCTTGCTGAAGCAAATCCTACAGTCATAAATTTACTTGAGTAATCCAGTGACCTCTTTTGGTTGGGAGAATTTTTTTCTGAAATTATCCAGTAAGCAAGGCAACCACAAACCAAAAGGGTAGTATATCATGAAAAGTATTTAGATCATTTATTTTGATATGCAAGCTTTGATTTTAATTATTTATACAATTTCATAGAGCAGTAGTGTCCTGTGTTTTTCTAAGAAATAATGAAGGTTCCTACACATAAGCTCTCAGTAGAGTCTTGGCTATGAAATCTTTACAGAAACATATTGTTGAATTTAATATTAAATTGCAATCAAGCCAGAGGGGCAATGGTAAGTGAAATGTGCTTTTAACTCAAAAATTAAAACTGAGTGTGTGCTTAAGAGTGGGAAGTGAAGATATGGCTGACCTTTGCCCCAATCTTATCACTAGGGAGGCTTTGGACTTGAGGATGAGGTACTAGGCTTTCATGCCACATTTAGGAAAAATGGTAGATGTGCAAAAGATGGTGGTGTAGAAGGTGACTTCTGTCACTGATGGAAACGTGATGATCTCAAATATTTATGAAGTTTACTTTCTGTGCCAAGCCTTTACTTGATTCCAGGAATATAATCCTGAACACAGCACAGCGCTTACTGTTAAAGAGCAGCCACATTAGTTAGGACGAATAACATTTGTCATGTAAGATGCTGAAGTCCAATGGCTCGGCATAATATTAGCTTGCCTCTTTGTAATGAGAGATCTTCTGTGCTGTTATTCATAGGGTGGGATTTCTTGCATTGTTGTTTTGTTTTCTTCAAAAACTTGTTGGGGGATGCTCTTCTTCATCTTTGGATCTGATCAGAAGTCAGAATCTAGAAGATGGTACTGAGGATGGTACTGAGACAAAATGGTGGAGATGGAGTAGATGTATTATACTGCCAAGAATTTGGACAAAGTAGTTGTATTTAGCTGCAAGGGAAGCTGGGGAATATGGGTCAGCTTTGTCTTGTGAGATGACAGAAATGTGTTTTAGTGAACATGATTGATGTTTGCCATAGCACAGGAGGAGAAGTGACTACAATTACTGTGTCACTATAATACTATAACACACTGTTAACACATGGTAAACGCACAAGCTTCTGGAGATGAAGTATCAAGGTTACAAGCGCAATGACATTTTATTCCATTTTCTGTTGCTGTACCAAGGTCCTGGAGGCTAGCTACTTTATTAAAAAAAAGAGAGAGAATTATTTAGCTTAAAGTTTTAAAGGCTGAGTTTTCAAGAATGAACAGCCTGATTCATTTGGGTTCTGATAAGCCCTGATTTCTCATCTCTGTTCACAGCACAAGTAGATTAATGGTCACTTGAAGGAGACTTTCACTCTGGCATAATTTTACTTCATAGCCATTGGATTTTGGGAAAAACTCATTTTTGAATACCAGCGTTGATCTCCTCTGACAACAATAACCCTTTGATGTACTTATCACTCAATGGGTCCTATCTTTTACCACCTCCTTAGCATTGTCCCTGGGGAAACCAAGCTGTCAGCACCAGTATCTTTGGGTTCTGTGTTGTCAGCATTTTAAAATCATAGCATGTGTTCAATAAATCTGCATATAATAAAAAACTTTTAAAAAGCATGCTAAAATTAAGGGAAATCTCAAATGCTTAATCCAGATTGATTTCTTAGTAGAAAAATACTTTTAATTATTTTGCATTTACTTATTTTATTTTGTTTGTGTGACTGTTTTGCCTATGTGTGTTTTTGTGTACTACATGTGTACCTGATTGTCCATGGAGGTCAGAAGATGGCATCAAATCCCCTAGAACTCCATCTGGAGTTATAGATGGTTGTTACCCTCCATGTGGGTGCTGGAAACCAAACTCTAGTCCTCTGCAAGAGCAGCAAGTACTCTCAACTGTTGTACCATCTCTCCAGCCCCTACACATTTTAGTGAGATAATTGATTCACACACTATTTGCTGTATTGATGGTAAGGTGAGCTCTTTTTCCAGTTTGACACTTTATCCAGTTTTAAAACCATGGTCAAATATTACAACCAAAATGTTGGCCTTATCATAATCTACTAATCTTATTAAAATTTCCTGAGTTTTATTGGCATTCCTATACCTGTATTTTGTCAAATTTACCAGCTTATCTAGGTTTATTAATCACCCAGGACAAGATGCAGAATAGTTTCATCATCCCTAAATCCCTTATGCCGTCATCCTTCACATAATCCTTAATTAATTCTTTACTTCTAAAGCTTAATGTTATAAATGTGCTTCATGTATAAGATTGAATATGTATGTGATTATATATGTATATGATTGTATATGAATATGACTGTATATGTATATAGTTACATATGTATATTGATTGTATATGTATATTGATTATATTTGTATATGATTGTATGTAAGTATGATTGCATATGTATGATTGTATATATATATGATTACATATGTATATAATTGTATATGAATATGATTGTATATATATGGTTGTATGTATATGATTACATATTTACATGGTTGCATATGTATATGATTGTATATAAGTATGATTGCATATGTATGATTGTATATATAGATGGTTGCATATTGTATGATTGCATATGTATATTGTTGCATATGTATATAGTTGCATACATATATGACTGTGTATGTATATGATTGACACATAACTCTTTGAGTTGGGCATTTATTACTCACCATCATTTTCATTTGGAGGGCCAGAGTTAGAGTAGGGTTTCCACTGTGTAGTTCTGGGTGATATAGAGCTGCTTTGCATATTAGCTTGGCCTGGAACTTGAAGTAATCTCTCTACCTCTGCCTCCCAAATGCAGCAATTCCAGGTTTGTCCCACTATGCTCAGCACACTCAACACGATTTTCCACTGTCATCCAAGTTGCTATAATTGATTAATAGTTCACCTCTTTTATTTCAGAGAAGTATTCTGTTTTTATAAATCCCATGGTTGTTTAGTCATTTGTCAGTAGGGTACCTATACTCACTTCAGCTTGAGATACCATTAGTAAAGAAGCTGTGTGCAGTCACAAACTGTTGTTTGCAGAAATGTAAATTATCATTTCTCTGGTGATGCCTGCCTGACTTCGGACTGGTGGTGGTCTCAGGCTAGCTCCCTGACAGGACCCTATGACACTAGACTGGTTGTCATTTCACATTCACTCCCCATCCCAGCCCACACAAGGCCCATGGTCTCAGGCAGGGTTCTTCTAGTCTCTGCCTTACTCCTTGCCCTGGGAACCCATCTGGGCATGTGTGGTGGTTGTCTCAGGCTCACGTTTTTCATGGAGTGTTAGGCTACTAGTCTTTCAGATGTTCCCAGTTTATAACATTGAGCATAGACATAGTCTCTCTCTTCTCTGTTACCTACTGATACACATGTGACACAACAGTCACACATACCATGTCTCTAGGTGCAGGAATATATCAATTATATATAAATTAATATATATTAAGTTTGTTCTTTGACTAACATATATATATGTGTATATATATATATATATATATATATATATATATATATATATAATATAAAACCCACATATATGTTTATATAATGCATTCTACTTACTATCATGTCCACACTCTCTTAGCTCCTTTTACCCACTTCAAAACCCCTATAAGTTTCTTTTCTGCATGCAGGTATTGCTTTGTGACAATTGTGTTTAAACAATGCCATTCGTGTGACCATGGATTTGAAACTATCCATTGAAGCTTGGTGGGCATTCCTTCTCTTTTTATTTTAACTTAAAAAAATTACAAGAACACTATTAAATTTTATATCTCTTTTTTCCATTTTAAAACATTGGCTATTTTATGTTTTTACATATTTCAAATGTTATCCCCTTTCCTGGTTTCCCTTCGAAACCCCCCTCTCCCTTTCCTCCTCCCCCTGCTTCTATGAGGATGCCCCCCTCCCACCCACCCACCCTCACCTCACTGCCCTGGCATTCCCCTACACTGGGGCATCGAGCCTTCACAGGACCAAGAACCTTTCCTCCCACTGATGCCTGACAGGTCCATCCTCTGCTACATGTGCGGCTGGAGTCATGGGTCCCTCTATGTGTACTCTTTGGTTGGTTGTTCAGTCCCTGTGAGCTCTGAGGGATCTGGTTGGTTAATATTGTTGTTCTTCCTATGGGGTTGCAACCCCTAAGTATCCTGTGTTGTTTGAAGGATTTTGCAATTGCCAAGCCTAAGTTAATTAGTCTTCTCTGGTTCCTAAAGGCAAAACAAATCTGGCCTTTGGGTTTTACTTTATTTTGGTTCTACTATAGCAGTAATCAATGTATACAGTCATGTTCATGATTGCCTGCCTTGGCTTCTACTACTCTAGATCCACAGGAGATCAAAAAAAGCTGCTATTATCTGTTTTGCCTTTAAGCTCCTGTTTGGATGCCTGGTACATTTGCATGCTTAACAAACACTTCCAATGAATTTGGCCTTTCTTTGTTCTGCCTCTTTCCCTGAGATGTGAACCTTGGTTTATGGAAGGCAGTATACTGGACAGGCTCTTACATTCAGCCTCATCTAGTCCATTCAACTATCTTACAGACTAAGTATCCATATCTTCGTTTTGCTAAGAAAGAAGCTGAAACTCATAATTGAAATAGCTGAGAGTTATGATCTCAGTAAGCACCATGGGATGCTCTCAGTAAGCATCTTGAGCTGCAGCTCTCCTGGTTGCTATGTGCTATTACCCAAAGTGAAGGAAAATGAGCTGTTGTTCCCCCAAGCACCATGTTCGCTGTTCCCTTACTGTCTACTACCAAGACAAGATTATACCACACAGTGTTCCTTTTTTTTTTACACCTAGAGTTTAAAGATGAAAGCTTAGCATTAAGTTTTTCCATGTGAAGCTTCTGATAAAAGACACTGAGAAGAGACTAGAGTCACTTAGAAGAAATGAGTCACATTAATTTATAAATTGGATGCAAAAAAAAATCTCTCCCATCATGAAAGTTTACAGTCTGACATAAATAAAAGATATGCTCTAAATCACTGTAACTCTAAACATCAATGAATCATGCCATGCTATGATAGGATCCATTCATGCATCCAACAGGCAGCTCATGCTTCTGGCCCAGGGCTACGTGATGACCATGGCTAGAGTTTCATCTTGTTCCATTCTGTCCTAGATACATTCTAAATGCATTTATTTAACGTCACTCCTCCTTTCTCATTTTACAATTAAAGTCTTAGAAATATGATGGAGTCTATCACAAACCTATGTAATCTCAGAGTGCTAGTGGAGAGACAGGTAATATAAAGAGATCAACATTAAGTAAAGGCACACTTGCAAACAAAGTCACAAAAGGACAGTAACAAAGGCTCCAATCTTAAATTCACTCCTTTCTTCTTTCTTGTAACCATCAGGAACTCTCAGAAGATCAAGAGGTGAGTAGAAATGTTATGTGTCTACATACCTGAGAGAGTGTGGCAGAAAAATCTGTCAAGATTTCTACACACTCATTGTTGTTGTGTGTCTTGCTTCCGTTATCGCCCATTTGTGGGTGTGTGGTTAAGTTTTAGAAAGTAGTTAGGAATTATGCCAGTCTAAGTATATCTCTTGCGTCTTGTCAAAGAAGCATCTCTTCATAACAAACAGAGAACATTACAAACAACAACAACAGATCAAAATGCAGATATCAGTAGATCATAGGAACCAAGACCCAGCAAGATACATCTGCAATACGAAGCCTGCACCTAAGGCTCTGGGAACTTTGGGAGAAGAAGTGGAAAGATTGTTGAGACAAAAGACCAGGAGTTTGCTGTTGCAGTGCCTCCAAGAAACCAAGAAACGACAGGAAGCTCCACACTCTCGATACCTCTACAACATTTGCTACCCCATGAGATCTAAGTGATGATATCGATAGACATGCTAACATGGAAAAGGAAGCTCTCTCTGGGTCCACCCTAGACAAAACATTACAGACAACTGATGACTGTCGAGAGAGGGAGAATTAGCCTTTTCCAGGGACGCGCATCTAACTGGTTAGTCAATACAAAGTGAAATCGCATACACACAAGCCACACTATATGTACTCAACAGGTTGTATTTTACATTTGCGCATATGTATGTAATAATCACAATGATAATGATAAAAAGAAAAGAGGCAATTAGTGAGAGGGATTGGGGATCTAGGTCAAGGAAGGGGTTGAAAGAAGAAAGGGTGGAAGTGACGTAATAATATTTTAATAAAAAATTTACCTTTACCTATGTATGGGTCAATACACGTTTTTATTCATGGTTGGCAGTGCCCAGGTTAATTTGAATGTTTCTCTCACATCTTGTAGAACCATCGGCTCAGAGAATACGCTTCCTCCCTACCATAGAGGTACAAGCCCTAATTAGCTAAGACTGAGAAGGCCTGTCCATTGATTGGTTGAGCCTTGAACATGTGATTCAGTTCTGGCTAATGAAATATAACAGGAAACATGCCCAAGATTAAGTTTTCTTTATTGATAAAGGGATATTCATATTTTTTCCTTTGAAGACTCGCTTTATACTGACTACCTGCGGGTCCTTGGACTTGCACTAGACAAATAGTGAAAATGCAGTAAATTCTTGGGGAAGAGCACCAAGTGATGAGGATGACAGGGGAGGATGTGGTCAGAAATCTTGATCTTGGCTGATGATACAGAGATGCTGGATTGACATCTCTGCAAACATGTTTTCATCATCATTAAAGCCTGTTCAACTGGATACTTTAGGTCTTACTATCTAAATGTCTTAACAAAACGAGTAGCCAACTCTTCTATATATGTTGGGGACACACTGCTTGAAACATGTAAAATTTGAATTGGTGTTTAAAAATAATTCAAGATGAGGGGAAAGAAAGCAAGCTCACCACTAGCAAAAACGAGACATCCCTAGACAGCAGCATTGTAGTAACACATTTTGTTTTGTGACCAGCTGAAAATATAAGGCCTAAGAAGCCATAAAAGACCTTCCATTTATTTATTTTTTTTTCATACACCTCAGATCCTCACAGTTCTACCATGAGATCTGTTTTATTACTAACATATTTACAGTAAGAATATAGTAGAGTTGGCAACAAGTTCCTCACAGTCTAAAATGAATGGGACTTTTTGCCCATGTTCTGAGCAGCTATTTCCCAGGAGATGGCTTCCATGTAGTCACTCCTCATTGCAGCCTCCTGGAAAATTACTCCACCACCTTTGTAAGACTGCTTGCGTTGGCATCTGCGATGGTAGCTAAATAAATGAGATTTCTATGTAACACATGCTGATACTGGACGCACTCGTTCGCTCGGCCCTTGTTCTGATACTCCACGATATAGCGGATCAGCTGGTCATTCTCCTCCAGGAGCTGCTGGATAGTCTCCTGGTTGACCTTGGCCTTGCCGCGTAGCCAGTCAGGAGCGAAGATGACCGACATGCTGCAAAGAAGCTCGGAATCCCCAAGAGCTTCCATTTATAATTGCTATTAATGCTTTTTTTGTTACTTTGATATGTTACTGTAGAGTTTAGGCTTTGTTCTATTGGCAAACAGAGTCAGAGGATTCTTAATGGTGAACACTGAAGAAAGAGATGTATTCTAGAGAAGGATGTATATTCTAGCCAGCCACATTTGGTGGCAGAGCAACATGTGATGAAATAAACTGGTAGCATAAAGACTGGGTTAGGAGAGATCAAGACCATGTTTCTGCTTTGCTATATTTACAGTGCTAAAAATTTCTTCATATAGATTTAAGGGAAAAAGTTGACATATGTCACTAAGTTAGGCACTGTCAGTGCTATGAACAACCTGCCCACCTCATTCTTAATCTTCGTACCTGTTTTTGCTCTGGTTCTGTCTGGATTGGCTTTACCCACATCCTGCGCCATGACTGTGTTAAATTTCCATCATTTTCAGAAAATTGTTCCGGAAAAAAAAAAAAACTACCTATTTTCCAACAGCTCTCAACTATAGCCCCGGGATGAATTTTGTTGGCTTGATTACAGTCTGTGTCTCCATTTTCAAACCAATGACGGTGACCAGAGAAATAGAGCATTTCAACTGATCAAGCTGAGTCACAAATCTACACCTGAACTCAGGAGGACGACTCACTGAATGACTTAGACTGAGAAAAGGAGGGGTTCTAGAACAGACCTGATTAACAGCTAACACCCTGTGAAGGGAATGCAAGCCGGGGTGTGCTACCAGGAAATGAATAGGAGACAAACTTGTAACTTGAAGGGTTGTTATTTTTATTTTATGTATTGTTAATTTTATAAATAATGAAACAAAGGGTTAATAAGAAAAAGTGTTTTGCCTGTAGCCCTCTCTGTTGTACATGTCCTATCCATAGTCCTCACATGATCTATGTGGCTGACTCAAGTCCATGATCCCATACCTAGGCTACAATACAGGCAAACTCATAAAGGAGTAAGATGGAAGCCAACTTTCTAGAATGTTCCCTTCAGCTGCCTAGATTCAGATATATTGGTTGGAGTTTTCTCCTTGCTGTGACAACATATCATGTCACTGTTTGATGCTCTTCCACACACCAAGCCTCCTGGATCCGCTAGTGTGTTCCTTCATCTTCCACCCCTCTCCCCTCCCCCTTATTTTTAAAAGACAAGGTCTCACTGTGTATCTTTTGCTGGCCTGGAACTCACTATGAAGATTAGGCTGGCCTTGAACTCCTGCCTGCCAGCCTCATCTGTCTTCCTCTCCCTCCAAGTGCTGGGACTAAAGGTGAGCACTGCCACACCCAGCTCCATCTTCAATTAACTGTGTTTTCTCGTGGCTAGGGACATAAATAGTTAAGAGTACATGCTAATCTTTCAAAGTACCAGAGTTTGGTTCCCAGCACCCACAGTAACTCACAACTACCTACCACTGTTTCCTGGCTTCCACAGGCTTCTCCTCTATGTGGGAAAACACACAGACAAGTAAATATAAACTAAATCATAAAAGAAGATCTAGAATTTTCTTGCCTTTTGGATGGGGAAAGCCATAACTACATTCTCAGTATCTACTCCAGCATCACCCTGGACAAGTTCTACTCCCGCAGAAGAGAAAAGCTGTGGCCTGCTTGACTCCCTGGAACTGAGCTCTGCTACTCTAGTGAAGCCCCAGATCCACTGCAAAGTTCCTGGCTTCCCAAGATGCGCAGGCTTCCTTGAGAGCACCGAGAAGCTTCTACTCTTCACACTCCAAACGAGGTGTTTGTATCCTTTGGTCCCTTACCTTCTGTTCTCCATTGATTCCTAGGAAAGCATTTCGTGGCGCCGTAACAGCGATCCTAAGATCTGCTTCCGAGTACTGAACACAATGTAGAAAAAGAAGACTGTGTAGTCAGTTACTCACAACTGAAGTTCAGTCTTTAGTAACTGGTTAATTCAATTGAATTTCGGCACTGAGATTGCCTACTCTTTTATTAGAGGCCAGGGAGCAGGGGAGATGAGCTTGTCTGTGGCCAGCGTTTATAGAGTAGTCACAGATGGTCAGTCACTAGGCAGACTCCACGTCATCAAGGAAAGATTAAGAGTTAATCTATTCAATTTCAAGTTAAGAGGAGAGTTTAGAAATATACAAACAAATGAAACACTAATCAAAACAGCTTCCATAAAGTGTCCCTCAGGAAAAAGGAAATGATAAAACTGAAACAATTGTTTTAACATGGTGCTAGAAAAATTCACATCTGCAGGATTTGTATGGACTAAATAAGATGTTTTCATAGTCCCTAATTTTTCCTATTGTAAAGATACTAAATCTGCAAACTTACATATTATCTTAATGCATAGAATGGTCAGATGGAAAAAAACAATCTTTCTCTTCGTATATACATAGACACAACACACATGCATACATATACACACACAATACACAATATACACATGTATGTATATATATACATATATTACCTAAATATATATATATATATATATATATATATATATATATATTACTTA
>NW_021604567.1:3382637-3402878 GCF_004785775.1 Grammomys surdaster
ATAGTCATGTTCTTCAACATTGTCTCAGTGTTATATATTTATACTAGAATAAAATTTGCTCCTGAGTTTTGTTGACTGGCTCTCTACCCTCGCAGCTCACTGAGCTCCAGCTCTCTAGCGCCCCCTGTCTATCATTTTCTCACTCAGCCTATGCTACTCCTCCAGCGAGGTAGAGTAGCTTTCTTAATGCCTTTGCTTTCACACCTTTGTGCTATCTCCAATTTTTCTTTTTTCCTGTTAGGACATTGCATAGCTTTGTAAATTATGTTTATTTACTATTAGCAGAAAGTGAATTTTTTTGTTTGTCATACATACTACTTGTCTTCAACTTACTTTTTCATTATTAAATTTATTTATCCCAGTATCAGGCCCCCTCTCCTTATGAATGAAAGAATTTCAAAAGCTTGTTAATTTTTCAAAACAACCTGTGCAAACCACATTGCTTATTTCCATTCCTTAATTAATTTCTTAATTAATCTTATTTAAATTTTCTTATAATATAGCCAGGTATAATTGTAGAGTGACACTTTAGATATGGAATCTTATAGATAGGGTCATTTCACTTTTATCTATTATTTTAACAGATTTATTGATCAAACATTACATTCTGTACTTTTCCTGTGTCCTTATGTTGACTTTCCCCTAATTGTCATACTATTGAAATTGCTTGACAGTTTGTATGCAAGCAGCAAGAACGCATATTTTTATATATTTGCCTTTTAGTAACTTCCAGGGAGTAAAAGATATAAACTTTAAATATGCAGCTTAAAAGCACGAAAACTTGACATATTTATATGGCATATAACCCAGTCACTGAATCTGGTTTTCTCAATTCCAGCAATGTTCATCTTCTCATGTATATGTTAAATAAGGGAAAGTTAAAAAAAATGTATGAGTCCACAAATAATTATAGCGAATAAATAAGAATGTTACTCTAATAAGGTGAAACGATTTGTACCTTGTTTTTTTAAAGACTGGATGATAGCTAAGTTGGGTAAGCAGAGCTGAGGCTGCCTTCTTCTTTCTCTCCAGTTCTGTCTGGGAAGCAAGCGCGGAGACCACAGACAATGCGAATAAGCAGAGGAAGGGAAGCCTAGCGCCACATTCACCGAGAGAGCGCAAAAACCAACTGAAGTAGAGCACCATTTCTGTTGATAAAGACGTGGACGAGTGCTGGGGAAATCTTCAAGGGTATATAAAACCCAGCCAGAAAATGGTCACTGAATAAGACAGTGACTGAATGCTCTGCTGCATTCAAACCAAAGTCTGAAAGTCACCAGTAGGGCTAAGAAAGGTAAGCAGGCCCAAATCAAAATGGCCTTGCCTGCCATCTTATGGCAGTGGTGAAGGGTTGTTGATGGCTTGAGCAGAGGAATGAGTTGGTCAGGCCAGAATTTTGTGAAGACAATGGGATGAAGTAGGAGGAGAGCAACAAATAGCATGCGCTGGAGCAGAGTGGTTTTCCACAAAGAAAAACGACAGGGGAGGTGACTAGAACGGAGCTCTAGTCTTGGGAATAGAGAAAAGCAGGCGGGACACAGAGGTGTTTGACGAGTTAGAGCATCACTCTTGAAGGAGGACTAGAAGCCTGGAGACGGGAGAGCTCTAGCGCTGTGTCTAGAACAACGCCTGGACAGTTCTGTGGAAAACTAAGCGCTGTTCCCAGAGATAGGGCAGCGATAGAACAGGCTCAGGAAGAGAAGTGATGGACATCTGGGGCACTAGGAATGAAGAACATCCATGTGGAAATGGCTCGGGACTGTGCGTGAGAGTTGGGAGCTTAGGAGAAGAGACTTAACCTTGTTATGAATATGCAAAGGAATTTGAAACACAACTTTTAAGGCATAAGCGATGAACCCCCTCACATATGTGTTTCTGTCCTTGAACTGCTTTATTAAACTGCACAGAAAGAACTTAAAATTCTAGCTTCTGTCCCTTGGAATTCAGTTGGTTCTGCATTGCCCTGGAATATTGACTGGCATATTTGATCTACAAACTGTCTCATATATATGCTGACTTGAAATGTATGAAAATGTGTGGGACAAGTGGAACTTGACCTCTACAGCTTAAATTTAACTGTGTCTTAATAGTCCTTTTAGTAAGCAATAAGTCTGTATAGTGTGGATAGTCTGTGTCTTAAGAAAATGTCATTTTTTTTAAGGGAATTTGAACCTCTGAAAAATATTTTTTTGTTTTAGATTGGAAATAATCTATGAGTGTCTAGAACCAGTGTTAATGAATTCACACAAAAGAATTTGATTAAATTAATAAAATCATTTAATGTTTTCTAAGCATATATGTTGCCGATGTGTTAAATCTTTGCCTGTTAACTTATTAAACTATCGTTTTATGAATCTTCTGCAGCACGGTATACAAATTGAATGTTTTGCCAATATCAATCCCCTACTGGTGGTTCTAACAAAGACTTCTCATTCTGGGACAGGTCTTTTTCCTCGGGGAAGTAAATAGAGTCAATGATTTACTGATAAGCCCACCTAGTATATGCATCATTTCTGGCCCATATATCAATGTCAGGGGCAACAGCTTGCTTTCCTAACTGATTTTGCCATGTCTTCTCAGAGACTATTTTGTTTAGTAATCAGATCAAAGTGCCAACACGCATCCTGCTTAGCATCGTACGAATTGTTTTCATTTTTTAATAGCACAATTAGTTCAGAGACACTTTTATGGAATGTTTCCCATGCTGAAATTTTATCCCACCATATTGATCTACTTATACAAAAGTGCTAGTGTGTGGATCACTCATGTGCACTTGAGCACAGATTATTTGCTGCATGTTGGATTTAAAATTGAAATGTTATTCTTGTTACCAATTAGAAGAATTCTTACTGTCATGGCTTTTCCTAACTGACCAGTTTTTAATTTGACGTTCATTATCTGAACAGTTTGGAAGACTAGGCGGCATTTCTGTTTTCTGTTATAAATGGCATTAAACGTTCATCCAACATCCTTGAAAATGGATAGCAAAACTAATGAGTGATAGCTTCGTGAAAATTTACATGGGGGTGAATAGAAAACTCTAAAGGAAAAGCGCTCCTTTGATGATGAGTGACAGCTAATGACAGAGCTTTCCATCTTGATTTTTAAAAAGGAGGCTTTCCTGAGTTCAGTTTCACGTCTTTGTAAGTTGATCCAGGGAAGGACTTTGGAAGACAATAGGAAGGACACAGGGTTTTTTTTTTTAATAAAACATTAAGACAAAGAAAAGTTTTTTTTTAATGAGATTTAAAAAATGAGCTATTGATTTTCCTTCCTGCGTTTTCAAAGCAGGCATTTTGGCAGCCCCCGTTTGCAGACTGTGCCTCTGAAGAAGCGTGTTGTGCTATGTACATAATCTTCGTAAGGAATTCTACTTGCAGAGTATTTTTTTTCTTCAAAGGCTTTGCATTTCTGCATAAAAAGCTTATTAATTATTTGTAGCTGCTTGTCATCGTGTTCTGATAATAGAAGGCTGGTCAAGGATAATAATTACCACTTCACCTTTTTGGATCATATATACTCACTATTCCTACTGCAATATGACCCAAAGCATCTCTCTTCTCCCTGTACACAGGACCAAAAGTGCAGGCACATCATTTATTGATAAGACAAAAAGAATGTAATGAAATTATCAATGTTCTTGAATTAATTATGAACATGATTAAGAAAGCTAAAATCTCAGGAGCCAGGATCTCATTACCCATTCAGTCTTAGGGATTGCTTTCATTCAGCTAGGCAAAAAGGCTTTGAGCAGCCCTACAATCGCCTTCCTCTCATTTATTTGTGCTAGAATTAAGGTTTATTTGTTTTCTGTTTTCTTCGTCGTCTTCAGATTGTTTCTCTGTCTTCATCCATTTCACAAACCCTTTCCTCCTGTATCTCAGAAGGAAGTTCCTCCAGGGCCTACATTTCTGCAGCCTGCACACCTCCTTTGAGTGCATGTCTCTCAGTCTGCTGGAGCTTCTAAATATCTCTCAAGGTAAGTCAAGAATGTAGCCAAAAAGTTCTTTCAGATTTATGTGTGCAGGCTATACAACAGTTCTGTCTGAAACCCATTCAGCCAGGAGTCTTAATGACATCATTATTACGCTGTCTGGACTGGGCTAGATTTTCCTCGGAGCCTCAGTGTGTTATTAGGAACCGTCCTTTCTGTGCGAATGGTATTCGCTGAGGGTGTGTGTGTGTGTGGAGGGGGGTGACTCAGAGCTAGGGGGAAATAGATTTTTGTTCAACTTAGTTTGCAAGAAGAGTGGAATAAAAAAGCAAAGTGCAATCCCTTTTAACTTTGTTTTTCATGGACATATATCCTGTGAGCTCTGAAATTCTCAACCTCTCATCCTTGATAACAGAATTAAGAAGGGTATCAGAATATTATACCTTTGTTGGGTTTGTTTTTTTAAAATGTCCAAATATTCCTTTTTAGATTAAAAGGCCTGGATTATTTATTTATTTATTTATTTATTTATTTATTTGACTGTAGTACTCAGAGCAGAGGAGTAGTATCTGTTTGAAAATGTCTTGGAATTGTCCTAATAGCACCTAACCAAGCTGAGTATTTTTTTACCCTCTTAAAAAACCAAAAAACAAAAAACCATGTCTTTGATTTTTTGTTTTGTTTTCTTGAAGAAAGCAATGTTAGCTTGGAAGCAAACTTGGCTGAGATTTGATGACAGGTCATTTGTAAGAAGGGTTATTGGCAAAACCAGTAAAATGCTGTCAGCATGCATTTTACAGTCTCACGGAGTGGTTACAAAGATCACATACTTGCATCTTATTTTGCCTTAAATATGATTACAGCGCTCACATTCTTCTAGAAGAGAATCACATATTGCAAAAATAGACAGAATCAAAGAACTGTAGCTTTAGGCCACTGAATAAATGCTGTATCCATCAGTCCTGAATTTCTTTAAAGTGGTGATTTGATATGGTTGTTAAAACATCTAGGAATTTAAATGCATAAGATCATTGAAAAACTAAAGCATTTTAGAGCAATATGTGACAAACTGATTTGATCATAGCAAGTAAAGCAAGAAAGTCCGTCTCTCAAAGCTTAAGAGCTACTTTAACATTTGTTTGTTAAAAGGTTTTGTTACCATGTAACGAGCGTACTGAGATAACAAAGGAGAAGGCTGCTCCACTCTTTCTGCAAAGCGCAGCCTGTGATCATAATATTTAGACAATTATGTAGGATGAATTAAAATGTTCTTTCTTTTATAGCAAATATCTAGGACATTGAAATCTATTGCTTGAATACTATGTTGTTTATGAAGACAATATGTTTTAATATGGGGACATATCAGTGATTTTTGTTCTTCTATAGTTCCCGATGCCTTCTTTTAAATTTTATTAATTTAATAAGCAAGCACTTGTTATGACTAGTTAGCTTTAATTGCCAGGCATCGCCAGCTTCAGTCTTAGGTTAACTAAATTGATGGAAATAGGCAATTTCATTTGAAAGCGTGAAAAATGCAAGAAGACGTCAAGTTTTCTTTTTAGGCTTCAAACAAGAAAAGCAATAAAAATTAATTTTCTAACTCTGTGAGCTCGGATGTCAGGGGAAAAAGCATGTTTAAATAGAAGTTCCTTTTGCTTCATCTCATTCTGAGAAAATACAAATCTCTCTGAAATTCTTTTGATATTTTTCATATCTTATCAAAAAGGGAAACAAATCATAAAATATCCTGCATGCCATTTCTACATGAAAGCGGAGATCAGGAGTCCCATGTGGTTCTCTGCAGGGGACGCCCATCATTGTGGCTCTCTGGGTGGCAGCCTGCACCTCAGCAGTTGGACATGCTCAGGTGAAACAGTTTGGAAGCTGAAAGAAACACAAACAGTGGCGGGGGTCCGGGGAGAAGGAGAAGGAGAAGGAGAGTTTGTTTGGAAGAAAAGTTGAGACAGAGCACTTGTTTTGTTTGTTATTATCAATACATTTCCAGACAATACAAAACAAAAAAACAAAAAAGGAAAAGAAAAGAAGAGATCATTAGTGCCAGAGTGGGCTAGATGCAGTCAGTTCATAGAGCTGTCAATAAACTTTTTAGAAAGCTTCATTGGTGCAGTCTTTAAATGCTCATCATAGAAAATCAAAAGGCAGGTTCCGGTTCTCCAAAGTTAACTGCCAGAAGTATCCTGGTTTACACATTCTACTCATGTGCATTGCAAGAAAGTGAAGTGACAATTCCAGGAGTCAGCACCCGCTGTGCTGAATTTAGTATAAAATGTAACAACTGCACAGCAGTGGAGACCTAGAGATATGTGTCCTATGTGTATCTCTATGTATCTTATATGTATCCTATATGTATCTATGTGTATCTTATGCTCTGAAGGTAACACTATGGGGAAGGTAAATCAAACGGGCAATTTACCAATTTATACACCGCTGGGATGAAACTCAGCTCTCAATGGAATACCATCCTCTCTACTCACCGTACTGATGGAGAGGGGACCAGTTCAAACCTAATTGTTATGGAAACAAAACTCCCACCCAAAGTCAATATTGGTGATCTTAAATATTTAATTATTTAATATACCAGCACTGTTTTTTGTTCACATTGCTTAAATTAGTTCCGATAGCCACAAAGCCCCCCAAATCTTGTATGTATGTGGAGTTCTACATATTTACAGAGACTTCTGTTTAAAAGAAGCTAGAAAATGCATTAGCCGAGGTTAGAAAATTTCAATTCTGTCAGTATCTACCTGTGACCTTGGGTAAGGCATAAAAGCTCTTGAAACCTCAAAGTTTGCACTCTGTAAAGTAAATGGGACAAGAGGTAATTTTTAAGGCTTCCCCTCACTCTGAAATTCTATTTTGTATTTGCAGTGGCCTGTGTGAATGTCTACAAAATACATACCCACATGGATGCTCTTTTGACTGCATTCGTATGCCTGGCATTTGTCTTTTGTGTTATCCTTACCAATTGTGAGGGCGATAGTGGACACTTTTTAAAGAATATAGAACCTACCACACTGTCTTGCTGATGATGCTCTAACATCTGACATTCCGGTTAATTCCTGAAATGAACAGCTTAATTTACTCTTAAAGTCCCCTCCGTCTGTGTTTGTGCTGATCTGTGCCTATAAACAGTGGGCCTTGCTTCCCTGCAAGTATATCTTTAACAAAATTCCCACGTGTGGAAAAGAGACTTGTTCCCCATCTTTCACAGCAAGTTGTTGGGTCCTTGCAAATTGCTAATAGGCTCATTAAGCGCCTGCTTGTAATCTACTGAGCCTGAGCAAGCTTGAGGATTGAAGCTGATACTAGATTTTGGATTTAATTTTTTTTGGTCAGTAGCATACACTCTGCTGTCTTTCAAACCAGCAAGGATTGAAAAAGACACTTGCTATAAAGGCTGAGAGGGGGTATTCAATGGTGTTTCAGGAAGTTTGAGGCCTGGCAGAACACAGAGAGATGGAGGCTGGATGGGGGCCATGGGGGGGCATGTCAGGATGTTCTGAATGGGTTAAGGAGAACTACCTGCTTGAGATTGATTTGAATCAGTAATGGCTCATCTCATAAAGCTGCTGTTACTAGATATTAGCCTGCTATCTCTGTCCTCCGATAGCACAGATAAGAAGTGCTTACCGAAGAGAAGGCTCCTGAAGGACAGATACAGTTTCCTGTACCTCAGGGAGTAAAAAGCCATACTGCTGGATCAGTGACTTTTCCTAACAGCGAGTAAATTCAGGCCTTATCAACTTACAGCACAAACTGCACTCATGTTTTATTGTTCTCATTAGAGATTTAAGGACTAATTCCAGTTGTTAGCGCTTAGCAGTTTAATGTTTTCCATAGATAAGAATTAAGATTCTTCTGGGGGGTTTTTTTATTTGCTAAAGCTTGCAAAATATAATGCGGTGATGCACTTACTGTGATGTAATGTGGTGGGTTTTTTCTAAATGTCCTACATGGTTTTAAGGCATACATTTAAAATTTAAACCTAATGACTGAAAATTTCCAAAGTTGGACTCACACCCATTGCACTGAAACACAATGGACTGTCTTTGTGTGAGAACCCAAATGAGTCCTCTCTTTTAGTAATAGGCTCAACAGAGTGGGGCTTGTTGCTATTATGGCTTTTTTCCCCCTCCCCTTTTTCCTACTGTGTGTTTTCTCAAAGTAAATTCACTTAATCAGGACCAAACATGGGGTCTGATTCTATAGAAACCGAGACTTATTTTGTAAGTAACGTTGCCTTTATGTTATTTCCTTGAAGCACAACGGATTCTATTACTTACTCAGCAGAGAAAGCTATGACTGTAATATTTAAGATTCCAGTATTTTCAAAGACATCTTAGTTTTGAGCCTGAGGATTCAATCCAGGCTTACTGTAAGCTGGATAACTATTGAGTCACTTCTTTAATGGCCTTCCAGAACATTGTGACCCCTGCTGTTTACAGTGATCCTCTTTAAGAGTCTAAAAGTGAAGTAATAGAACATTTTAATAAGAAAAATCAAGTTAGTAGTGGGATAAAATTATTCCTGGATTGAAAGATTAATGGTTAGAGTCGACTTTTGGGTTGTGTGTGTTGAAGTTAGCGGTTTTCAGTGAATGTGACGTGCAAGCCCGTTGCCCAGCTTGTTTTCTTGGAATGCTTTCAGACGTCTCATTGCGTGTGGTACATAGCTGCGTCCTACTTTTCCTGTGGCTGAATTTTAGTAATGCGAGTCACCAATACAGTAAGTCAGCCTTGGGGATTTAAGTAATTTAGAAGGAACTGTGCTCCATATCCATGAAAGGTGTTGTCATTGGGTGGTACACATTGCTGTCCACTCTGATATCTATTCTTGGAAGGATGTTTTTCCTGATAGGAGGCAGTCCTGGCAGTGATGAAGGCATCATCATTAGCAAGTCTATGGCTAAATGAGGCACCTGTCCATCATACATGAGGCCTCGGGGTTGATCCCTAGCACAAGGCAGGGGAAAGTCTTACTTTATCACAGACTGGGAACTCTGAATATGCCTAGTAGGTACGACTGGCCATAGAACAATAAAAGTGTATATAACATTTATTATGTGCTTGGCACTAGGATAGACACCATAAATGCCTCATCTTAAATATCCATTGTTTTAAAGGAAATTATCCATGCATTAAATCTACCTTTTAAAAATTTTAAGACAGAGAGACCTACCTACTGCAGCTAGTGTTTCCATTATCCCTGGCTTTGTAGGCCTTGTGCATGTTTACACCCCAGACTGTTTTTTTTTTTTCTCCTTTTAACTAGTGATGCTCTATCTGCCAGAAAAATTTTATGCTCTTGTTCCAGTTACATTACTGGGTGCAATCCTTCCTTATACAGGAAATAAATTTATTATGAAGAATTCCCAGTAGAAGCCTTGGAAAACTTACATAGAGCTGTGCTGTGTCCAAAATGCTGTTCAGTAGGTTTTCCAAAGCGCCCAGGTAACAGCTGGTGCAGGCCATGTGCCAGCCCTGACAGCCCATATGCTCTCTTTAGCGCAGTAATTATCTCAACACAAAACTCTGATAGCCTAGTCTACTGGGTCCAGTTTCCCTAGGTTAAATTGACTCAGTGGCTTTGTTAGTAAGTTCCTTTGGCACAGGCTGAACTTCATCAAGAGTTTAAGTATTGGGATGGGCTTCAAAGACCAATATGACTGCTACTTTCAAGACAGGTGGCTTATTAACCCTGAGAGACTCTAGGTGGCAATTTATTAGGGCTGCCACCCTGCAGCAGCAATGTTGTGAGAAGTCTGTCATACTTCCTATGAGTGATCTGGCTTAAGAGTGGCTATTTAAGAGTCACTTTTGTATTTCAGTTCTAAGGCAGGTATGTGACTCCTTCCGGTGGAGGACTGGGGCAGAGAAGGCTGGAATGGGGAACTGTTGCGTATGGGAAGAAGATGTGAGATGGAGGTTCTTGGGGACAACTTCTCTCATGTATATTTCTCTGTCTATATGTAACCTCAGAAAGGTCTCTCTGAGTATGAAATTCATATGTTTGAGGATTGAAGTCCACCTTCCCTCCCTGCCTCCCTTTTTTTTCTTCCTCCTTTTCCCCCCAAATTCAACAGTTTGGTTGCACTAAAACCACAGATGTAAATCTGTAGTCATAGCACAAATGAAGTTTCTTACAAGTTGAGTTGCGAAGACTTTGGAAGCTGTTGCATGATGAGGAACCACAGAATCAAGCCACAGACGCCTCGGATCACATGATGAAGTGATGTCACTCTTCTAGCTTCTTTTCTGTCTGCTGTTCTTAGGAGATGTAGCTCAGACCTTGAAGGTTGATGACTAGGCTTGTCCTGACATGATTGATGTCAGGTACAAGTTTAACCTCCCTTCTTGTCTATTCATAAGATGACACCGAAAACCATATTCTTAGCAGAAGGATGGGACAGCTATATCTATTAGACCAGCACATGCTGTCATGATATTGTACAGCAAGAATATAGGAGCAGGAGGAGTAGCTGCTTTTCCAATAGCCCATTTCTGAAGGAATAGTTCCAGATATCCCAGAGAGAAGGAGTAGCTTGGGCCATTTGAATAAATAACTATAAAGTAATTTGTTTATATCTATTCCTGGACATAAACAAGGACTGGAGAAAAGCATATCTATCTGATTTGTCAGTATATTTTAATTTCTTCTTAGTAAATTGAAATACTAACATAGAGAGAAGAAAAAAATAAATGGAATGGAAATTTTAAGAAGCGTGGGGCAGGCTTTGTATTTCTCTGTAACCCCCTAGAGCATTCTGGCCATTTGACACTTAGTTTTTACTTTCTTTCTTTTATTCTTCTCCGCATGTATGTATGTATGTATGTATGTATGTGTCTATGTATATATGTATGCATAATCTGGTTCCAAAAAGTTTTATATTACTGCAACTTCAAGTGTCAGAGCAGTGATGGACACACAGCTGACACTCATTAAGTTCTCCCTCAATAAAATAGTAAATAGACTCGAATGGATTCTTCTTTGTGTTGAAATGACTGCAACTGTAGGTGAGTGTGTGCATTATGGGAAGGAGTTGGGGATGAGAACAAGGTGATTTTCTGCATGTTGGAACCAGTAATGTAGAAGACTTGATATTATCACTGTCAATTCCCAGGTGACAGGATGCTAATGAAGTTCAGGGTACCCAAAGGTCTTTCAGTGATCAAAGCTGTGAGTAGATTTATTGAAAGTTAAGCTGTAGGTTAAAATTGGCAATTCTATGTCATTGCATTGTGTTTTCAGTTTAATAAAGCAAATTATATTTCCAAAGAGTTTCTACAGAAAGCCAGATCATCTAGTTCATAAAAACCCAAACGCGAACCTTTGTTATTTAGTTTTCAACTACAGGTAGTTATACTTCTGAAGTCATTATTTATATGTTGTCAGTAGTGCTCACCAAATTTATTGACTTGTACATTATTCTTTGCAAATAAGTTCTGGCTGCTCTCTGCATATTATAATTAAAACGACAGGGACTTTAATCATTTATGAAATTTTAAACTACATACTGAATATAAATGTATCATTCAATGTGATAGAATGAATTAAATTCATCACTGTCAAATAACTGTATAAAAGATGAAATATCTTCCATCCCACATCATTAACTTATATAAAAAAGACCCTGCTTTACAAGCAATGAAATAATGCTTTTATGGTCTTTTAAGGACACATGGAAAATGGAGACATTTGGCATATACAAGAAAAAGCACTTTGACCAAAAAGTTGGTATCTGCTTTTATCTGTGAAGTTGTAATTTCTGCTTCATGATGACAAGTAACTTTTCCCTAGACAGAAGCAAATAGTCAGTGTTTCAGGTCTCTGTATGAACATGAAACATTGTGTCACCATGACATAAATATGTGTGCACCGATAAAATGGAGTTATGGCAAGCTAAGATGTTAAAGCCCTAGCTCTAGGTTGAAGGGCAATATAATCGAGGAGGTTAACTGTAGTCTAGAACAGGTAAGCCTCAGACACTTGACTAAGCTCTCCATCTTTTGTGTGTCTACACACAATGCCAATACCTGATATCCGAGGAAAACAAGAAAGAGGTGACCGTTTCCGGCTGTGGTTCTCACTTTCATTTTGTTACTCTCTCAACAAATTACTGTCCTAGCTAATATTAAATTGTACATGAATTTTACTAGGAAATTTCATATCAAAACTCCCAAAACATCCAAACTGATAGTAATCACTGACTAGTTCAGGGAAACACATGGTATAGACTTTTAAATTTTTCTTAATACATGATATAGATTTTTAAAATTTTATTTTACGTCATGTGAGTCTTTCTGAACTTCAATTATTTTTCGAGTATTTCTTGATAGTCATCCTTACTTAGGCACAGCATTCATCAATTCATTGGCTCATTCATTTGCTGAGCAAACTTGCATTGAGCCAGTCAAAAGTAGGGGTGTGTGTGTGTGTGGTGTGTTACAGTGTGGGTGTGTGTTAGAGTGTATGTCTGTGTTAGAGTGTATGTGTGTGTTGTGTTAGAGTGTGTGTGTTAGTGTGTGTGTGTGTGTGAGAGAGAGAGAGAGAGAGAGACAGAGACAGAGACAGAGACAGAGAGACAGAGAGACAGAGAGAGATTTGTTTAGGAGCATAATGGTGGTCACAGCTCTTCCTCCTGAGGGCTCTAATGAGAACCATTCAGGGTTTGATAAAATCTGAAACAAGTAGAGGCTTTATAAACATATGAATTCAATCTGAATTTGAGAAAGAAGTATCAATTACAATAAGAAGTTGATAAAATATATGTCTTGATTTATCTTGTCCAGTTGCAGTCCTACAATTTCATACAATTTTCCAACCAAATAGGAGAAAACACAGCACGAGTGGAAAGACAGAGTTTGTTGTGATGTTCCAGGACACGCAACATATTGTCATGTCTGCAAATAACAAGCAAATATCAGTGAGGGCAAGATGCCTTAGTATGGGGTCCAAACCCAAAGTTTCCAGTGTGATCAGTGCAGTCGGCATCAAAAGTCATTTTATCTTTTCAACAAGAGTTTTCCATTGCTTGTTTTGGAGAGTAGTCAATAGCATTAAATTCTGCCTATTCTTTTTCAATAAACCTCTTGTCACGTAACACCAGAACCTAAGAAAATCGATCCAACTTAGAATTTTATATAGTGCTATGTTAGCTGTATAATATCCGACTGAGCTATAGTCATGTGAAAAACATTTTTGAAAATAGTAAAATTATGTTGAGAGAGAAGCAGAAGGAGGAGTCCAGAATGAGACTTGTCTGTGTAGCTAGCACACATGTATGTAGTCTGGCCTATTTAAAGTCCTGTATTTCCTAATACCTGACTAGCAACCATCCACTGTAGCTTATTTTCCATTCTGAGATGAACTTTATCTCTATTCTAATCAGCAGCTCTGAATAACAAGAAACACACCAAACTGACTTGAGCTGATAGATAAGAAAAGACACACACACACACACAAAACCCAGAAATCAAAGCCAATAGTTTAATGACTTATTTTAGAATTTAGCTTTTAGCCAGAAGATTGTTTTATTGAGAAATGCACTATTTATCTCTCAGTGTATGGGGTCCTGTGTGTGAAATAGATTCATATACATTTTCTCTTTCTTGACAAATGTCATTGTTACTTTCTTTGTACTCTGCGTTGTTGCTGTTGTTCATACATTTTTCTCGCTTGTGTTTATTCTCCTCACTAGAATGTTTTCATGGCTAGCCTAGCTTGGACGCCAACAATGAATAGTTTTTAATACTTAACTCGTCGTTAAGAACCTATGTGGAAATGATCGATGTGTATGAAGCCTCCTCTTGTGGCAGTGCTTTCCCACGATTTCTTACAGGAAACAGTTACTTTATAGACCTGCTACTGTGTATGGTGGTAAGGGTTTTCAAGTAACAAAGCACTGTGCAAGATGAGAGCGAGAGAGAGCGAGAGCGAGAGCGAGAGCGAGAGCGAGAGAGAGAGAGAGAGAGAGAGAGAGAGAGAGAGAGAGAGAGAGACTTAGGTTTTCAGTATCCTTTTCTAATAGCTTTGTGACAAGATTCTTTATATGGAGAGAGTTTATTAGGTTTGAAATATAATTTTCAGAAAGTTGCCATGGAATCAGAGGAAAGTACATTTGTTAAACTCCTCGTCAGCCCTGTGCATCCCCCTCCTCCTCAGTAGTGTTGCAGAATAGAAGGTGAAACTGTATTCCTTGGTGTGCAGTTTAAAGTCAAGAGCAGCAATATTTAGCACATGCTTGGGCAACCTTGTTTGAAATCCATGCCGCCCCTCTCTGGTGTTCTGATGTGCCTTCAGGGGACGCTTGGCTGTTTGTAGTTTGTTTTCTTTTGTTTAAGGTTTCAGCTACTGCATTGACTAATGATTATACAGCAGTAAACTCGTCCCTGTTAAATTCAGTAGTGATGCCTCAAACGCATTTTTCCCTTGTGTGACATAAAACAATAAAAGAACTAGACAAACCCCTTTTGAGGAAGAATAATCCTTTGTTTAAAGAAAAGAACAGGCATCTCCCTGGTGCCAGAGGGTGGAGAATTCAAATCAAAGCCTTTTCTAATTGATAAAAAAAATAAAACAAGTAATAATCTGAAGATTTTTTGCAGTTATTATTTCTTAAAAATGGTTAATAGCATAATGCTTTTATCTGTGTGTGCCTCTTTATGATTTCAAACAAGCAGTATTTATTTAGCGCAATATTACTTGACTGACACCCTCTGTTCTTGGATATAAGGAGTAAATAATGAGCCTGTTACTTAGAATGCTTTTGCCAGTATAATTCATCAGCAGAACTTTGGTGAGACGGTTGTACTTTGTCTTTGAAGAGAGCTAAGAACATCATTTTCTTCACACATTATTTTTCTTTAATAAAAATTAAAATACTGCATTTTGAAAAATAGCATATATCACGAGTTTGACTAAAAACTAAAGCAACCAATAGATTTACATAAAGCATAGTCTTAGCTCCTAGCTTTACCAATGCCAAGTCCAGAGAATCTGAACACGTCATTTAATTGCGCTCCCTGCAATTTTTTTAATGAGACTTGTGGCCGTGATTCCAAGTGATAAATTCTTCTTGATTTGCCTCCAGTTGTCACTGGCCAAACCTCAGGGAATGAAAGATTAGTTACGGTTGCAAAAGACTTATTATTTTAAACTGGAGAATTTTTAATGTTCTTAACCCAATTAAATGGAGAGTGAAAAAAAAACTATCAATAATGTTGTCGGTTGGTTAGAGAAAAAAAAAAACCTTCCAAATTTTAATTTAGCTGTAGTTGGTACTCGATTTCTGCCTTTGACTTAAAAATAGAATAAGACTATATTAAATTAGAGTTGATTCTGGTGCCTAAATGTCGCATGACTGACTGGAAACTTGCCTTGTGATTTAAGCAGAGATTTCAATCGATGAGTAGGCTTCAGTCTTTTCCAATTTTCAGTAGCATTTGTCCTTTACCACCCAAGTGCTTGAGTCATGAGAACGACCTGTACAACACTTTACAGAGGCTTGGTTCTGGAGCGAAAGTCACATCTGTATTTGGAACTCTGTCTTTAACCCCAAATTTCAAACCTCCAAGAAAAAAAAAGACAAGTTTTCCTGCTAAGTTTAGGCAATGAATCTCAGACATCCAGGCCACAAAATTGTCCAAGTTGGCCCCAAACACAGGTGCTCCCAGTTTGAACATCATGTCTGGCTTTTCTGCAGAGAAACTAAATGAAAGCAACTTCAAACACAGGTGCAGAATCCCTGCATCTGTGAGGGACAGCCTGAAACCATGGATTTCTCCTGACCATTTTCAGCTTGTAAACCTCCTCCTCCATGGAGCACCTGTGTCACAACCAATCAGGGACGTGTATAAATGTTACCAACACCTACACATCATTACTTATTCATCAACATCAGCATCAAATAGTGTTGCAAACACACGAGGATGCTTTCTGGGGTTGGCTTTGGCCTGTAGAGACGACTGGTTCTGGGGCTTGTGTCCATTTGCCTTATGGTGGATGAGAAGTAAAACACAGAGATAAGAGAACTAGGGTATTTCAGACTTAAGACCCTACAGTCCTCTGAGCTCTGTCTCACTTTCTGATCTTTAAGTCTAGACCCCTTGGTGGGAGAAATGGTGGGAGAACACACAGAAGATTCAAAGGTACTAATGGTCTCAAGCCTCCATTGCAGTCTGTCAGGGTTTACGTTGGTGCAGCCAAATCCTCCTTGGTGGTCTCTCCCCTTTTCACTATTGGACTTAACACTCAAAGAACACTCGTCTGAAGCCATGTATGACTCTAGTTTGCAATCACTCCAGTACAAGCTTGCAGCAGAAACAGCAGGATTCACTTCCCAGCCAACTCCACGGGCCTGTGGGTTGGTGGCTTTGTATTTGCCTCTGGGCCTTTCCTGCACAGGGCTGAGAAGGGGCTATCCTGGCTGTCGTGAGCTTTGGAAACCATTTCTTCTTTGACAATTTAAATTTATGTGGTTTTTAATTGTCTGTAAATAAAGCCTTTTAAATCTAGCACTAAGTCTCCATCCGAGGTCAGCTGGCATCCAAAGAGACGGTTGCTGAGTTAATTTTCTGCTTTTTTTAAAAATAAAAACAAAACAAAACAAAATAAAAAATAAAAACAAAACACAAACAACAAACAAACAAACCCCAACTGTCAGTTTATTATCCTCCAATAGAGATAAACAAAACATACAAGTCACTTGGCCCCTCCCCCTCACTTTGGAGGAATAGATAAAAATCCATCTGTTTTTTTATCTGCATGTTTCAAAGGCCAAATCTGTGTCCTTTGTGAAAAATGGCCACCATCATAGAGTTTTCTGCCAAGCTGCTAAGAGAATTGATCGGGCTTTGGGATTTCATGTCATGGATGGTAGCGGTGAGAAACTTTGAGTATAGTTTGGCTTTGAAGGGTTATTAGGAGTAGCTCATTTATTCTGTGACTACAGAGGAACTTAAGATGCAGTACGATAAATATCTACTTTGTGTTTCAAAAGTTAGGACACAATTTTCTTTCTAAAATGAACAGTATAGCATTAAAAGCTGGGAAAGGGTCATGTAGTAGAAGTGTTTGGTTTTCTATAGCTGCCACACAATAGGCTATATTCTTTCAAAACTCTGATTTAATACCCACACAAACAAATGCTTGGCTGTGGGTCCCTGGCTCTTGTGTGTTCCAGAGAGCCCTGGGCACTCTGCAGCACAGAGTTCCTGGCTCTGTTGTCTCAGCCTACAGGCTCAGTGCTGTGACTCTCCCAGTTCTCTGAGAACCAGTGCTGTCTTTGCCACAGTAAAGGAAACACAAAACAAAACAAACACAGAAAAGGAAAACTACTTTAGAAAGGAGCAGAGGCACAGGGCTGTTAGGAAAATGCTGCGCAGGAACCACAGAGACACTGCATGCAAACGCAAGAGCTGTCACTGCTGGGGAAATGGAAGACAAACCCTGGTATGAGTGTCTGTTTTTAAGCAATGCTGGCTCAGTGCAGAAGACATAGAGTTTTCAAATATTCATTTCGTTGTATTCTGTGAGCTGTCTATTCCCACTTGGAACCAGAACCATGAAGCACAAAACAACAGCAGCAAAATACTTTTGTTATTTGTTTTCCCTAAATACACCTGAGTATGTGAGTTGTTACAAATGATGAATTGGTTTTTTTTTCTCCCTTCTGTTTTGAATTTTCAGTTAAGCTGGGTGGTAAGGAACACACCTGTATTTTTAGAATAGAGAAAACATAGTCTTGACTTAGCTAATTACCTGATTTTTTTTTGACAAGTTACTTCCCTCTATCTGTCTTTTTTTTTTTTCATCTGTACACCAGGAACTGTCATGCATACCACGTGAGAATAAAACAGAGACAAAAATAAGATAATTGAAAGCATAAGTTCTTCCCCACCTACCACATATTTGCACTGAAAACATTGTACACAAAGGAACAATTTGAGAATAAAACCAATAAAAGAGGAGAGGAAAGAAACTGATAAAAGGTATATTCGCAGAAACTCAGAAATATAAAACCACAAGAGCCAATATAGGACTTTAAAACAACAGACGATAACTTCAAGGCTGACATTGCTGGCTCAGACAAAGGAGAATTTAGTGTTTTAAAAATACTTGATTATGGAGGACAGACATGCGAAATGGAATAGGTTGATTTCTTGAGGCAATAGTGAGGAAGTCTGAAGCCCACCAGTTGTGAGGAACAGTGTGTGAAAACTTGTGAGGTGTGTATATGTCAGTGGTCCTCAAGTCGTGGCTCCTGAAAGCATTGGAAGATGGGGGAGGCTCTGCATCTTCACCAGCCTGCCAGCCAGACTTTGTTGGTACTTCTTGGCCACTCCTGAAGCAGTTCTGTTGAAAGGGTTCAGATCTGAGCCATCCAACTTACTGACTCGCTCAAGTTTGAAGATTCACGACTTTGAACTGTTTTGGTATAAAGTCACTGTTGCTTAGCTCTTAGTCCATTCAGAATGAAAATGCCCAGGAAATCAAATTCATCCTTTGTCATCACAGGATCCCAAGGCAAGCTATGACTTCACTTACTGATTTTATTGAGAGACTACTAAGTCTGAGATGCTGTGCAAGACACTGGGATGAAGCAGAGACCTCTAAAGGCATCTTCCTTAGTTCCAAAGGTTCAGATTTGACCGTGGGTTCATCCATCTCTGCCAGTGTCCCTTCAGGAAAACCCTACAGTCTTCTTTATCGCCCCTTCCTTACCGGGTTATCCTAGGATAAGGCAGCAACAGAGTAAACTCACCCAGGGGGTCTCACTGTGTGTCCCCTAACTTACATGTGTAGAGGTCTGCATATGTACAGCCTGTACAGCAAGTTCCATAGGGGTCATATTAGATCCTAGATAAGACTGGGGAAGAAGATACCAGAATGTCCAAACAGCAAATGATATAGACAATATGAATTACTGCATAGATGGAGGACTGTACGAACATTTTGGGTCCTTGGTTTGGATATCTTCTCTGATTATAAGTTTTCTTCTTTTTTTAATCCACTGGAGATTAGAAAGCTACCTATTTTGTCATTAATTTTGCTACATGGAAGTTGTTGTGCTAATTCTGTAATATTTCACTCACCTTAAGAGATTGGCATTAGCTCCCCATCTTCAGAAGGAAATGCAAGAGGAAGAGAGCGTAGGCAAATACTGCAGGCTCCTCTAATAGAACAGAAATGGCAGGAATGTGATCACACCAACCGTCGCCCTCTGGCTGACATTCTTTTTTTTTTCTTCTGTATACATTTTATTTTTTTATTTAATTTTTTTTGAACATGAAATGCTTTTTTATAGCATGTTTTACAAGGGGAGGGGGTAGGAGGGGCCAGGTGGTGGAAAAGTACAGAATCTTCTTGGCCTGTGCCTTGAAACATGTCATGGTCTATACGGTACACTGCCTCGAATTATGATCTACCTGCTATTCTTCAGAAGATATGGTACACTGCTTGAGTTATGGTCTCCCTGCTATTCTTAAGAAGACATGGTACTCTGCTTTGAGTCTATCTGCAGTTGCCAAGCAGGATCTTGCAGTTGCCAAGCTTCAGGGGACATTGTGCAGGTGGGGAAAAGTAGGGGGTGAGGGTAAGGGCGAGGGTCCTGGCTTCTGGCATCTCCCCCTTCTCTGTTTAGTTAGAGAAGGCGTCTTATGATCAATCCCAACTATGTGAGTTTTGAATTTGGATGTCTAATTATGGGGGGTCTTAGACAAGTTCACAACCCCAAAACATTGATGTGAGACAAGTCACATCGATGGTCGAAGGCTTTAGGCTGTCGACGATGAGCAACGTCAAGGGACTCCGATGTGGGTGAAAGGAGGGTGAGAGCCCTGTCTTAGGCCATGTAGGCTGCACCCACTCCCAGCACCACTCACTCCTTTTCCTCTGTTCCTGATCTTTCGCCTGTGGAAAATTTCAAGGAAACTAAAGTAGACTACTGTAGCAAATGCTGTTAACCATCAGCCTCGGGCTCTCCTTGTGGTTTTGCTTACAGCCTTTCGGGTCATGTTCAGCTCTTAAGAGACGAACCTTAGATTTCTGCCTCTGTTACTAGTTTAAAATCTGGCTTGTAGCATTCTTCTTTTTAAAGTAATTTTTATACAGTATTCGGATCATGCTTCTGCTGCTATATCCTGCCCATGTCTCCACCGTTCTAATAGCACTCCTGCCATTTCTGTACTGTTAAAGGAGCCTGCAGGATCCTCTCACCTTCATTCTCTCCCTCTTTAGAAAACACACACACAGACACACACTCACACACACACAGACACACACAGACA
>NW_021604567.1:3402888-3441299 GCF_004785775.1 Grammomys surdaster
CACACACACAGACACACACTCACACACACACAGACACACACAGACACTCACTCACACACACCTACACAGACACACATTCACACACACACTCTCTCACACACAGACAGACACACACAGACACACACACAGACACACACTCACACACACCCACACAGACACACATTCACACACACAGACACACACTCACACACACAGACACACAGACAGACACACACTCACACACAGACACACACACACAGACACACACACAGACACACACATGAATAAAAAAGCAAATAAAAATCTAGCAAAAATCATGAGAAATGTATACACATGCAGACACATGCACATAAACAAAACCCATAAAAACACAATAATATATAAGCAGGAGAATAGTAACTGTTTAAAATGCTTAAGCAAAAGTTTAAAAAATGCCTAAGGCTATACAAGACAAAAAAAAATGTCTACAAATGTATCATCGAGTTCATTTTTTGTTGGGGATCTACTACTGGACATGGGCCCTGCCCTTATGCGTATGCTCAGAGAGACTCTATTGGAGGAACTAGCTTTTCATTTGTGAGTTGTTATTAATTGGAGATAGCTTCTTGGTAGAGATGGGGGCTCATGCCTACTCCCTCTCAGCTCTGGGAGCCCATCTGGCTTGGACCTGTCCGGGCCCTGTGCATGCTGCCACAGTCTCTGTGAGTTCATGTGTGCCTCAGAATATTGTGTCTGGAAGACACTGTTTACTTGGTGTCTTGCACCCCCTCTGTTTCTTACAATGCCCCTGCCTCATTTGCACAGCCCCCTGAGCCTTGAGGGGAGGCATTTGATGCAAACATACCGTTTTGAACAGAATGTTGCAAGATCTCTCGCTCTCTGTACATTGTCTAGTTGTGGATCTCTGTATCAGTTCCCACTTCCTGAGGAAGGACACTTCTCTGGTGATGAGCAAGATACTGACCTATGGGTATAGCAGAACATAGTTGGGAATCATTTTCTTGCCATACTCCTTTAGCAGAGCAATAATATTTGGCTTCCCACTAAGTCTAAGGCCTATCTTGTCTCAGATTTCTGGCCACCTGAGCATGGTTTTCCATCTCATGGAGGGAGCCTTAAATCCAACCAGACAGTGGTTGGTTACTCCCACAACTTTTGGGACACTATTACACCAGGGTATCATGAAATCACCATTGCAGATGAAAAGCTTTATAGCTGGGTTGATACTTACCTTTCTCTTCTGGAAGCATGAAAAGTACCTTCACACACCATGAATACTAGTCAGTGGTGGTGAAGAAACCAATTAGGCACCAGCTCGACTTCTCATGTTCAATGAGATATATAAGTGTTGTCTTCAGCAATAGGACATTGCCGTCAGTTTGTAGAGGACAACCAATAGCTTTGGCAATAGCCTGAGTTGATTTGGGGCCCCTTTAACAAAAACTCAATGTAGCCTATTCCTGGCACTGGAGATTTTACTTGGTGTCGAGAGAGATGTCTGGCTGTGGCTTTGACTCCCTCATCATTTGGTAATTCCATTTAAAATTCTTTCGTATATGTATATATTTTAAGAAGCTTTTATTGTACAAGATTTCATACGGCCCCTCAAATGCCCCTTCCTGTTAGCTGATCCTCCCTGCTTTCCCTCCTTTATTTCCATCTTTCTCCCCACAGATCGAGAACCACTGAACTACAAAGGCAGAGGAACCAAACCACAAAACCTTTTTTTTATGTTAATAGGGAAACAATTCTTTAGGGGTAAACATTTATTTACTTAGTGAGACATGGTCCTATGTAGCTTACGTAGCCTGAGCTGACCTAGAACTTCTGTTCACATTGCCTCTACTTCCTGAGTCATGTGGTACTTGAGATGTAAACCAGAGCCTCGTGCATATCAGACAAGTGCTCTACCAACTGAACCACATCCACAGCCTATTTATTTACGCCGTTAATCAGATAAATAACTGAAATCTGTTTAGCATGCCGTAGGCTCCAAATTGACAGGTTCTCAGTGCTAGAGAGTGTAAAAATCTGTGTGCAGAGCCAAAAATCCAAGGCAAGGTGAGTTAACATAAAGAGCAGCTGAGTTCTTAGATTGCGGCAGGTACAGTAGAAATCCAAGTATAATCATAAACATATCATTTATGTATGACCATTTATACCTGTACAGATGTTGAGTTGTTCCGAAGAGTCCTTGAAGAGCAAAGAACCCTGAGTTGAGAGGAGTTAGGATCACCCTGAGAGACCAGTAGGCGACTGTTGAAAGGGCAAACATAAGGAAATGAGCCCTAGCCTCCTTTCAGAGAAAGACAGGGAAGAGTCACGAAACTGAGAAGCATCACTGTCTGAAACAGATGAGTTTGCAATGCAACTTAGAAGAAGAGTTAAAGACAGGGTTTTGCCAAGCTAACAAAAGAGTTTGAACTTCAGGCAGAACAGACTGACAAGTTTTAAGGTGGCCATTCCCTTTCCGTTTTGCACTTCAGAGCACAACTTTGGTGGGCAGGAGGAAGATGAATTAGAAGGAAGCAAGACTAGATAAAGAGATGTAATTAGGACACTCTCACAGTACTCCAGTCTAGACATGACAGAGGCCTCGTGTGCAGCGGTGAGAACAGAGAGGAGACAGATCAGAGATATATTTAGGAGCTGACTGGGGAGGACGTGGCTGATTAATGGGAAGGAGAGAGGAAGAGACAGTGACGAGCCCAGGTTTGGGGCTCAGGCAATTGGGGAATGTCATTCTCCGTTGTAGGAAAAATGGAAGGAGAAGTACTTCATGGGAAGATGATGAATTCTCTTTCAAAGGTCCTAGGTCTGAAGACCATGGGAGACATTCAAGTAGCAAGTCCCAGTTGGCATTTGGATTAATGTGTCTGGAGATGAGAGAGAGGTAGGGCAGAAGTTAGACAGTCAAAAGCCAACTCTGCATCACTGTTGATTTGTTGTGTCAGAGTAGGTGAGAGTCCCAAAGCCAGTATACAGTCTGAAGAGATTTAAGCCTAGGAAGGAAGTTCATGAAGCATCGGGCTTCAGAGAGCATCCAAGCCAGCAGAAGAGGCAGCCACCTCAGAGGACGTGCTCATGAGACATAGGTTGGCTGTGATGTTTGACCCACATTGGCTCCTGCAAACATTTTCTCTCTCCTTTCCTTACCTTTGTCAATGTTTCACCAAGTACACACATGGGTATTTCACTGTTTTAGAGTTTGAGTTCCCTAGGAATAGGTTATGGACAGATTGAAGCTTTCCTGAGAAATATTATTTACGAATTTTCCAACAGAAGCAGCATAAGCTGTGATCTCATTTATCACAACCACAAAAAATTAAAGGTCTATGTACACAATTTCCTCCCTTTACTATTTTTAAACTATTTGACATTTCATAATAGCTAACTAAATTAAAAGCAGCCACTGAGAATCTACTCTTCACAAGTAACAACTGATAGTTGTGTAATTGATTGTTTACGTTTAGAAATGTTGAAGCAGCAGAGAAAACTTCTTAGACCATTCATTCTGAATCACCATTGCTTTGTAAGTGACGTGTCAAGAAAGGTGTTTCACAGGAGTCACGTAAGACTAATGGAAATGTAGAAATTTATATTACCATTCATAACAGTAGCAAAATTATAGCTTTGAAGTAGCACGGGAAGTAAATTAATGGTTGGAGGTTGATCCAATCTGAGCACTGTAAGGTTGAGAACCACTGTTACAGCTAACTACTATTAATAAAATCCGTTAGTTTCCTGATTGCTCTCATTTGAGAAAAGCAACTCATAGCAAGAAGGCTTTTCCACCTCTTCATTTGAAGGTGCCACCTAACATGGCAGTGGAATGGCTCTTGGCTGTGACCCCAGTATCCTAAGACTGCTGCTCACATCTGGCAAGTCAGAAAGCAGATGAAAAACAGGAAGTAGGGCTCAGCTACAGATCTCGCTGCCTATTCCTCAGCAACACATGTCCTTCAGCTAAATTCTGTCTCCTGAAGGTTACAAAATGTCTCAAGAAGAATGCCAGAATCACGTGGTCAGTGGATGAAACCCAGAGGTTTATATGGTTCATTTTGCTACAATGTAACATCTTGATGTTTGCACTCAAATCCAACTTGTAAAGGATCACTGTAATGGGTTTTTCTTTTCTTTAAAACTTGCCCTTTCACATTATTTACGCATCATTGCCTCTTGTAAGGTCCATAGACATGACCCCTTTTGTTACTTGTGTCCTAGAATCTGCTGTTTCCTTTGGGTACTGTTACAAAGTATCTGAGATTTGGTAGGTTTGTTGCCCATGTAGAGGCAGAACTGTCTTCCTTGTTTTAGAAGTTTGGTTAGAAACTTGTGGGGAATGCAGTCTTTTCTAGGCATGTACTAGGTAAGACTCTTCAGTGAGGAACATGAGCTGGTTCCTTTATGGAGTTTCTAAGGCTGAGGGGAGCAAAGAGAGTTGTAAAAAGGCTGGAGCCCAGAGATTGGATAAATGGCAAGAGAAATAGATCCAGAAGAGAGAAAAGAGACTTGTTTATTCCAGTGAGTGGATCTAGAGAAATCTACATTGAAGAAAGGATGGTTTCTAAAGGACCTGAATGGCTGACTAACTTCAGCAGCAGACTGGAAGAGAACACAGCATGCCAAATGACAGAATAGACGTGCCATGCAGAGGGCAGGCTGACACTTGCTTAGGAGGTTAAAAACTGGAAAAGTCATGGTATTAAGAGAGCCTCAAACCTCCCAACAACAATCAAGACTCAATGAGGAGTGCTGGTGAGCAGAACTAGAAACAGTCCTTCATTCCACCACAAACTATCCACAACAGTGTATCTTTCTCCCTTTATCTTCTTAAAAATTACTTAAAAAAGTTTAAACTCAAACATAATTACACCATTTCCCCTTACCCTTTTTTCTCTCTAACCCTTCTCTTGTATATATGTAAATATAAATATAAAAATGCATAATACATATTTAAATATATAAGTATGACCTGCTTAGTCCGTATAATGTTGCTTGTATGTACAAATTTCTAGGGCTCACTATTTGGTATTGGGTAGTCCATTGGTGTGCTCTTCCCTTGAGAAGAATACTTCTCCTGATTTCAGTATTTCTTAGTTGCCTATAGTTCTATATGTTGGGTTGATACCTCATGAGCTTTCTCCATTTTGTAGTAATACGTCTGTTGGTGCTGTCCTTGCTTAGGTCATATTTAGGCAGCCAGGATGGTGAGACTTCATGGATGTAGCTTCTGATATTACTAGGCAACAAAATCTTGCAGCCAACTCCCTGATCCACAGGCTCTTCTCAATCTCTTTGACTTGACTAGTCCAGGGTAGATGGCTAGGTTTCCACAACCAGGCATGATTTCCTTCTTATTGAACAGGTTTAAATCCAACTAGGAGAGCTGTTGGTCACCCCTTGTTTTTATATTCTTTATTCAAAAGAATTTCCATGGTGCCATTTTAATGTGAATACTTGGTGTTCTAACTATTTAGAAACAATGCTGCCTGCCTTCACCCCAGTATTTAGGCTCAGTTTTTATCTTCAGTGTGGATTTCTGTCACACTTATTGCTGCTGCTGTTTCTTTGTGAGCAGCCGCTTGTTCTGTCCAGTAAAAAAGACCCTTATCAAACCTTCTAGCTGGCATCTCTGTCATGATTTACCTATAATTCCCATAATGTGGTGTCTTATTAACGATGCAACAAGAGAAAGATTGTCTTGGGGAACACTCTATTCTTTTTCTTGGCTTTATTTTTAAATCAAAGACTGATTCCACTGACGCTTTGTGGAGTAAAATACATGTCTTGTCAGATATATGTGTTGATTCTATTCTCTCAGTGTTTGCCCTCTTATTTAATTTACCTAAGGGAAAATGTTTTTAATAAGTTTCATTCACCTATGACATAGTCTTTGTCTGCTTTATCCATCCAGTACAAGAAATGTTAGTACCATCACAGTATTCTGCAACTGTCACAACAATGCAACTTCAAAGCATTTCTCTTCCTTTAAAAATGACTTTTACCTATCCAGTTACCTTCCCTTCCAGTGCGGAGCTGCTGGCCAGCATGAGTCTACTGAGGATCTCTGCTATCTGTCCTTTGTTTGGACATCTGGTATAAATTGAACCACGCAAGATGATTTCTTTTATATCTTTGTTTCCCCTAGAGTTACATTTTGTGTATAGATACATGGTGCGTGCTGTGTTCATGTGGCTATGTACATATGTGCACGTAGGTACACGTTCACATGTGAGTTGGTTTCTGTAGAGACCCGCAGGTCTATATCAGGTATTTTTCTCAATTGCTTCTCATCTATTCTCATCTATATTATTTTCATAGAAAAAGATTAAAAACTAGCAACATTTTGTGGTCCCAACAACAATTATTTTATTCTTTCACAATTTAATAGTACCTCACTGAACCCAAAGCTCGTCAGTTTAGTTAGGCCAGCTGACCAATAAACTCTAGTGTACCACCAGTGTTTATATGCAACCAACTCATTCTCTTGGGATGCTAGATGCGTGCCACCATACCTGGCCTTGCCTTTCCCTTTTCTCTGAAACTATGGCATTATATGGTCATTCCATAATTCATATAGCTATTTTTCTGTCTTACAAATTTTTGAATAATTTTCATTTTGACTCTTACAGATAATACTTTCTCTCTCTCTCTCTCTCTCTCTCTCTCTCTCTCTCTCTTTCCCTCTCTCCCTCCCCCCCTCTGTGTGTGTGTGTGTGCATGTGTGCATATGTGTGTGTGTGAGTAGGTGTTACTTAGATACTTAGGAATGGAATTGTTGAGAGACATGATAAATTTATGCTTAACATTTTAAGAAACTTCACAAATATTTCACAAAGCTGGTGTAGCACCTGGTGCTCTCTTTAGAACCACACGAGGCCTCCAAGTTTCTTCATACTTTCAGCATGTATAACTGTCTCTCGTTTTTTTTACCATGATCATTTTGATGGCTGTGATGATGTCTTACTGTGAGTTTGATTTGATTTTTCTTAATAGCATTATATATTAATATATTATATAAATACATGATCATTCAAAATTTTTGGTAATTTTAATCAATATTTTATTTCTATATTATTGACTTGTAAGAGTTTTTATATGAATTTATATACACACAAGAATAAGTTCCCTTAATAAATATGTGATTTGTACGTCTTTAAATGCTTTATTCATCCTGAGGATTTCTTTGTTTCCCCAGAGTCAGAGTTACTGTTACGTATCTCAGACTGGCTTCCCACTCATGACCTTCCTGCATCAGCTTTCCAAGTACTGAGATTAGAGGTGTATGCCACCATGTCAATTTCTCTTTCTATTTTCTTGAAGAGCAAGGAAAGAAGGAAACAAAGAACAAAGATAAAACATCTTTATTTAAGCCCCCAATTTTAAAATTTGACAAAAATCTAACTTATCATTGTTATTTATTTATTTATTTATTTATTTTTGGTTTTTTGATGCAGGGTTTCTCTATGTTGCCCTGGCTGTCCTGGAACTCTCTCTGTAGACCAGGCTGGCCTTGAACTCAGAAATCCACCTGCCTCTGCCTCCCAAGTGCTGGGATTTACAATTTTGAGGTTCTTGTACTTTTTTTGAAGTTTCTGGAAATTCTTAACTATATATATGATGGTTAACAAACACAGGCTTTCATTGCCCACTTCTCCTGGAAATTGATTTGGAGAGTACAAATTTCTCTAAGTCAGGGCAATGGAGTAGAAATTCATTTCAGTTTTGGGGGAATCACTGTCTCTTAAACTTTCATCTTTCTCTCATGGTCCTGTCCTCATGGTGGAAGCAGTTAGAAATCTCTCTCCTGAGAGTTATTAAATTCATCTCTGTGCAGCTCCTGAGGCCTCCTCTAGGACAAAGGACAGTATATTTAAAGAGCACTGAATGCCTGGATTAACTATTCAGACTTCTCTCTCTGGTGGTGTCCAGGTCACCAGGACTCAAAGCAGCAGAATTAAGCTCAAAGGAGAGCCCAGACTAGGAAGCAGAAGCCTGGGATCTAGTCCCACCTCTACTGTTTACTTATGCTTTCTGACTTTGACAGGATTGTTTAAATCTTTCAATCACCCTGTTTGTCTCTTACTTGCGAATTTTACACATGAGTTTTATTCGTGCTCACCCCAATCCCTCCCCTCAAAATCACCCCCATACCTGCCAGATCTTAGACCTTACAACTTTAAAACATTGAATCACATAAGCCTTTTCTCTGTGTAAAGTTGGTTGCTTTGGACACTTTGTTGCAATAACACAATTGTTAATCTTCTTGTGCTCTAACTTTCCCATTTGAAAAATAAGGCTGTGAACGTCTAATGCTTCTACTTCAGGCCAGTAATTCTTGGAGAGGAGATTTTCCCAGTTTCTTATCCTCTCTCTGTACTCTCCCACTTCGCAGGATCATGCATATGCTTCTGGTTGGCACAACTGAGAGTTATGGCTGCGTGTGGTGAGAGTAGAAGCCAGGGATACTGTGAAACAACCTCTAATTCTCTGAACATCCCCCCAGCAGAGTTACCTGGCAGCAGATGTCTACAGTGATGAGCCAAGAAGCTATGCTTCAAGGCTGTACACTAGCAGTATTGTTTGCAGAAGTCTGTGCCTTCTCTGGTCTCCTCCTCTCTTCCAAATGCTTTTCTCTATGGTGCAGCCTTCCTTGATCCTTCTAAATTCAGAAGGATTATTATTATATTTACCTTTTTGCTTTCTGAAATTCTCACAGCACTTGTTAGTATGCTATTAACAAGTGCATCTCAAAAAAAAATGAAGCATAACTTCAGATATTTTAAATCTAAGCAAGAGGAATTGTACAAGGATAAATTAATCATTAAGTTTAATTCATAAATTTTCCATTTGCTATCATCAAAAGCAATTTCTGGACATTGGACACATTCTTTATCCCAGCTGGTCCACTTCATAAAATGTTGGACACATTTCATTTTATTTATGAGTGTTACATAACTCTATGGATTGCATGGAGATAGTGAAGAATTTGCTACAGTATAAAAAAATTAATGTTTTTACCATCTCATATCTATTCTTGTGTGGGACAGGGAGCAACAAATATCTACTTATTTAACAAAAAAATCCCTAATCCAATTTTGTTAACCTTAGTCCTTATATTTTACAGTAGGTTTTTAGACTAATTTGTTCTAAACCTATTTTGTATTTTTTTGACTACCATCTTCCAGTCCCAAGGTAACTACCAGTTCATTCTCTGTCTCTGTATCTGAGCTCTTTTAAAGAGTATTAATCACGTAAATGAAGTTATTAGAGATTCTATATCCTGTTTGCTTTAGTGTAATGTTCTCTAGGTCTAAAGATCTTGTAGGAAAAAGAAATATGCCCTCCTTGTAAGACATGTTCTGTATCCATCCTTCTCTTGAGATGCCTCTCATCCTGGCTGCTGTGGATAGTGCTGCCGTGAACACATCAGCACAGATATTTAGCCATGCAGTGTTCCCAACTCCATTGAGTATAGACCCAGAGGAGAGAGTGCTGACCTCTGGGAGGTCTATTTTTAATACTTAGGAACCTCTCCTTTGCTTTCCATAAGCGTAGCACACTGAGGCTTTCTGCTTTGGGTCCTTGCAGGTCCTGTGACCCTCAGCTAATGGTGATAAAGGGCTAAAGGTTTTGCTAAATTCATGTCATGGTTCCTTGAGGATTCTTCCAAGTCTCAATCCATTCCGGACTCTTCACTGGGGACTCATCGAGCAAGGGAAGTCTCAGATGGAGTCACATAAGGAGATAGAGAGCCTGCCTATCCGGGCCTATTCAGGGATAGATCAGCCAAGGAAATGAAAGCAGGGACCCGGGTGGAGATTTCTAACAGCAGGACCACTCTGTGCTGCACAGGTAATCCATTTTCTGAAATATGATTCCTTTCAGTTTTTTTGATGTACATTTAACATCTTTCTATTTCTTGACCACGCCACATGGATTGTGAATTACCATCTTTGCCAGAGTCCATCATTGGAGTCCCTTGTGAAAATGTTAAATAGCAGCAGATGCAGGACTGGCCCCTTGAGGATCACAACTCATTGCACCCCCAAGGCTGACATCTAACCATTGATGACTTCTGAGTAGGGCTGCCTCACCAATACCACACCAATCGATAGCGTTCCTCCAGCCCCACAGCTCCAGAATCACTCCTTCTCTTTAGAGCGGATCCCATTTGTTCTCATTAGTTGCCTGACTCAGAAAGCATGACTACAACGCAAGGCAGCTGGAGATCACTTACAGAAAGGGTGATCTATACTTACATGTCACAATATAAATGGTATATAAAAGTATATGCTCAATCATGCAGTGGACATCTGATGGCTAGCTAACACAAACATATTGTGACTTTTCAGATTATAATATTACCTTAACATGGCATAGGCTCTTTATTCTGATTGTGTTCATTGAGCTAGCTATGTCTGACCATATAGATCGTATGTGTATGTGTGTGAGCACATGGGTCCACACAGGCAAAGGGACTGATTTTTCAATTAGCATTGGATTTTACATGACATTCCCCCTGGAATACCCACTACTCAATTTGGTAATGCTGACAAATGAATCCAAGCAGTATATATCATTCATTTATTTAGTCATAATTTGATAAAGGATTTTAAAGAGATAAAAGAATTTATTAGCATACTTATTTTTAAAGCAGTTTCAGGTCTGGAGAAAAGTTTAACAGAGGATAGAGATTCCCCGGTGTTCCTCATTCTCCTCTCGTCTAGCATTTGTATGGTCCATTTGTCACAACTGATAAATACGTTTATTGATTATTGTCACCTAAAGTTCATAGTTTGCCTGGGTAGCTGCTCTTCTCTGTGTACTATTCTATGGGTTCTGAAAACATATAATGTTATTAACCCACCATTATACTATCATTGGTCGCTGTCTGATTCCCCATGCCCCATACCCCTCTATGGCTATCACTGATCTTTTATTCACTCTATAAATTGCCTTTCCCACAGTGTCTAGTGGTTGGAAGTATGTAATATGTTCATTATTCAGACCGACTTTTTTCATTTATCGATATTGATATTAGGCTCCTGCTTGTCTTTTACTTTTTAATCACAGAGTAATATTCCACCTATGATGTATAGTTTATTGATTCCCCTACTCATTGAAGGCTATTACAGTAGTTGGTTACTGTTTGGACAACTATAGAAAGTTACTGTTAATATTGCACAATTTTTGTTGTCAGTGTTTGGATTTCAGCAATTCTTATAGGCATGAAGAACATCTCATTATTATTTTAATTGTCTACTACTTAATGACATAACACCTTGAGTAACTTTTGCCTTCCTATTGTCTGCACATATCCTTTAATAGGATGGGTATACAGATGTTTTATTTAGTTTTTAAGTAGAAAATTATGACAGTATTGACAACTAACGTGACTTTCTTGCTTATGCATATGTGTGTACACACATGTGTGAGAATACACATGTTGGCATGCATGTGCAGTTTAAGTCTTATCTGATAGCAAGTATTTTCCTAGATTACTCTCTCTAACTACTAAGGCTGGGTCTGCCACTTATCCTGGAGCCTGCCTGACTAGCCAGTTCGCTCTGGGAATTTTCTCTCTGCCTCCTGAGTGCTGGGGTAACAGGGGCAGTAGGAACAGTAAAAACCCCTGGCTTTTCTGTGGGTTCTGGAGCTGCAAACGTCAGTCTCCTGTTTGCACAGCAGATGCTCTATCTGTCCAACCATCTCCCCAGCCCTTTCTTTGCTTTGAAATATTGTCTTTTCAAGAGTTTTTCTTTGTACAGTTTGAATACAGAGCCTTTCCAGGCGTGTTGTTGAAATCTTTCCTCCAGCTTGTGGTCTGCCTTTTCTTCCTCTCAGTGATGTTTAAAGACTGGTTCAATTTTAATTGAATCTAATTTATTAGATTTTTCTCTTCCTGATTAACCCCAGCTACCTGGAATACAGGAAACAACTAACATGCCTAGCCCCATGATTTTGTATTACCTTCATCAGTGGAGAAAAGACTTCTAGAAGCCAAGATGGTGGGTGCGGAGGCATGCATGCCTTCATGTTCCAGGGGTCACATTTAGTACTTAACACACAAGTCCTCAGTAAGACTTCTTGAGGAAATGAATGAACTGAGTGAGTGAAGTATATACGTGACAGAAAAATCTAATATTGTTTGGTTAACACTTTTCAGTGTGCTTGAAACATCTACTCTTTCATATACCGTTCTGTCTCCCACAACTCCTCAACATGGAATTATGTATTTATCATTTGATTGAAAACAATCACAGAAATTAGAAGCACAGGGTAATATGTATCAAGAATGAGCTGCAGGATCTGAAGTTCCCTGAGAAAGCCATATTTGGTTAAAGGTTCTGCACACTGAGTAGAAGAACGTCATGTTTGTGGAGTTAGAATATTGCAGATTCAGGGCCCAAATCATCCTGGGCTTACTTTAGCATCATTATTAGCCATTTATCATCAATTTTTTAAAATCTGATTCTCCATCTATTAAAAAGAAATGTGTATTTATTTTGTGTGTTTGAGTGCTTTGTATGCACACCAGAAGAGGGCATCAGATTCCATTGAACTACATTTGTAGATAGTTGTGAGCCACCAGGTGGATGCTGGAATTGAACTCAGAACCTCTGGAAGAATACCAAGTGCTCTTAACTCCAGAGCCATCTCTCCAGTCCCTAATCCTGCATCCTTTGAAGTGCTATATGATACCTGTGGAATGTAACTAACCCCAAAGTTGAGAATGTCATCAGGCACCCTTAGAACACAGTTTCCTGCTAAATTTACAAAAACTGGCTGCCTGCTGTCCATACCAAAGTGCTGAGCATGAAGGTGCTGCTCTGAAATTTTCAAAAATTTGTTCTGCCAGTCTAAGTATGTAGGCATGCATGTGCACACAGACACACACAGACACATACACACACACACATGCACACACACACACACAAAGAGAGAGACAGAGATAGAGAGAGACAGAGAGAGAGATGACATGTGTGTGCGTGTGTGTGTGTGTGTTTTATTTGTGCAGGTGCCTACAGAAGCCAGAAACTGGCATAGTATACCTAGGAACCGCAGTTGTAGACAGTTGTGAGCCGCCTAATGTGAATGTTAAAAACTGTATTAGGTTTCTCTACAAGAACACCAAGTGCTTGCAACCACCGAACCATCCCTCTAGTTCCCTCTCTTTTGTATTGTGATAATAAAAAGTTATGTAACTCTCTGCCACTGTGAAACCTGTCATTTGGGTCAACCTGAATCCATGCCCTGGATAATATGATGTATAACTCAGCCCAGAATGAGTTTTCTTATTCCCTCTGGGAAACAAAAGTGTGCTTTGTAGAGTCACCTGCATAGGAAGACAGTGATTTGTGTCAAACCATAAGAAGAAAAACATTTTAACACAGTTTTCCAGGCAGAAGATATCAGAAAATACCCACCTGAGCATGCTCACAGGAGACTTCTAGTCACTTTAGCAAGTAAGAGATGACCCTTGCACCTTCTCTGTCAAATCAGTGAAGCAGCTTGAAGTCCAGCCCTTTGATTGAATAAAGAATTTCCAAAAGCCAGAACCTTAATGTCACACTTTAAATGTAACACTTATTTTATGCTATACCCCTGTGTTTTCATGCAATTATCTTAAGCACTACGATTTTAATAAAGAGAATCATTGTCACCAAATTTCCAAATAAAGCCATGTTTAAAGTTTTTTCGTCCCTAGATCATTCTTCTGTTGTTGCTCTTAAATTTCTCATTGGTAGGAAAAAATCATGTGAATTTTTGGCTGAACCTTGTAAATTCTATAACTTTGTACTCTATATTTAGATGTATGCTACATTTCTATGTACTATTTGGAAAGCTCGGCATATAATCACAGTTTCTGCTCCCTCCCTCCCTTCCTCCCTTCCTCCCTTCCTCCCTCCCTCCCTCCCTCCCTTCCTTCTTTCCTTTTCTTATTCCTTCTCCCTTTTTTGGCAAGATATTTTTTTATTGGATATCTTATTTATTTACAATTCAGACGTCATCCTCTTTCCCCATTTCCCCTCCCTAGAACCCCCCATCCAATGTCCCATCCTCCTTTATGCTTTTATACCATTTTGATTACATGCAAGTATTAAGGTCAGTTCTAGGTTCAGAGTCTAGCAATACAATAGATGCAAATAGTCAAGGAACAAGCAATACAACAAACACAAGTAGTCAAAGAACAAGCAAGGCATTAAACCCAATTACTTGAACACTCCCATGATCACTGTTTGTAAGGGCTTATCAAGATGACCAAAGTATCTGAGCCTACTTACCTATCCTAGCCCAAGGTCATTTTCATGTCTGAATCCTACTTCCTTGTCCTAGCCTAAAATTTAGATTCCTGTCTGAAATCACTTCTTTGTTCTAGCCTAATGTCAGATTCCTGCCAAGCATCCCCAAAGCATCTTTACCTCTCTCTCTTTTTTATTTCATTAACAAGACTGAGCCTGTCTTAGGTCATTCTGACAAGAATGCCTTCCTTACTCTTTGTGGAATATGCATTATCAAAAGCAATGCACTTATGTCTTAGGTTGGTAAAGCTCTGTGCAGAATCTTACCCATCCTTGGCTTGCCAGTCTGTTAATTTAATAACTCTGTCTTGGGGTCCATTTTCAGGTTCAAGCCATGTACTTGACTGCCAACATGTTGATGTTGTTGAAGAAAAGCTTTAACACAATAGGCAGGAATAAAAGTATTCCTAGATCAAAAAGGGCTAGTATGATCAAGCTTTCTCAGGTAGCCTAGGTTGACATCAAAACTACAACCCTGTCTCAGTCCCCTGGGCACTGGGATTGTAGCTCTGCAACAGTAGCTCTGCCATGTCTAGCTTTAATTTTGGACTCTGTAGCCACACTGTCTCAATGACTAGTGGATTATAGTAATTCTTCATGTCAGAGTAACATCAGCCCTCCAGCTGGGCTGCTTTCTTGAAATATTATGTGCCTCTTTAGGTCTTTTGCTTTTCCATATAAACTGTTAAATCAGTGTAAAAGTGTCTTTGAAGCTTTTGGTTTCTTGCTAGGAATGTCATTGCCTTCGATCTATATGTTACAGAAAGAAAAACTGATACTTTACACAGAATAGCTGCCTGGTGGCCACACAGCAAATGGAGGTGGAGCCCTGTGAGTTTTATTCAAGCCAGGGCTATATCATGAGATCCTATGTAAAACTGTAAATGGGCATTGGGTTTTTAGCACATGCCTTTTCTGTACCCATTGATATAATTATGTGATTTTCCCCCCTAAGTCTATGAATGTGAATTATAGGACTGACCTTCAAATGTTGAATCAGCCTGCCCTAGTTAGGATATATCCAATTAAATCATCATGTTAAACTATTTTTGGATTTATGTGCTAATATTTTCTTGAAATTTTTTGAATAATTTTTATAACAGAGATTGATTGCTTTCTTGTGATGCTTTTGGCAAATAGTTGTGCATTTCAATACTATCTCCAACTGTTTCCAAATGGCTTACGAATTATCAATGTAGTTACTTATAGAATTGTTTTGGTCTCGTTATCTGTAAGTTATCCAGGTTGAGTTAAGTAAAGAAAACTAGCTGTGGGCTGACAGTGTGGCTAGCTGGCAGGTATTGTGTAGTGTGCATGAGGTGCTCTCCCCAACATCTATAAAGTGAGCACAGTGGTGAGCAGTTCTGGAAAGAGGAGGAAAGTGCAAGACTTCAAGACCACTGCCACCTTCATAAACATCTTGAGGCCAGCATGGGTTATATGAGACCCTACCGCAAAGCAAAACAAGCAAGCAAACAAACAAAAACAAATCTAAAACCAGACCAAAAGAAAACATCTCCATTCCAACCCAAAACCAAAGGAAACCCCATGTAACACAGAAATATCGTTCCTCAAGGATTATTGCTGCAGATAGTTTGATTTTGCTCTCTCCATTTGCACCCTGTTCTATAGGTGTAGCATGCTGTTGAAGGTCATGGTTTTCTTAACTTTCACACTCATTAAATCTTGAGTCTCAAAAGTAGCCACAAAGATGAATTTAAGACATATAGTCCAAAATTACAGCTTTAAAGTGAATGTGTTGACCTTCTTATTAGTCGCCTCTTGGAAAGTTATTTACACATAAAGTAAAAGACCCAGTGGCTTTAGAGACCACTAAGAAAGGTAATATATTTGATAAGATGTAATTTGGCAGTCAGACGTACATTGTAAGAATTATGTTTAGTTTGTCTTGAGGAATGATATGCACACTGTCACATTTGCAAATGATGTACCACAACAATATGAATACTGAAGTCATTTAGGGAAACACCCAGTTTCTTTTTTTTTTTTTTTGCTTTATTCCTTATATCCATTATCTCCAAGCAATATGTCTGGAGGTCAAAGTGAATATTCTTCTCTAGTTAGAGGAATGAGAACCTATGAGATCCTGTATGGTACAATGGTCTTCATTCTTTTTTCTTTCTTTTTTTTTTAATTGGATGCTTTATTTACATTTCATATGTTGTCCCCTTACCCCACCTCCCACCCACCCAGGAACCCCCTACCCCCTCACCCCTCCTCCTGCTTCTCTGCGGATGTACCTCTACCTACTCCCCCACTCCTACCTCCCTACCCTCAAATTCCCATCCCCTGGGGTGTCCAGCCTTCATGAGGCCAAGGATACCTTCTCCCACCTATGCCCAGCAGGGCCCTCCGCTCTTACGTATACAGCTAAAGCCATGGGTCCCTCCCTAAGTGCTCCCAGGCTGGTTTTTTAGACCCTGGGAGCTGTGGTTGCTTGGTATTGTTGCTCTCCTCATGGGGACACAAACCCTTTCAGCTCCAATGGTATTCACTCTAACTCCTCCATTGGGAACCCCATGATCAGTTCAATGTCTAGTTGTGAGCATCTGCCTCTGAATATGTCAGACTCTTGCAGAATGGCCTTCATTCTTACGTCCCCCTGTTACCAGAGCCTGAAATGTCCACACAGAGTACCAAAGCTCCACAAGCTGATTGCACATATTGCTATCCTGTGACAACAATGGTAAGATGTATAGTGTGCTACATCATTCCAGGTGCTGCTCTAACAATGCACTCCAGACATGGACTCATTAAATTACTATAACAAACCCAGGAGTCAAGTACTATGCTTATCCTTTATTTTATATGTGAGGCATATGGGACCCAGAGAAGGTATATAATTGTGCGAAGTCACCCAGCTATCCTTAGTTGAACCCACATTAAGCCCAAATGACTTAGCGCTTTCTCTCGGGTACTGTGCTATTCTGACTTCCAATGAAAGAGAACATAAAACAAAATGTCTTCAACTTTGTTCCACCAATATCAATTGTGTGTGAAGAGGCATAGTAAAGAAACTGCCAACATGACAGCTCTGTTATTAGGGGAAATGTTTCATTGTAAATAAGAGAGAGAAAATATCCAGAGGTATCGGAAAGAGTCCAAAGTAGAGAGAAAGAGAGTCAGACTGGACATGTCCTTGGCTAGGGAATAAGGAAAGGCAAGAGAAAGGGGAAACTGATGAAGAAAGTGAGACAGAGACGGAGATGATAGATAAGAGCAGTAGTGTTATAAGAAGGATGGGTAGCTTGGGTGGGTGGCTGGGGAAGCCCATGAGCTGAGGGAATTTAGTGCAGAGGAGGATGTGAGAAGAGCTGAAATGTTAGCATGGACTTTGACCTGTATAACAGGTACTTGTGATACTGAGGGAGCCTAGAGGCCAGTATGGGCTTTGATGTGCTGATAAGCATCACAGGAATCTATCTGTTGAAGATCCATGTGTCTCTTTTGCCAGAGGTAAGGTAAAGAACTTCTTTGGGGAGAGTGGAGAAAGAAACCTGTTTTTAATGTTCTTGAAGAAAGTTAGCATTTATTTAATTACCAGAAATTCTTCTATAATCCACCTTGAGCTCATTTCAATATATATGGATTGCCTGTGAGACCTAACAGTATACTTATAAGTATTTTAGATAAATATAAAAACAGAGCAATTCTATTCAAATCACTTCGAAGTAGTTTTTGCATATAATCATTCTGAATTTAAATGACTTAGGCTTCTAAAGGGGACTTATTAACTGATGTAATTGAGAAATCTAGAAACACCTCTGGCTTCAGACATACTTGGAGCCTATGACTCCAATGTTAGACTTGGCATGGTCTCATTCTATGTCTCTCGTGTGAATTTTCTCTAGAGTGGGACACATGGTGTATGGGTTCCATCCCAGCAGTCTGACATCTCCATAGTTACTTACTTTCTACTAAGAGTCAGAAAGAGACAGGTGTTAAAATCAGAACTCAAGAGTCAGCTTTATAATTTTGCTAAGACCTCTTTAACAGATCTTCTGAGTTTGCCTCTACCCAACTGGAAATTGTAGAAATGTTTAGAATTTGGCTTTTTGGAAATCTTCTTTCAGCCCTCAAAGTACATTAATGTTATGCCTAAGTTGCAGGGACCCCAAAGACCACCAAAGAATCAACTCTGATACAAACACATAAGGGTCTTCATTATGAGCAAGGTCTCTCACCATTTCTGTAGCAGCAGGTCAGAGTGAGAGCCCTGAGTCTAGAGATGCAAAGTATTTATTGTGGTTACAGCAAGCTTGAGAAACTTCCATATGGATCAGCAAGTTAATGTTTTAAGATCTATGTTTCTGGAATATTCGGCAGGAACCAAACATGGGGCAAAACCACCTGACAAATATCATGGCTAGTTTATCTGTTCTCTGCAGGATGTCTTAAGATATCTATATGTTCCTTGACCCTGCTATTGTGGTCTGACTGGCTGTTGCTAAAGTGGTGGCATTGCCATAGGATGTTTGATCAGGTGGACTTTGTAGTTTTCTTCCAGGAATTGGAGTTCAGTACTTGGTCTCAAAGAAAATGGAGTTTCTCCAAAATGGGGTTGGTTGGACTTTACATTATTTTGTCAAAAACATGTAACTAACTGTCCTAAAAAAAAAGAATATATATCAAAAGTCAAAAAAAGTTAATATATTAAAAAATTTAAGAACTATACACCATAGACAGTGAAAGATGCATGCATAAAAATACATACTATGAGAAGGAGTGCAATGGTGTGGGTGGGCTAAGATAAGCAGAATGCATTATATACATGTATGAAGTTGGCAAAGAACATCATTAATTTTATTTAATAACTTTCTAATTAAAAATGTGTTCTAGAGTTGGCTCAGTGACTAAAACCCTTACCATGGAAGCACAAAAATCTGAGTTCAAATCACCAGGAGCCACATAAAAAGCGAGACACAGTAAAGTCCTTTTGTAATCACCTGCACTCTTTTGGCAAGATGAGAGGTAGAGACAGGAGAATTCCCAGAAGTCTGGAGGCAGTGACCTTGATGTTTGTAACTGAGATCAGGAGAGCCTCCCTCAAATATGTTCTATGAACTGACACTTGAAGTTGTCCTGTGACCTCCATGTGTGCCTATTCTTACACAAAAAAATGCACACACAGACACACACACATAAACAAACACACATACACGCTCACAAAGATATAAACAACAACATGCTAGAAGGGAATGTATTTCCACAAAAAAAAAAGCCATGTGTGAGACACCCAAAAACAACATCATCAATAATGATTGGTGAAAATCTATTCTTTTACCAAATTAGAAGGGAAGTCACACTTGCCATGTGTATTCAACATTGCACTCAAAGTCTGAGTCACAACAACCAAACAAATATGTACATTAAGACAGGAAAAGAGATTCAGCAGTTAAGAGCACTTGCTGCTTTCGCAGGGGACTAAGATACATACATACAAACAAACAACTAAAAATAAATTCTATAAAAATTGTATAATAATATTTAGATTCTAAACAAAATAGAAAATGTCATAGATGTGGAGAAACAAGGTCATTAAAATTTTGGTCTAAAGTAAAATATAAATACATGAATTAATGCTTATGTGTGCTTTTAACTAAATACAGAGACTCAAAGCTTTAAGAATATCACAAATTTATGCATATAGTTAGCAATTAAATGAAATAAACTAAAATATTGATATCTTTATTATTCATTAATGAGCAAACAAGTGATTTTAGCGTCTTAATATATTTCTTATAATTTAAAAAATCATGTGTAATGAAGCATTATTTTTTAAAGAGGGAATATTTCTAAAAAACAGCAGTCACATTTAAAAACAGTTCTGAGTAACATAGGAATCATGAGAATGAAAATTAGAAAAGAGAATGACAGCTAGGTGTGTGATGGAATCTGTTAGCACAGGTGCACGTAGTGGCTGTAATGATTAGCCTTTATTGTCAACTCAATATACTCAAGAGGAGAAAACCTCAGCTATATAATCATCTTACCAAACTGGTCAGTGGGCATGTCTGTGGGCATATCCTTGATTGCTAATTCCTGTCAGAGGGCCCAGCCCACTGTGGGTGATTCCATCCCTATACAGGTCAGCCTGGGTTGCATAAGAAAGGTAGCTGAACATATTCTAAGCAGAGAGCAAACCAGTAAGTAATATTCCTCCATTATCTCTGCTTCAGTGTTAATTCTTCAAGAAGAGTTCCTGCCTTAGCTTTCCTCTATACTGCCTGTAATCTGTAAGCTGTCAAAGTGATTCCTTCCCAAGCTGCTTTTGGTTATAGTTCTTATCAGATCAACAGACAGCAAACTAAAACCATGTCAGGTAGGACTGGAATGAACATGCCAGGTTCTAACTGTCCCTTCAGAAGTTGCAAATGTGAAAAGAAGAAGAAAATTCGAGCATAACAGTATTAAAATTAATTAAGAGAGCAACAAAGTATTCAGTATCAATTATTCTAAGAAAATGTGGACTTAGAGAAACTGGGACAAAGTATCAACACTAAATTACGACTTTGAACTATGCCTCACTGTCTTCTGAAAGATAAAGTCAGGATAGTGTCTTATTATTTATTTATTTATTTATTTATTTATTTGCTTGTTTATTCATTTTATTTTATTTCATTTTATCTGTTTTCTCAGCTGACAAAGATTCATCCAAGCCAGGGAGGAAGAATCACAGTGCCTTGTATACTCTCCTACATATTTCTTCTCCTTGTCAGTAGAACAAAGCCAGTAATATGTCTACTGTAAGAGTTTGGACTAAGGCCAGCTTGGATTCAAAACTCTGTGTTCTTTTCACTATGCAGTCTCTACACAACTGCAGATTCCCTGTTTTGATTCTCTAGTCTGTCCCTCCAGTGAGACAGCTAATGTTATTATCTAATCTAATTATCAGATGGTAACAACTACCTCAGAGAACTCTTGTAAAGATCAGGATAATAGACAGAAGGCACAACCACTTACTTATAACAACCTTGACACACCTTTGATACAATTGTTCTTGTTGTCCTCACAGTAGTGCTGAAATATCGATATCTGAGGGGTTTTTTTTTTGAGGGGGTGAGGGGACAAAGTCTTGATTCTAGTACAGTTTTTAAAATATCTGTGTCTATGCAGTAGAGTTTCAGTAGCTGGTTGATTCACTCCCTCAGCAAACATCTGTTAAGATAAGCATGTGTCCAGTAGTATTCTAGGAGGTAGAAGCAGAAGGATAAATCAGACAGTGGCCTTATCAGAAGCAGGTGGGGAGATAAAGATTCATTCACAGTGTGTTCTGCAAAGACATACCTGGGCTATGACAGAGATACCAGCTCACTGCTAGGAAGGCTTGTGGGTTTGACACTGCTCAGGCATGAGTGATGTAACACCAACTTTCCAGGCTATGATTTGATGCCAGGTTCACACAGTTTAGCAAATGTCCTCCTTGTTGTGTCATCTTGACTCCTATCTCAAGACCTTCTCTTGGAATTCTGGAAATGTAAACAAAGCCATGTCATCCAGAGAAAGACCCATCCTTCTTCAAGTGTGTCTCATGAACACATCACAGATGCTGCCTAATGTAACTCTACAGTCAAGTACATTCTGGAAATAAGTAATTCTATTAGTTAGGATATATCTTATTAGAATGACTTCTAATACATAAGAATATATTTATATATTATTAGAAGGGCTTAAATGATTGTCAACCTGTGGGTCATGCCCCTTCAGAGGTCAAATGGCTCTTCATGGAGATCATATATCAGATATCTTCCATATCATTTATTTATATTAAAATTCATAAGTAGCAAAATTACAGTTATAAAATAACAATGAAAATAATTTTATAGTTGGGAGTCATGACAAGATGAGGAATTGTATTAGACGGTCACAGCATTAGGAAGATTTAGAGCCACTTGCTTATAGGCCGTGGTCCAGCTAATCCAACAATGGCTGTTTACCAATGGAAGTTCCAATAATCCAGTAGTTCAATCCACCAGGCTAGATATCTCAACTGGTCTTCAGGACACACTACAATCCCAAAGAAGTAGGCTTTAATGGAAGTGAGGGAATGCACTTGACACTGAGAGCAAGCAGGCAGAGAGAAACCTTCCTTCTTTCATGTCTATAGGTTACCATCAGAAGGTGTGGCCTAGATTAAAGGTATATCTTCCTGCCTCTGAAAATTTGGGTTAAAAGTGGTTTTCCCACTTCAAATAATGTAAGTTTAAAAAATTCTTCATAAGGCCTAAAATCAACTATAGGCCTAAAGTCAGCACTAGGCCTGCCATACATGTACACTAACACCAAGTCTTGGGTCTCTGTGGAAAAACACTGAAACAGATGTCTATAAGCTATTATAAACAAGCAGCTTTTGTGGAAATTTACCAGACTGAGTAGTCATAGACCTTGTGAATAGGTAGCCTGGGCAGACAGTACCAACTTAGATAAGGACAAGCGAGTCATAGGCAGAGTCATAGTGACTTGTCCCCTAAACCGATACCCGGTTCTGAAGATATCTGTATTCCCCCTGAACACCCACACTCCATTGTCATTCCCTTCCCCATGTCCTGCCTTTCTGTGTTTATAACCCCTGTGTGAATGAATTATGATTTGAGAAAAAATAAATTATAAAAAAATTCTTCATATGTATATCTAGCTTGGTTTTTAATTCATTCCAGAATCAGTCTAGTTGACACCCAAGAACAGCACTTCACAGTAATGCTTTTGACTCTTAGAATGTCAACATGTTGGTGACATTTACAGGATCTAAGATGGCTCATTTAGATTTTTAACTCAGAATTTCCCAAGTAACAACCACAATTAAAACTAAAAACTCAGTTGCAAGTCTATTAGGGATCTAAGGTTTGTGGATCTCCATTAAATCCTGATGTAAGGCTTCTCTAGTTTTCTAGACAGACCTCTGACATTTTCAGAAGTGTTGCTTTTTAGTGCAGAGAGACCTGGGGATGATGATGCTCTTTGTAATACGTTTGGGGATCTTTCTAGTGAGAATATGTCAGGATTAACATGGTGGAAGCAATGTAGGGCAAGCAAAATAGAAGTTTTAAAATATCCAATGTACAGCAAGAAATGATATCACTGCTTAGTACAGAGGTGAGTCTGATGAAAATTCGGGTCATGTTCTTCTATAAATTTTAGGAACATGATGTTACTCTGATATTTGTAGAAGAGAAAAGCCCAATTATTAACAATATAGTTACCTTATATTATTTGGCTTGGTCTACGGGGTTCTTTAAATAAGTTTTCTAACTACCATCAAATCAGAATTTTCAGGAGGCGTGGCATACTCCAACTGTCCAACAACTCAAAACCTATGCTGTACATAGGAAAGTATAAAAGGCTTAAATGGGGAAAGGACTCAGCAGCAAGCTATGGAAAGGATTCCAGGGCTAAATCCTACGGGAAACCCTAGACAAGTGTGTTACATGGAGAGAGGACTCCAGGAACTGTGAACGAGCACAGGGCACTGGACTGTCAAGGACAGAATCGTCCAGAGATTGCTTTCTTTCTCTTTCCACCACCCTCACTGTACAATACACATCTCTGCTTCCTTACATTACAGTAAAAAAAAATTAACTAAGGTTTACTTTTTAATTAAATGTAGCACCACTTAGGAAGATGTATACTAATCTGAGGCCAAATCTGCCACCCTCAGCTTTACAAGATGCTGGCCCCAGCAGAGCCTGTAAAGCTCTCGATAAGAGAAGCGAGGAGCAAGGTGCAGGTCCCTCAGCGATAACCTCCTGACTCCAACATTATAGGTCTTTCTGCTGGAATTGAGTTCTACATCTTACTCGATGGGTTATTGTCACAGATGAGTAATGAACGCACCCTGCCTGCGTCCCAGGGTGCAGGAGGAGGTGGGTCAGGCCATGAGGAGGCCCAGCTGCAGGCCCGGGGCAGGCAGATAAAGCGAGAGCAGTTAAAGGTACAGGGACACCGGTGACTGCTCCAGACCAGCCGCTGGGAGCAGCCTGGGGCTGAGCCTGCTGGCCGGGGCTCAGAGCAAGTACATTAATCACAATACTCCCTGGGCTAACGGGCAGCGCAGGGGCAGCAGCCTGGGCTCGCAGAACAAAGGCAGAGTGTGATGGAGAGCACAGTGGTTGGGAGTTACAGTGTGGGTTTTCAGAGGCTGAAATGAAACAAATGACGGATACCCAGAACACAAACTGCAGGCAGAGGAGACAATGAGGAGCACTGTGAGGCTGGTCTGTGTACTCTTTCTGCTGTCCTCTGAAACTGGACTTGGTTTCTTTAGTTGTCTGATTCCCCTGCAGCCCCCTAAGGAGCTTAGAGTGGCAGGCATGCTTTCTAGGAAAGGACACCGTGACCATCACAGCAGCTCTAACATATTTCAGAATACGATTTTTAAAATTATGCTTCAGGAAACTCTAGTATATTAAACTACAGGTTTAAGGTCTTTGTGTTGAATACATTAAATAGCAATCGAACTGATTTATCAAAACCAGTCTGACCAGTCCATCTGTAGTGCACTCTGAGTCCCCATCTGACTGTTTCCTCCTAAGATTCCTGAGGAGAGCTAGGTTTCTAAGGCAAGTAGAGCAAAATTTGAGATCAAAAAAATTGATAATGGGTGGTCTATCTATTTCTCTTAACTGAAGATTCTGCATGTGGTTATGAACCGTGCTGCGGGGCGGGCGGGGGGGATCGATTGGCATCTTTTCTTAGATCGCTTTTATAGAGATTGTATTGCTCTACACTCCACAGTGGGGTGATTCATCGGTAGCCCCTATCATAAAAACAGTTCCAGGGGTCTCCTTTTGTGAAATAATAGCTCTCATACTTGTTTCTACAGAGTTTTAAGCTAGCAGCTAAGGAGACGATTCAGTGGGTTCAGTGCTTCCTGCACAAGTCAGAGGACCCTTGTAAGAAGGCCAACATGATACTGAATTTCTGTATCCCCAGTACTGAGAAAGGAAGGAGAAGGTGGACAGATCCCTAGGGATCACTGCTCTGCCCCCAAATCTAGCCCAAATGGCCAGCTCTAGGTTTAGTAAGAGACTTTATCTTTTTATTTTAAGTGGCAAGAGGAAACATAATTGACACTGACCTCTGGCCTGCATGTGTGAGCTAATTCACATACACCATAAAGACACAGACTGACAGATGTATGTACACACACACACACACACACACGTTTTAAGTCATAATTCCTTGAACTACCAAAAAGAAGAGGGGAAATCAATTAGTAACCCAAGCCATTGGTTTCACTTAGGCAAAACAGGAGGGTTTGAGTTTCTTCTCTGTTAAACTAAAAGCAACTCTTGAGAATTCTGGTACTGAGCGGCACAGCTTGGGGTTTAATCAGTCACTGGGACCAGAGAAAGGACAGACTCCTGCATTTCTATTTGAATGGTTAAACTATATGAGAGAACGTATTGGTCTGGGGTTGGTGTGTTTTCACTTTGCAGTTCAGTCGGCTTTATAGTTAACATGTAGCCCCTCTCACACTCAGTAACTAGCACACTGCCATCCCCACTTCCCAGCCACCGATCTGATGCTGATTACTAAGACAGGCAGCACATCAGGGAATCCAGCTAAATGTCAGCATCCACATACACTTTTGCCGGTTGCTAATTGTTGGGCCTTTGGCAAGTGGTTCTATCTGGTAGTAGAAGGGACCTCTTTCTCTCATCTATAAAACACAGACTTGGCAGTTGGGTTCATTGAATCCTTGTTCAAGAAACTCAAAGATTATTAAATTAATTTTTTTCATATAGTTCTTCTTGACTTTGAACAAGAGATGATTTCAGATGAGGAAAACAAAAACTGCTCTAAAATAAAATGGACTGGCTATTCCAATGTACTACTTACAGTAAGTTCATATGGGATGAAATAGCCCTGTGCCTTATGTATAAGACAATTTTAGATTGTTAGATAATGATATACATTATACCCACAATAACAAAAGTAACACACACACACACACACATTATTATAATTTATGGCTGCTCATTTGCAAAGATGCTTCTTTAGGACTTCTTCTTGAAGCCCATCTTGTTTATTCTTGCTTACTTCCTGATTCAAGTTTCACCCTTAGTCATTATTATAATATATTGACCCGAGACTGAAGCAGACCAGCCTCTGTCATGCTTAGTCCAAGTGTCAGTGTGTGTACCATGCAAGGTACCATTCAGGCTTTGGGAGTCGGGGTGCAGGACCCTCCTAAATCCTTAGTCACTACCAGCATAGATATACTTGATTTTCCTGGTTCTGAAGCAGAGAAGGATCATGTTGAAACAGAGAAACAGGGAGATGACAGTTTCTTTAGCTTCTCACCATTTGGTGAACTCCAGTGATCGGTGAATTCCACTTTGGGACAGGACTGAGGAGAAGAAAGGACTATATCACTATTTGGAAATCAATTATGCCAGTTAACCTTCCACCCTTAGTACTACTCAGTAGGCTCAGGTCAAGTGGGTATTCATGGATGCATTTCTGAATGCTAATAGGTAGGATAATCATAGTATTACTTTCTAAAAAGACTTTATAAATAATCACATTGACTTCGGAAATGTTGAGAGTTCAGAATTTCAAAAAAAAAAATATGAGGTAAAAATTCAGCATGCGACTCCACATGATCGTAAAAGACTATTTTGAACGAAAGATATTGACTATGGACAAATGAAAGGAGATGTTATACAGCTCCAGAGCAAGCTTTATAATGTACGAAGGACTGAGAGAATGCATAGGAAAGAGGAAGAACATTCCATTGTGAATCAAGATTGTCGGGATAGTTGTAGTCTCAGTAAACATGCTTGGTTATTTCCTCGCTACAAAATAAAATAATTCCAACAATTGGTCTTCTGAAATGAGATCCTTTATGTTTTTCTTCAGATTTCACTGTGGCTTAGGCCGCCGCACAGTTCAATGCATTTAAAGCGGAGCTGAAGAGAAACCAAGTTCTTGTTCGCATTTAAAGCACAGGGATCCATTTCTGCCCAGCAGTCTTGTTGCCGTGCGTTCCCTGAAGTGAATCCCATCTGCTTCGGGGAGTTCTCATTGCAATATGCAGCGATTGCAGGATAAGCACACCACTTTCCTGTCAATACTTTCCTATTAGCCTCCCGGATCCATACATCATCATCTTGCTGGCCTGCAGTTTGCTTATCTTTGTCTCTGAAGCCGCCTTTGATTTATCTAACACCCAAGCTAATGAGGCATGGAGCCCAGGGTGGCTCCACGGATAATGCACTCCTGTATAAAAATGCTTAAGGAAGGATCAAGTGATAATCCATTCTAGACTAAAAGGCCTAGCCCTTCAACAAATGTTATATTTCTTAATCGCTAAACTAAGACCGTAATAGGCTCCCCCTTAAGCTACTGCCATCAGTAAGACCGTACCCCCTAACTGCACACAATTTACCAAAAGAACAGAAATTGGATTTTAATTTGTGCTTCAAAAAAAAAAAGCCAAAAAATACTTTCTATCTTAGCAACAGTTATCACCATTATTTGACAGCATTCTTATGCAAGAATAAGTTAGCTTTAATATTTAATTTACAGTAATAGTTTTATATTCCCATGCTGGGACCTCTGTTTTTCTAAAGACAAAAATAACAGAAGCTACAATATGACTGTGGCATGGATAAATCAAGCCAGCTATTTCAATAATGGGGGTAATTACAAAGTATACATATCTGAAATTTACCAAGTGGTTATGGTTGTTTAATTAACATAAAAATTTCAATATCATCAGCCAGTGTGTTGGTATCACAAAAGCAGTGTTAAAAATGTATTCTAAAATAGTAATGATTTTTGTTCCTTAAATTATACACACTTTAGCCACAGAACCACTTTTCATTGGTACACAGTGGATTTTATCTTCCAAAACCTCATAGATAACATGGAGTAAAGAGGCAAGAGATTTAATTTGGTCAATATAAATAATCAACATCAAAATCCAAGGATTGCATATTTCTTGTAGAAACAATAGTTGCACAGGGCATCACAGAGATAATCCTACATCTTTTCTCACTCTAGTTCTTAGGTGTAAGTGACCCAAATCCTTGGTGTTGAAGTTTTCTTCAAGTATTTTGCTTTTTCTACTAACCTTTTTCGATGGTAAATAAGATGCGAAAATTCTTCCACGTATAAGTCTTTGCCAATCTCAAACTAAAACTATTCTACTTAAAAAGCAAGCATGAGGGGAAGAGGGAAGGAGGGAGATGGGAGATGGAAAGGATAAAGAGGAAAGAAGGAAATAATAAAGGAAAAGAGTAAAGGAGAGGAGGGGAGGAAAAGGAGGGAGGGGAAGCCATTCTGCAAACACACTGCAGCAAAAGTCCCCAGAGAAGAAAGGCTGACGTGGCACCTTGGTGCAGCATGAAAACTCTTCATCCACTGCTTTCCCCAATGCCCCTGAGGACCTGACCAAGGTAATAAGTCCCTTTATTGGTCACTAACCAACATTATTGAGAGCCAGGGTGGAATTTAATGATGTGACATTATTAGGAATTGTTATTGAGATGTAAATGATCTTTGGTTGGTTTATTTAAGTCACATAAAGAACCTAGTTTAGAATGAAAATTACTTATTGATTATTAGAGCAATTAACTGAATAAATTTTAGTGCTGGTATTAACATTTTTCCCAAAGTCTGAAACTGTTGCTTCCGGAGCTCAGCAGCACACTTAATTGGTCTGGGGCTTAACGGTTATGTCCTTTAGAAGATTTCTCCTTAAAGGATTGAAAAGGAAAAAAAAAGAAAGAAAGAGATAAACAAACACAAATAAATTTATCATATAAAATATCTGAAGGTTTTATTTTATTTTGGCTTTCAGTGGAGGTAGGGCATACCAGCATAAGATGGAAAAGATTAAACTTAACTGGACAAGTAAAAAATAAAATATTCAATGTTAATTTTAGTAAAAAATACTATTAAAATAAGTGAAACTGAGTCTACTAAGTTTCCTCTCTCCTTTCTTACCATTGGTGAATATCAGTCAGTTAACATCATTTGTCATTTACAATGTTTTTTGTTGCTGGAATTCTTTCACTCTTGATTTTAAAGATAGGATCAATTCCTAGAAGACCTTCATCGGAATGCATCCTTCTGTGACCCCCAGGGAATGCTCAGGATGTACACATATAGCTACACAGAGGTGAATAATAGAGCTGATGAAATGCACAGTTCAACATCCAGTCTTTGAAATTTGCTTGGACTATTCTAAATGCAGAAGGATTTGCTTTCTATTTTATTGCAACTGGCCTCATCCCAGGGCACCTGTCCACCATGGTACTATGCTAAATACCCTTCAAAGAGAATTTCTAATTGACACAATCTGCTAACCAACATTGTCATTGTATAATCTTAATGACACACTGACGCTTGTGTGGATAATTTGAGCCAATTATTGTGTTAGTTTCTTGATGCTGATGGAACAGTGGCTTTAAAAAATAGAAAATTTTCTTTAAACTCTTGATGGCTAGAAGCTCAAGATCAAGATGCCAGGAAGGCTGCGCTGTTTCAGTGTTCTAGGGAGGAATCCATTCTTGATTCTTATTTTCTGGTCTCTCCACAAATGAATGCACCTCTCTCTTCAGTTTACAGATACATCAAATGAATGCACCTCTCTCTTCAGTTTAGAGATACATCACGCCAATCTCTCTCTCTCTCTCTCTCTCTCTCTCTCTCTCTCTCTCTCTCTCCCCAAATGACATGCTGTCTCCCTTTTTCCTCTGTCTCTCCCTCTGTGTGTGTGTGTGTGTGTGTGTGTGTGTGTGTGTGTGTGTGTGTGTATTCCTTCCTTTTCTTCTAAAAGCACCAGTGATTAGATTCTAGGACAGTTCGAGTGTAAAACAACCTCATGTTGATTTGATTATACCTAAAAAGACCTTGTTTTCAAATAAATACACATTCATTGGTACTGGGAACTAAGTTTGAACATATCTGATCGTATCTCTTCAGAGGGCACAATTTAATCCACTATAACATATAAATCACAGTTGTCTTTCTCCTGTTTCTTTAATAACAGCTACTGTTATTGACTGTCTAGCTCAATCAAACTTACATAGAATAGATACCATAGTTTTAAATTTAATAAAATACAATTATATGCTTTCTTTCCTCCCTTTCCCCACTGTAATTTGTAATGTAACTGAAGAAGCTGAGCTTTAGCTACTTAGCCCAAGACCATGAAGCTTATGAGGACTCAGTTAATATTTTTGTCAAAGTATTTCTGTTCTAAGGCCATAGGGTTCTTTCTGTGTGCTCTCCATAAGTTAAAGGAATTTCAAAAATGCTTCTCTTTAGCTTTTTAGTAGATTCGCTTTTAAAATTAAGGTTATCAAAGTATATGTAAAATTTATAACTTAAGAAGTGAATTATTTAGCTGAAGCCACAAATGACATTTTTGTGACTATGAACACCAAAACTCAGAGGCACCCAGGAAGTTGATGGATATCACCGTGCAGCAGATGAAATCAGAAGGCCCCATCAAATGTCTCATTTTGTTGCTCAATGTCAAGTCATATTGGTAGAGAGATGTCTGTTGAAGGACACTCATGATAGCAGAGCAATGGAATTTCTTGGAAGGTTCAAGTATCTGAACATATTGTTTTGGAGAGGACTCACGGGGCTAATTTTAGTGGTGGGTATTTTGTTTATATGTAGCAATTTTCTGTAACTATAGGAACACCTGAAATAATTACCTTATGAGGAGAAAGGGGGGTTATTTCTTGGTTTTTTTTGTTTGTTTGGTTGGTTCTTTGACATACAGTTTGACAGTCTGGAAGTTCTAGTCCATGCTGGGGAGGACCCTGTTTTTTGGTCCAGGAGTCAGATGTTAATAATAGGTAAGAAATAGTACAGTGAAACTTAATCCCATAGCTAGGAATCAAAAGAGAAACAGGAAACAGCTGATATTCCACAATTTCCTTCAAGGACACCTCTCAGGTTACCTAAGACCTCTCATGAGCCCTACCTACCAAACATGCAGTTTCACTGTGCTTGAACTCAAGGGTCAGCATACAAACTTCAGAAGTTTGTATTAATATCTGTGTAGAATTTTCAAATTGTTCTAGTGCAATGTTACTAATTTAATATTATGGTTGATGAGGGTTGAAGAGAATTGTAAAAGGCAGAGCTTAGTTCTGTCTCCAAGGAGAAGGAACACAGGATGGGATGGCTGGGATGTCAGATCCATGCAGCTTTAAGTGCTCCTCGAAAAATGCTAAAAGTACACACTAAGAAAAACAGCTCTCTTCAGCAAATGGTTCTGGGGAAACTGATTATCAATATGTAGGAGAGTAAAACTGGATTCAGTCTCTCTCACTTTGGATTAAACCACCTCCAAAAGGATCAAAGACACTCTAAGATACAAGAATAGGCAAGAACTTTCTTGATAGAATTCTATTTAATCAAGAAATTTGGCCAATAATCCACAAATGTGATCTGTTGTGAATGTAAAAAAGATTCTGTAGAACAAAGAAAACAATCAAGAGAAAGCCCACAAAACGGGAGACGATCTTTCCAAGCTGTATATATAAGAGAGGACTAATATATATAATATAAATATATGTAAATATAATATAATATCTGTAGTATAAAGGATGTTAAATCAAAATAAATCTTAAGAGGAAGAGGGCTGGAGAGACAGCTCAGTGGTTGTCATGTATGTCGTCTCTTGTAGAGGAGTGAAGTGTGATCTGAGCACTCATGGTGGGTAGCACACAGCCAGCTGTAACTCTAGTTCGGGAGCACCAACTCCCTCTTCTGGACTCTATGAGCACAGTACTCACATGAGCACATATCCAGCCCTCATATATACATATACTATACATATACGTATACATATATATATATATATATATATATATATATATATATATATGATGCTTAAAAAAACTAAAAGGTATATCATGAAATCATTCAATCCATTAATGGACTAATGAACTAAATAAACAACTCTCAACATATTACATACAAATACAAAGAGACACATGGAAAAAATGTTCAACTTTATTAGGCATCAGAGGAATACAGATTACAAACTACATTGTGATTCCATTTTCCTCCAGCCAGAATGCAAAACATTACTAAAAAAAACGACAACAAATTATGACAAAGCTATGGACAAAAGAGAACCCGTTTACACACCTGGAGAGACTGCAAACTTGTCCAGTCATCATAGAAATTACAAGGGAGCTTTCTCAAAAGAACTATAGAACTCCCTCAGTTTCCCACTCTTCTCTGTGCACCTAAATGATTCCAAGTTGAAACATCACAGAGATGCTTGCACATCAATATTTATTGAATCTCTATTCACAATAACTAACTTATAGAATCAGCACAGGTATACAGCAACAGACAATGGGTAAGGAAAATTGTCAAAGAAAACAAAACAAAACAAAACAAGCCCCCCCCAAAAGAAACAAAAACAAACAAATGCAACCACAATGGAAATTTCTTCGGCCATAAAGAAGAATGGACTTAGGTCATCTGAATGTAGCTGGAGGTGATCGCAGGAAGCAAATTCAATCAACTGTAGAAAAAAACAAACACTGTATATTTTCTGTCACTTGTCATTCTAGATTCCTATACTGACACATAAGATCACACATACAAACGCACCCACACACGTGTATGACATGACCATAGAAGTGAAGCTGTGAGGGAGAACAAAGGCCACCACAGGAGAAGGGGCAGGCAAGGGTGTGGGTGTGGGGGAGGGGATGAAGTCAATGGATGATGTCACTATATATGTGTGTATGTTTGTGTATGTGAAAGCTTGAAAAAGTGAGTTTTTGTACTGCTTGTTAAACAATTGATAAACACAACACACTCTTGATTAGACTTACCTCTTGCTTGAGTTATTTACTGAAAATGGTCACTTAAAATTATATTGTTTTAAGCATTTACAAGTGAATTTTTGCCCGTTGTATCCTTAATATTTTTGTGCGGGGAAATGTGGCAGAGATACTATTTTTGTCTCCTAATAATTTGAGAGACCTTTTCAACACAGTATTCATTCAATGTCATTTTGCTTGTTATTTTCTCTACACACTCCTATTACTTTGACTATGGAGCTTTTGTATTAATTCTTCCACTTTGTTTTATTTTGTTCCATTTTAAGACAGTTTCACGGAACACAGGCTAACCTCAAATGACCTTGAGTCCCAGTCCTTCGAACCCAACTTTCGTCCAGCTAGGATTACAGCATGTGCCACTATACCCGGCCATCTGTTTTAATTTCTACTAATTAAACTTATTGTCCCATTCCATTTTTTTAGGTCAGATTTTAAGAGTTATTCTATACTTTAAATTAGGTAAGGATTCTCTGTGCTATTATGTAATTCTCCGTACTATTGTGTATTTCTCAATGTTATCCTTATCACCATTTTTCTTCACAATAATTTTACATGTTCACATTTAATCTATGCGATTATTTTAGTCCCAAAGTCCTCATTCTGCCTAAGTCTGGGAAGAAATACTGTTTTCCTTATGTAACAATGATCATGTCCCAGACTAGAAAAAAAATGTCTAAGTTGTTGCTGCAGACTCTCCCTGACTCTGAGGTTCTGTGGCCCACATTAAGTCATAAGAGCTAAAAGCCATATTCTTGCAATCTTCATTCCTTGTGTCTGTACGTTTCTCCACTGTTGAGCTATAGAGAATCCACCAAACTTGTCTCCAATACTTCCAAGGTTTTGCCTATAAAATATTTGTAGTTTGATAAATGCATTCGATAGAAGACTGCAGGAAGCTGTTCAATATTAAGGATAACTGCAGATCACAAGAGATCAACACAATCCCTCTGCACATGGGAGCCATGTGTCAGATGGTGATGACATTAACTTTTATGCTAGAGTTGATATGGGGGATAAATGAAATGATTCGTGGAGAGTAAGTAAATGAGTCCCGTAGTACTGTAGGAAATACTGTTGGTGACACGTTACTAACCTCTCTTCAAACCTGGGATAACTCACTTTGAAAAGTTTTCACGATCCAATATATTGGGGTTCATTTTGCTTTTAATTGGCTGTACTAGTCCTGCTCCTTTTAGGGGGTTAGATCTCATAGAGCTATCCCTTCCCTTCCAACAATGGCTGAGGTGTTCATTAACATATCAAACCAGCCACTGGCCAACTGTCCCAGCATCCCTCAGTACCTGGGCTCCTCCTAGCATTTCTCTTCTCACCCCTTACCCTAAAAGTCACCAGTCCCGGGGCTTCTAGGCTTCAGATTCCTATATAACTCAAGATTTTGACCCTCTTGGTCTCTCCATCCACATTTTCCCAGGGCCTCTTGGTACCAGCTCCTCTCTTGTCTTCTGCCGCCTCTTCCTTTTTCCCTTTTGCTCGATCCCTTCTCCGGCCTGATTCAGTTGGACTCTTCCAGATGCTTCTGGATATGCTCATGCACTAAAAGCCTTTCCCTCAACTATACCTATGAGCAGTACGTCCTCATTTTTATTTGTCTATGTGAAGCATTGTCATTTAATTTAAGGAAATAGAAATTTCCATGAAGTAGCCAAATGAAAACTGTACGATAAAAATAACTTCACTTTAATGTTCTTTTCTAGGGGATTTGGCTACTAAATACTCACTAATAAATACTAATTACTAACCTGTAAGTTGTTGGAGCAGAGAAATGAGACCATTGTTAGTAAATGACCTAGAAATTTGACAATATCATCTAGGGATACCTAAGGGGTGATTGGATACATTTGGTTTTGCAGCATCTAGTGGCTGCCAGCAACACTCCTGGTGTTTATACATGGAGAATTATGCTATGACATAGTTGACACTACAGTCCTACCTCATCCGGTTTTGTTTGTGAAGAACTGAATTGCAATACCAGGCTAGACTACTTAATTATCTTCTCAGAGATTAACAGCAAAATGGGAAAACCTAGTGAAGAATATAAACTACCTCATTCATTGGAGCATATACAAATTCTTAATTTTAATGGATTTTTCTTCTGAGTCAGCAGCAGCTACACGTGTTTTGTTCTCTGAGCCAGTGCGAGCATATTAGGCCAACAGCAGACAACTGAGCAACTGTCACTCTCCTGTAACTGCATCCATCAAGGGGGGATACAGCTGAAATTACCTATTTCCATAACAGTTATCTAGAGATCTAAAAACTATAGCTATTGTAAGAGAACATTGTCAGATGTGAATGTGGTAGTTCTTACCTTTTTAAACCTCATTAGCCCACAGGATTCATGGCTTTTTATAAGACTTTGGGATAAACATCATCTTAGATCATGCTAGCATCCTATAAATTTGACTCAGTATACCAGAGAAAACCCAATTTTTATGATTCTGTGTTCATGTGTTTAATCATAAGACATGTGTATCCTCTTATTCCCTAAAATCTAGTGTGTTTTGAAACATTTGTGTTTTCTGTCTACACCATAGCTTACATTAGATAAAAAACTATTCAGTGTTAATCATAGACATTATTAATTAAAACCCACATGCTTAGCAATTAGCCTGTAGGGTTTGTCTTCCTGCCAGGACAAGGAAGACTCCCTGGATAGAAGATGTCACACTGGCTAAGCTGATGCTGGGCTTGCTCTTAGCCAAAAGGCCAAGTAGTGAGCAGCCAGTTGGCTATAGCTGAACAGTCAATCAAATAGCTTTTGCTGTGCCGGATGCACAGTAACAGACTGGGTACCACAGGAGCTCCCTGAGGAAGCAGAATACAGTTTCAAAGTCCAACGAGAGGAAAACCCACCGAAAATAAAAGTGGGCACTCACACAACCAATCAGAGTAATAGATAAAGTGTTATTTTAGTGATTAAATATTCTAAATTAGGTAGTTGGTGAGTACTGCAAACACAATTGTTAGCATTACTTCAAGGTCTTCTCTGGGCCAATGAGATGGCTTAGTACGTAGATACAGGCTCAGAGAGCTAAATTCAATCCATCGAATCTACATAAAGGTGGGAGGAGAGAAAACATTTGACAAAATTGTCCTTTGGTCTACACACATACACATATACACACACATACATACACACACATATACACATAAATACACACACACACACACACACGTAATGTATAGAGTAAAAATTTTAAATTCTCCTCTTATGATGACTTCATGTTTTTATAACTGTAAGATCAATGACTGGGGCCACCCTTTCACGTGTGCTGCTTGCTGCTTGTCCGGCTTTCCTCTTCTCTTCCTCCTTCATGGAAGTTCTGCCTTTCTTCAGCTTCCTTAGATGTGGCCTCCGTGGCTCACGAAAGGATGAATCCATCTTCAGCTTGAGGAGGGCAGAAAGGGGAGCCAGTGAGCACTTGGTATTCCAATGATAGGTCTGCTCATCTGCTTGTGGTGGGCAGGGACTAAGTCGAGCACACAGGCTTCCATGTTGGGAAGAGATGTGGAAAAAAAAAACCGCAGCGGAGGAGTCCCAGTCGGTTTCCACTCTTCGGGTCCCACTTACAGGAGGAAGGTCTGAGGTTCCAGAGGCTGGAGGCTTTGGCAGTGGCAGGCTCCAATGACACGAGAAAGTCCTTGGTTACAAAAGGGTTTATTGTCATGGCAGATGGTGGATGGATCTGGATGTACCCCCGTGAAACTCAGGGTAGACCTGAATTAAATAGGGAGGGAGAAAGGGGGAGGGCCTGGGGAGGAATGCTTAATTTGCTCCGCCCTCTGGCCTTCATTAGTATGTAAATCCCTAGGGCCTGAGGCCTCTAGTCACACCCTCTACCTGTGCACTTTGGGAGGGGCTGTAATGGCCTATGTGACTGAACAATGTAGGTCTATGGAGACTACACTGCGCGTTGGAACTTTGGGTTCTGGGCACGTGGCTGAACACCTGCCATTTCTCCCTTGGAGTCTTGGAGTTCCAGGCCCATGCCCAGCCATAAACCAAGATACCCTTATGCAGTCCCACAAAGAGACAATCTCTTGAGTTTCTTGTGAAGTAGAAAGTTTTCGTCTGGTTGTTCCCCTCAGCCTTCCTGAAACCAGGAAGAAAGCTGCATGTGGACAAAGCCAATATGCTCAGGTGGCATAGGGCCATTGATACCAAAATTTGGAGCTGTAGCTGGTTCCCAAGCATGGCTACCCTAGGCTGCCTGTCAGAACAGCAGGCAGGTTTGTAGCTTTTAAAAGCAATTGGAGTTAAAATCGATGAATGGCTCCTAGCATCTACAAACAAAGGCACCTGTGATGACCCACGAAAGGCAATTGTGTATAGTTTTGTTCATTTTAGCTTATTGTATATATAATATTTGTGTCTGGAAGCTGTCTCCATTGGTGAGGCCTCCTGTCTGATGAAGAAAGCTAAATATCAAGACTTTCAGTATTTGGATACACTTTGCCACATATGCACTTACCTTTTTAATACTTCACAGCCAACAATAGATTAGCTGTAGGGCTTTTTGTTTGTTTTACAGAAATGCAGATGATTAGTGATCCCAGTAACCTTTTTAGATCAAACATGAATGTGATGTGTCCTGTGACTTTTGTATCACACATTAGAGTGTCTGGGCTTCCGTTTAAGGCTGATCTGCTCTGGAAACCCTAAACCAGAAAATCTTCATCCACTATGACCCTGATGTTTACAGTCAAATGAATAATGGGTAGCTGTGGATAGGCTAAACCAATTGCTTTTCCTAAAAGGTCAGATAGGTAACACAAGGTTGTACAACAGAGAAGAAGCAAGCCAGCTGCTGTACAGCAGAGAAGAAGCAAGCCAGCTGCTGTACAGCAGAGAAGAAGCAAGCCAGCTGCTGTTCAGCAGCGAAGAAGCAAGCCAGCCGCTGGCTTATTTGCATGAGCCCAGGATCTCCAGGCAGCTACTCCTACCACCAGCAGAGTAGGTTTTTCTTCTCTGTGGGACTAGAATTCTTCCAAAGACTGACCTTTTCTCCTCCTCCTCCTCCTCCTCCTCCTTCTCCTCCTCCTCCTCCTTCTCCTCCTCTTCCTCCTCCCTCTCCTCCTCCTCTTCCTCCTCCTCTTCCTCCTCCTTCTCCTTCTCCTCCTCTTCCTCTTCTTCCTCCCCCTCCTCCTCTTCCTCCTCCCCCTCTTCCTCCTCTTCCTCCTCCTCCTTCTCCTCCATGTAGTCTCCCTTGTCTTCCATCTACTCCCCCTTCCTACCCCTCTCCTCTCC
>NW_021604567.1:3441399-3458106 GCF_004785775.1 Grammomys surdaster
TCTCCCTTGTCTTCCATCTACTCCCCCTTCCTACCCCTCTCCTCTCCCTTCTCCTCTCCCTCCTCCTCTTCCTTCTCCTATTCCTCCTCTTCTTCCTCCCCCATTTCTCCTCCTCTTTCTCCTCCTTCACCTACTCTTCCTCCACCTACTCCCCCTTCCTTCTCTTCCCCTTCCCTTCCTTCTTCTCCTCCTCTTCCTCCTCCTCCATCTACTCTCCCTCCTTTCCCCTCCCCTCCTCCTCCTCTTCCTCCTCCTCCTCTCCTTTCTCCTTTTGTCCCCTTTTTACTTTCATTTTTATTTTTTTTTATTTCTTAAGAGACAGGGTCTCACTGTGCAGCCTGGCACTGATTTTTTTCTTGCTGCAAGGTCAATACCTATGACATTTTATTTTCAACACCATAGACTGGAACCATCTGCCTGTGTTAGCCTGTGGGGTAACCTGGTCTCTGCAGGTGTGTTCCTCCATTCTTTCTCCGTTGCAAACATACCTATACAAGTCTGAAGCTGTAGGTCAATTATTTAATAGAAGTTTGGGAGACATTTCCAAGTGGGAGTGTGTTAAATTAAATTTTATCTTGAAATGATTCTTTAAGCTGCAGAATGTAATGAGTAGACATAGACGTCCACCACAGTAACACCTTTGTAGCTGGTTCCTTCACTCCTCTCAGGCCTCCAAGCACAGAGATTATCCAGCATCCATCCATAGCTACTTCTGTGATAGTTTTACTGATTTTCTTTATTTTAAATTCAACTTATATACTGATGATGCCCAAAGTTACATTTCTTGCTCTGACCTTTCTCATGTACTCAAAAATTCTCAATGGAGTCCATTTTCTTTGCCATTTTCTTCTGGTGACCAAGATATATCATGTATAACAGGTACCAAACCATACCCCAGTCACCCCTCCCCAACCAATGCTTTCTGTTGTTTCCAATATAAGGAAGGCAACATTGGGTGCCCAGGACCAATGCTCAGCTGCTTCTTAACTCTCTCCCCCTTCACACTTCATGTTAGAACTATCAGTAGATATGTAGTTCTGTCTTCAAAATCATGTTAGATGTGCGAAATGTTTCAAACCGACTGCATTATGATGGTGGAGGTCACAAACATTTCTCATTTGAGTTTTTGTAACTCATCTCAATGCTTTAAAAGCTTCTCTCCTGAGGCCTTGCCTTAGTCACTTTGCCATTCGGAAGCAAGACATTCACTAAAATGGGAGGCAAAGTCTAGGCATGTGGCTCAAAGGTAGAACACTTGCCTAGGTTTACAAATCCTACATTTGACCTCTAGTTCCACCAAAAAGCAAGCTAAAAAGATTACAAAATGTAAATATGGTCACATATTTCCTGTTTGAAGCACACCAATGACTTCCAGTGTCACCGACAGGAATCTCTGGTGGCCTGTAGTGTCCTCAAGGCCCTGTCATTTATCAGTTCTGGGTCACCTGTTATTCCATCTTGCTTTCACTACCCCAGTCAGAGTTACCTCTTTGTTGTTGTTGGCTACTGTCATAGTTAGGGTTTGTATTCCTGCACAAAACATCATGACCAAGAAGCAAGTTAGGGAGGAAAGGGTTTATTCAGCTTACACTTCCACATTGCTGTTCATCACCAAAGGAAGTCAGGACTGGAACTCACACAGGGAAGGAACTTGGAGGCAGGAGCTGATGCAGAGGCCATGGAGGAATGCTGCATACTGGCTTGCTTCCCCTGGCTTGCTCAGCTTGCTTTCTTATAGACCCAGGACCACCAGCCCAGGGACAGCACCTGCCACAATGGGCTGGGTCCTTTCCCCTTGATCAGTAACTGATCTCATGGAGGCATTTCCTCAAGGGAGGCTCCTTTCTCTGTGATAACTCCAGCTTGTGTCAAGTTGACACACAAAACCAGCCAGTACAGATACTCTAAACATACTTTTTCTTTGACCTTTGAACTCACCATGCAAGGTGACTTCTCCCATGATTCCCTCCTCCACCTCCTTCAACTCTTTACTGCAGACCCATAAGTTGACAAAACTGTTCCTGTTCACCTGTAATTGCAACTCTTAGGTACTTGGAGTTTCTATTCCACCTCCGACTTTGTTTTTCTTTGTGAGACTTTGAGCACCGACTACATTAGTTCTGTTTCATTTTGCCAAGGCCTTTCTTCTGTGTAGCCCAGACATACACCCTAGAATGAGAGCTCCAAGATGGCAAGGATTCTTATTAAAAGCTATCATTGTATCTTCAGGACCTGAAACTATACATGGCACATAGTAGGCGTCCTATAGAAATGTCTGATTAGAGGGATAAACAAAAATACATTTTCTTTAACACATACACAGGGTGGGCATTCACCAAATGACTGACACATTTTGAAACATTTCTACACTACCCAGTCCGCTATAATTAGCTATATAACAAGGAAAAACAAATGAGTCATGAAGGCTGTTTGAGAAGATTCTAGGAAACTCTTCACTTCCTTGAGCAAATCTTTGGAATTTCTACTGATTCTACATTTCAAGCTGAGGCCAAATCCTGTTTCTTGACAACTCAGTGTGGGCTCAACTCTCTCTTTACAGCATGATTTCCAAAATGTATGCCTCAGACTTGCTGGGCATAGAGCCATACATAGAAACTGGTTACAAAGATAGATTCGTGGTTCTGGTTCACAGGCTCCAAATCAGAACTTGAGGGATGATGTATTCTACGATAAAATTTTCTACTGTGTAATGCTCCAATAGTGACTCTCACATGGAAATCTGAAACATACTGCATTGCGTAAAATGGGAATGGATCTTCCCCTGAATAAAGTCTCAGGGTCTCGGGTGCTGTCCATGGTGACAGAGATTCTTTTGCTGCTCAAATGCAGAAAATGCTAGACATGTATTGCTGCAGACCTGCCTCTGTGAGGGTTGTCTGCTTCTGAAAGAAATTATATGCACAGTTTTGTCTTAATATTTCTGAAGTTAGAGGCTGAGTTTCTGGATTCCTAAGTGAAACAAGCTTTGAGGGACGGAAACATGAACCTAAAGTTTGAACAGTTTATGTTGGGTAAAAATTTTAAATGTGAAGATATGTGTGTTCACCAGATATAGAACATTTACATGTGGATTAAAGAAAAGGTTGTGTCTATGTTCTGACGGCAGGAGGTATGTACCCACCATCTTCCACCCCTAAGATGAATAGATACTGAAAACCATAAGCACGATGCGTCTCAATAGAACGGAATGAAAATGTATTTTTTCAAGATCTGAGAGTTTTAAATGCTGGGTTCTGTTTAACTGAGATTTCTGCAGTCTCCTTCAGTGAGGATCTTTAACATGGGATAGATTCAAGCTGCTTGGATATTTAAGGGAAAATATTGCTAAAAGGATGGGGCACGGGCTTGAGAATATTTCAGGCTTTCCCTGACTCCCAACTTTATTTATTTTTGATTTTATATGGCTCTGTTTCATTAACCTGATCATGTGTAAAATGAGTTTCTAATTTCTACCTACACAGTGGCATTCGAGGCAGCACTTAATTATTTATATCTCTTATTATTCTCAGGTTAACACAGCAGGTATGTGCAATAAGCAAATGTATTTGACTTTTTTTTTCCCAGTTTGGTTCTACTGTCTGGAAGCAGATTCATTTTTATGAATTTCTTCTCCTTTTCTGGGATTTTTTATGAGGCAGCATTTAAATACAGCATTGTACTAAAAATATAAAATATTTGTGAGTAAAGAAGTTGATCAGAAAAAAAAAGGAGCAGCACTGTGAATATGTGCTTTCATTTTTTTTATCTTCCTAAAAATATATTTAAACAATTTTTGTGGTGATAATCAGCTCTCTAACTCATTAGTAGATTTACATTATTTTGTGGTATTGTGGATTCAGCCCATTGTGTTGTCAAACATGCTCTACCACTGGGCTAGTAGACATATTTTTATTTTAATATTTTACACTCTATTTGTTAATTTGTAAGTCCGAGGTGCCACTGGCAGAGCATGTACCTGTTATTTAATTTCAAAACCACCTCTTGACTGTACTCGAGTATGACTCTCAGAGAACCTTATCACTTTTGGAAGGGAAACACGCCATGTTTTGAAAACCCTTCATCTGCAGGTCCATGTGAGATGCACAGTCACAGGGATTGAAAACACCGGCTTCTAAGTTCCACCTGCGGCAGAAGCACACTGTCATCTCTAAGGACCAAGGCTGGACCTTGCAGCACAATAGGCTGTTCCTGATGGAATTATGCCCACCCACCACTCTCAGAGGAGAATTCCAGGGACTTCCAATCGCTCAGGGAACATGGGCAGCTTTTTATGCCAGCATCTTCGGAACTTGGCTTCCAGCTGGATTTTCCTGTAAGAAGAAAATCCTGCTGCAGCATCTCTCCTCTTGAATTTCTGGCAGGTGTGTGCTGGATCCCGCCTACTAAATACTTTGTAATTAGAATGCCTCCGGCAATCGCTGTCATCCTACATCTCTGAAGCAGGGAGGGCAGTGTTAGCATGACTGTGCTCATTTCTTCAACATCCCATGCCTGTAGACCCAATCACAGCTGCCCGAAGGGCTTGTGTTTGATGCATGAACTATAGAAAGACCTCAGAAATGAGTCTAATTATATCAGTATCTGGATGCTTTGTGGAAGCAAGATGCATTATTCATAACCAAGACTGAACTTCTATCTAAGGAAAAATAGTCCAACATAGGTACTGCCGCGGTTTTAAATAGACTTCATCAACTCAGGGTTTTGTTATGTTGATTATCTGTTTTCCAACAGTGAAATATCAGCTGGCAGAAGGAAAAAAAAAACAGTTTAATTTTCCTCCTGCTTTTGATAAAGAAGCAGCTACAGTGGCCGAAACAACACCTAGAATAAAAATAGGGGAATTATTTCAGGAATAAATATTACCTTTTAATATTATTCTTGAAATTAAGATATAGAAAAATCATACATGAAAAATATTTTCTTCAGTGCAATCAAATGAGGGGAATCTATGATTAAACTGCACAGGCTATATTGTCATCAGATAACTAAACGGGGCTATGAATTACAGCAGAATGAGAGAGGCAGTGTGTGTTGTTCATATAAGCTGTTGATCTGTCAGAACAGAAAGAGCTGGGGACCAACCAGATGGCTCAGCAGGTAGACAAGAGTGCTTACTGCCAAGACCAGAGACTCGGGATTGAGCCACAACTTGTCTTTGGACATTCCCATAAACACATGCGCGCGCGCGCGCGCGCGCGCACACACACACACACACACACACACACACAATGTGAAAAGAAGCATTTTTATGGTTGACTTTGAATTACTCAGCTTGCAGTATGTATAGATTCTCAATGATTATTGTATTGGAGAAGTAATTCACAGTGACATAAAATTTTATCAGTGTGCTTTTTCCTCTTAAGGATTTCATTACTAACCTCAGCAAATGATTGTTTTCATAATGTAGCCACTCCAGGCTGATAATTTTGCCTTCCATTCTTTTTACATATACAGAAGATAGAATTTTATTTTATTACAGCCTTTATACTAATTTGAAGAAAACATATTAAACTGTTGTCACTTTGGAGCTAAATCTAGCATGTCTTGAATTCCTGTATATTATCATTATCTTAAGATAATTCTGTAGCAGAACTTCAGCCTATTCGAAACAAAGCAAAGTGATCAACTTTCTGAAAAAAAAATAGACGTTAAAGTAAATCACTCTTTCTTACAAATAAAGATACTGTAGTCCTCTCATCATAAATAGCATACTTTCGCTCACCATTTGACTTCAGAGTTCTTACTACATGTTAAATGACACACATGTGCACATTATTTCCAGTTCATTCCTGAATTTTATTGCTTATTTTCACTTCTTAATTTCATCCATTCAGGAGGGGGAGGGGAGATTAGAAGCTTAGAAGAAGAGACACTGGGCTTATTTTAAACACTGGAGAAGGAGCTGCTAAGATGGCTCAGTGGGTAAACGTGTTTCCATGATGACCTGACTGTGACCCCCAGAACCCACGTTGGAAGGAAAGAACTGAGTTCTGACTTCTGGAAGTTGTATTGTTCTCTCCACACACCCACGGTATGCATGTGCCAATAGACAGACAGACAGACAGACAGACAGACACACACACACACACACACACACACAAACATCATGTACACACATACAACAACACACAGATTATAATGAGTACATCTTTAAAAATAAGATAAAATGACAGAGATACCTAAAGTACTAGCAGCCTAATTTGTTTATTTAAAGAAACTTAAAGCCAGAAAAATGATGGGCCACAAATTATACATCTTTTTTGCCTCATGGTAATAGTTGGACTGGTTTTCCTGTATCCTTGGCAGATGCTAATTGCTTTTCCTCTTTCTTTTATGAGCCACCTTGGCATTTCTCTGAGGAGATGTAGGCAAGTCAATTAATACTGGATGGTTTATATTGAGCTGAATCGGAAAATACTGCCTTTATATTTTACATAGAATTGAATGATGGCCAACTTGTATCTTATTAGTGGCATTAAAAACATGCTCGCTCCAAAACATACATAGATACAGCTTTAAGTACATGATCAAAAAATATAAATATATGTTACTAAATAAATTATTTAAACAGACCTATCAGTGTATTTTCCTTATTATCCCAGAAGAATCAAGAAGAATTATCAGAGAAAAAGGGTGAGGATAAAAGCTTGGTGCAAACATGTGAGTCCCAAATCTCAGAACTGTGCCAGGGAGGAAGCTAGCAGCCTGAATGAGGTGACTAGGAACAATCTAAGTGTTTATACCTGATCATTTTCTTAAGCCAGTTCACATACTTGCTCATAATGACAGAATGAGTTGCAGGATAGCCAGAGTGGTTACATAGAGAAACCATGTCTTTAAAACACAAACTAAAACACAACAAAACAAACAAGCAAACCGAAACCAAAAACCAACCAAACAAAAAACATTATTCTCTTCTGCTTCCTTCTGGTATTTTCCTTCAGCAATGTTCATTTTCTAACTTTGCTTCTTTGAATTTCCAAGCTAGCCATAGATATTTTAAATTAGAGACTTATAATAATTAAGTTGTGTAAAGCAGTGTGGGATATCAAAGATTTGGGAGTGACATCTGGATTCTTCTCATTTTAAAGGATAAGTGACAAATGGTTGCTGTTTCTGTTAATTCTGCATACAAGCAAATGCAAGTCAGGAGTGTTCAGTATACAGAGGTTTCTCTTAACTTTGGTCGCTTCTGTCTGGTAAGGGTCTGATTGACAAGGGGAGAGAAAAGCTTTCACTGCCATTGTCAGTCCCCAGGGTCCTCTCAATTTGCATCTAGAGGCTCAGGACTCCTTGATGGTCTGGCTGGGGCTTCACCCAAGAGGCAGATGATAAAAGGGTGAAGTGATCTAGTGACCGGCTTGAGTGCAATAAGGACTCTTCTCCTAGTTTGCATCAAACAGGGAACATGTCCCAGTGTCACATGTAAGCTGTATTCAACATCAGGAAATGAAGGCAAAATCTCATCACCTTCCTAGGCAGAAACAACTCATAATTTTTTCTAGTTATTTAACTTTCAAAGTCAAACGAAAATTCCAGCGAGTAGAGGGTTTGGCAGAATTCATGTGCTGAATAATTTTTTTACATCTATCTGTTGCAAACAATAGTTAAAGCCATGTGGAAGCCAAGAAATAAGTTTCTTATGAAAAGATTTCATGAAGGTGCTGACTAGTATTGTAAGGCATATCGGATTCTGGAAAGGAAGAAGACAGGCAGTGTGGATGTTAATTGCCTTTAGTGACAAAGGTACTTTCCTGTAACATTTTAAACTGAGCAGTGAAAAAGCGTGCACCACTTGAACTATTGTGCACTTCCATTTCTCCTTACCTTGCCTTTCTTCGCTGCTTGCTTGTAGCTCCCACTTTTAAGGAATCTTTAATTCTTTCTACTATGTGCTCTTGGGAGGGCCTGCACTTTGAAAATACTTGACATTCAGGAAAATACACTTTATATGTTAAAAATCAATGGTGACACAATATTTACAGCCCAAAGGCCAAACATTTGGAGTTTCTTTATAGAGAGTAAGTGCTCAGAGACCAGCTTTGTGCTACTCAGCTGTAGACATCAAAGAATAATAATACAGCAGTTTTCAACTCGATGGCCCAAATGGGCTTCAGCCTGGTGCAGTGAAGTATCGAGCTGTTCCACAGCTCTGGAATAGAGAGCCCGTGTGGGAATCCTTACTTTATCTTAATTACTAAGGAGCCCTTCATGTCTCAGAAGTCCCCATGTTTCGTTTCAAAACTTGTGTCTGGAGAATGAGCTTATAGACTTGTGTCTACAAAAGAATGACAATACTTTGAATTAGGTTTTAAGAAGATTCAAAGCACAGCCAGAAGGGGAATTCGTTTGGCTCGTCCTTACCGCACTGTAGAGTTTCAAAGATAGTTGAATATAGGCCTATGACTTAGGAGAAAGAAGAAAACAGTTAACAACTCTGATGCTAGCACATTTAATTTCCCAAGTAAATTACACAGGCGTGTGCGCACACACACACACACACAGAGCGTTTAGTTACCTATCATGATCTGGTTTATGTTTCTCAGTGAGGACTGTCATTTGGTTTATACACATGAACACTCATTGTTGCTTTTTACTAAGTCACCAAGAGGAGTGGTTGGCATTAGCTACTAATCTGTAATAGCACCAATCAGTTATTGACAGCTCTCCTATCTCTTCATGTGTGTGCCCATGGCAGCTCTGACACCACTTCAGTTATTGGCATGAACTTTCTGTGAACTATCAGGTATCATCAGATGGAGTTCTGCCTAGCCTAATAGAACATTACGTAACAGAGCTTTCTGGTGGTGAAAGGAATCCGCTTAAACCACTGGCATGCTCAGGTTTCATAAAGCGTATAGAGTGCTCATTCTCTTTACTTGTAGAAGGGACTCAGAGGGAGCTAGATGATATTCACCTTGGAGAAAACTGTTGATGGAACCAGACAAAGCTTCTAAAGCATCCCTTTGTGAATGACTCCTCTCCTGCAAAACACAAGATTTACTAAAGACTGACCCCCTCAAAATTCTGGGAAACATAATGATCAGAGACCGGATCTACAGATTTGCTAATGCAATTCCTTTCATTTTTTGGATGATATAGTCAGTAGCCTCAAGGTCACACAGCCTTATTTGTGTCCTTTCCACCAAACTACAGTTCTTCACTGCCACAAATGACAAGAAGGACAATGACTTTCAGTCAGTCCTGGATTGACTAGAACAGAACTGCTCCTCCTGAACCTTGGAGTGCAGAATGCCTTAGTAAGCAAGCAACTGTAGGGAGGGAGGGTGGAAGGACTCTTTCCCAGAGATTCAGAGCATATAGCAACAGCACATGGGGATACTGGATTGACCCCTGCAAGAATCCACCTGCTGCCTTGTTCCAGGTGGTGACAGATGGTGTGTCTATCATGCTTCTGCTTGAGAAGAATGGATCACCATCACCTAAGGCCACTGGAAAGTCCTGAGACAGCACACACTAGATGAAGCTCTTTGGTTGGTAGCTGTAGCCATTGTGGACAAGGTTGCACATAGCTTCCTAGAAGACTAGAGTTAGGTTATGCTTCTGAACCTGAGGAAATTCTTTTATCCCAGCAGGCTTTGAACATAGCAAGTCCCTGAAGACACTAGGCTAGAAGCACTTGCCAGTGGGTAATTATGTCTGTTTGATGTGCACAAGCAAGAAAGTTAAAAAAATAATAATTCACAGGTTGCTGTGCAGAAGGGCAGAACATCTGCAGCCCTGGGGTTCATTGTAAGGAGCCTCCTGAAGAGACCCTGCAGGCAGGGAGAGGTGGTGAAGGATCAACTGGCAAGAGGCAGACAGCACAGCTATGGGACTCCACTAACTGGCCAGCCCTTCCATCATCAACTGGGCATTTTAAACAACAGAAACAAATGTATTTATCTGTTGTGTTTCTAATTCCTAGGATCAACAATAATCTGTATATATGGATTACTGGGTAATGTTTTGACATATGCTGTGTAACAGTTATATCAAGGTAATTAATATGCTTTTTACATTTACATCTGTGAAGGTAACTTTTAAAAGCATTTGTGGTAGCTTAAAATATATAATACATTACTACTAACTAGAGACAATATATTATTTTATTTATTTATTTATTTATTTTTATTGGATGTTTTATTTACATTTCATATATTGTCCCCTTACCCCATCCTCCACCCACCCAGGAGCCCCCTATAGCCTCACCCCTCCTTCTTCTTCTCTGCGGAAGTAACCCCTACCTACCCCACCTCTCCCACCTCCCCACCTCCACATCCTCAAATTCCCACCCAGTGGGGCGTCCAGCCTTCATGAGGTCAAGGATCTCTTCTTCCACCTATGCCCATCAGGGCCCTCCGCTCTTACTTATACAGCTGAAGCCATGGATCCCTCCCTAAGTGCTCCCAGGCTGGTGGTTTAGACCCTGGGAGCTGTGGTAGGTTGGTATTGTTGCTCTCCTCATGGGGACACAAACCCTTTCAGCTCCAATGTTCTTCTCTCTAACTCCTCTATTGGGACCCCCATGATCAGTTCAATGTCTAGTTGTGAGCATCTGCCTCTGAATATGTCAGACTCTTGCAGACCTCTGAGGAGACATCTATATCAGGCTCTTATCAGCATGCACTTCCTGACTTCCACATCAGCATCTACCTTTGGTGACTGTACATGAGATGGATACTCAGTTGGAATGGTCTTCAGACGGCCCCTCCTTCAGTTTCTATCCCTCACTTTGTCTCCATATTTGCTCCCTTGAGTATTTTGTTGCTCCTTCTAAGAAGGACCAAATCATCCCCACTTGGTCTTCCTTCTTCATGAGGTTCATGTGGCCTGTGAGTTGAATCTTGGGTATTTCAAGGTTCTGGGCTAATATCCAATAATCAGTGAGTGACTACCATGTGTGTTCTTTTGTGATTGGCTTACCTCACTCAGGATGATAATTTCTAGTTCCATCCATTTACCTAGGAAACTCTCAAATTCATTGTTTTTAATAGCTGAGTAATACTCCATTGTGTAAATATACCACATTTTTTTGAATCCGTTCCTCAGTTGAAGGACATCTGGGTTCTTTCCAGCTCCTGCCTATTATAAATAAGGCTGCTATGAACATAGTTGAACATATGTCCTTGTTATATGTTCGAGCATCTTCTGGGTATATGCCTAGGAGTGGTATAGCTGGATCCTCAGGTAATGCTATGTCCAATTTTCTGAGGAACCTCCAGACTGATTTCCAAAGTGGTTGCACCATCTTGCAGTCCCACCAACAATGGAGGAGTGTTCCTCTTTCTCCACACCCTCACCAGCATCTACTATCACCTGAGTTTTTAATCTTAGCCATTCTGACTGGTGTGAGATGGAATCTCAGGGTTGTTTTGATTTGCATTTCCCTGACGACTAAGGATACTGGACATTTCTTTAGGTGCTTGTCGGCCATTCGAGTTTCCTCAGTTGAAAATTCTTTGTTAAGCTCTATACCCCATTTTTTAAAAGGGTTATTTGGTTGTCTGGAGTCTAATTTCTTGAGTTCTTTGTATATATTGGATATTAGCCCTCTATCAGATGTAGGATTGGTAAAGATCTTTTCCCAATTTGTTGGTTGTTGTTTTGTCCTATTGATAGTGTCCTTTGCCTTACAGAAACTTTGCAATTTTATGAAGTCCCATTTGTCAATTCTTGATCTTAGAACATATACCATTGGTGTTCTGTTCAGGAACTTTTCCCCTGTGCCCAAGTATTCGAGGCTCTTCCCCACCTTCTCTTCTATTAGTTTCAGTGTATCTGGTTTTATGTGGAGGTCCTTTATCCACTTAGACTTGAGCTTTGTACAAGGAGATAAGAATGGATCGATTTGCATTCTTCTACATGTTGTCCTCCAGTTGAACCAGCACCATTTGTTGAAAATGCTGTCCTTTTTCCACTGGACAGTTTTAGCTCCTTTGTCAAAGATCAAGTGACCATAGATGTGTGGGTTCATTTCTGGGTCTTCAATTCTATTCCATTGATCTTCCTGCCTGTCTCTGTACCAATACCAGGTAGTTTTTATCACTATTGCTCTGTAGTACAGCTTGAGGTCAGGAATGGTGATTCCTCCAGAAGTTCTTTTATTGTTGAGAATATTTTTGTTAATAGTTTTGTTTTTCCATATGAATTTGAGAATTTCCTTTTATAACTCTGTGAAGAATTGAGTTGGGATTTTAATGGGAAATGCATTGAATCTGTAGATTGCTTTTGGCAAAATGGCAATTTTTATTATATTAATCCTGCCAATCCATGAGCGTGGGAGATCTTCCATCTTCTGAAGTCTTCTTCGATTTCTTTCTTCAGGGACTTGAAGTTCTTGTCATACAGGTCTTTCACTTGCTTGGTTAGATTCACAACAAGGTATTTTATATTATTTGTGACTATTGTTTTTTTTCTTTTTTTGTCTCATTTATTATATTTTATTTTTTAATTTTTTCTCAAATCATAATTAATTCACACAGGGGTATAAACACAGAAAGGCAGGATGTGGGGAAGGGAATGACACTGGAGTGTGGGTGCTCAGGGGGAATACAGATATCTTCAGAACTGTGTATCGGCTGGGTGAAGGTTCAGGGGACAAGTCACCATGACTCTGCCTATGACTCGCTTGCCCCCATCTAAGCTGGTATTGTCTGCCAAGGCTACCTATTTACAAGGTCCATGACCACTCAGGCTTATAAATTTCCACAAAAGCTGCCCGTTGACATTAGCTTATACCCATCTGTTTCAATGTTCTTCCACTGAGACCCAAGACTTGGTGTTAGTATACATGTATGACAGGCCCACTGCTAATTTTAGGCCTATGTGAGGGTGTCATTTCCCTAAATTCTTTTTCAGTCTGTTTATCTTTCATGTAGAGGAAGGCTACTGATTTGTTTGAGTTGATTTTATAACCAGCCACTTTGCTGAAGTTGTTTATCAGGTTTAGGAGGTCTCTGGTTGAAGTTTGGGGGTCACTTAAGTATACTATCATATCATCTGCAAATAGTGATATTTTGATTTTTTTTCCTTTCCTATTTGTATCCATTTGACTTCTTTTTGTTGTCTAATTGCTCTGGCTAGGACTTCCAGTACTATATTGAATAGGTAGGGGGAGAGTGGGCAGCCTTGTCTAGTCCCTGATCTTAGTGGGATTGCTTCAAGTTTCTCTCCATTTAGTTTGATGTTGGCTACTGGTTTGCTGTAAATTGCTTTTACTATGTTTAGGTTGGGGCCGTGAATTCCTGATCTTTCCAAGACTTTTATCATGAAGGGATGTTGGATTTTGTCAAATGCTTTCTCAGCATCTAGTGAGATGATCATGTGGTTTTTTTCTTTGAGTTTGTTTATATAGTGGATTACATTGATGGATTTCCGAATATTGAACCATCCCTGCATTACTGGGATAAAACCTACTTGATCATGATGGATGATTGTTTTGATGTGTTCTTGGATTCGGTTTGCTAGAATTTTATTAAGTATTTTTGCATCGATGTTCATAAGGGAGACTGGTCTGAAGTTCTCTTTCTTTGTCGGGTCTTTGTGGGGTTTAGGTATGAGTGTAATTGTAGCTTCAAAGAACGAAGTGGGTAGTGTTCCTTCTGTTTCTATTTTGTGGAATAGTTTGAAGAGAATTGGTATTAGGTCTTCCTTCAAGGTCTGATAGGATCCAGCACTAAAACCATCTGGTCCTGGGCTTTTTTTTGGTGGGGAGACTTTTAATGACTACTGCTATTTCCTTAGGGGTTATGGGACTGTTTAGATGGTTTGTCTGCTCCTGATTTAACTTTGGTACCTGGTATCTGTCTAGGAAGTTGTCCATTTCATCCAGATTTTCCAGTTTTGTTGAGTATAGGCCTTTGTAGTAGGATCTGATGATTTTTTGAATTTCTTCAGTTCCTGTTGTTATGTCTCTCTTTTCAATTCTGATTTTATTAATTTGGATACTGTCTCTGTGCCCTCTGGCTAATCTGGCTAACAGTTTATCTATCTTGTTGATTTTCTCAAAGAACCAGCTCCTGGTTTTATTGATATTTTGTATTGTTCTTTCTGTTTCTATTTGGTTGATTTCAGCCCTGAGTTTGATTATTTCCTGCCTTCTACTCCTCCTGGGTATATTTGCTTATTTTTGTTCTAGAGTGTTTACTTGTGCAGTCAAGTTGTTAGTGTGTGCTCTCTCCAGTTTCTTTTTGTAGGCACTTAGAGCTATGAGTTTTCCGCTTAGCACTGCCTTCATGGAGCCCCACAAGTTTTGGTATGATGTGTCCTCATTTTCATTGAATTCTAAAAAGTCTTTAATTTCTTTCTTTATTTCTTCCTTGACCAAGCTATCATTGAGTAGACAGTTGTTCAGTTTCCATGTGCATGTGGGTTTCCCATTGGTTTTGTCATTATTTAAGACCAGTCTTAGTCCTTGGTGATCTGATAAGATGCAAGGGATTATTTCAATCTTTTTGTATCTGTAGAGGCATGTTTTGTGACCAATTATATAGTCTGTTTTGGAGAAGGTACCATGAGGTACTGAGAAAAAGGTATATTCTTTTGTTTTAGGATGAAATGTTCTATAGATGTCTGTTAAGTCCATTTGGTTCATAACTTCTGTTAATTTCAAAGTGTCTCGGTTTAGTTACTGTTTCCATGATCTGTCCATTGCTGAGAGTGGGGTGTTGAAATCCCCCACTATTATTGTGTGAGGTGTAATGTGTGTTTTGAGCTTTAGTAAAGTTTCTTTTATGTATGTAGGTGTCCTTGCATTTGGAGCATAGATGTTCAGAATTGAGAGTTCACCTTGGTAGATTTTTCCTTTGATGAGTATGAAGTGTCCTTCCTTATCTTTTTTGATTAATTTTGGATGAAAGTCGATTTTATTTGATATTAGAATGGCTACTCCAGCTTGTTTCTTGGGACCATTGGCTTGGAAAATTGTTTTCCACCCTTTTATTCTGAGGTAGTGTCTGCCTTTGTCACTGAGGTGCGTTTCTTGTATGCAGCAAAATTCTGGGTCTTGTTTGTGTATCCAGTCTGTTAGTCTATGTCTTTTTATTGGGGAATTGAGACCAGTGATGTTAAGAGATATTAAGGAAAAATGATTGTGGCTTCCTGTTATTTTTGTTAGTAGAGGTAGAATTATGTTTGTATAGTTATCTTCTTTTGGGGTTGTTGGAAGATTACTTCCTTGCTTTTTCTAGGTTGTAGTTTCCTTCCTTGTGTTGGCGTTTTCCGTCAATTATCTTTGAAGTGCTGGGTTTCTGGGAAGATATTGTGCAAATTTGGTTTTGTCATGGAATATCTTGGTTTCACCATCTATAGTGATTGAGAGTTTTGCTGGGTATAGTAGTCTGGGCTGTCAATTGTGTTCTCTTATGGTCTGTATCATGTCAGTCCAGGCTCTTCTGGCTTTTATAGTCTCTGGTGAGAAGTCTGGTGTAATTCTTATAGGTCTGCCTTTATATGTTACTTGACCTTTTCCCCTTACTGCTTTTAGTATTTTTTCTTTGTTTTGTGCATCTGATGTTTTGATTATTATGTGACAGGAGGTATTTCTTTTCTGGTCTAGTCTATTTGGTGTTCTGTAGGCTTCTTGTATGTTTATGGGCATCTTGTTCTTTAGGTTAGGGAAGTTTTCCTCAATAATTTTGTTGAAGATATTTACTGGCCCTTTAATTTGGGAATCTTCATTCTCATCTATACCTATTATCCTTAAGTTTGGTCTTCTCAGTGTGTCCTGGATTTCTTGGATGTTTTGAGTTAGGAGTTTTTTGCATTTTGCATTTTCTTTGACAACTGTGTCAATATTTTCCACCGTATCTTCTGCATTTGAGATTCTCTCTTCTATCTCTTGTACTAGGTTGGTGATGCTTGCGTCTATGACTCCTGATCTCTTTCTTAGGTTTTCTATCTCCATGGTTGTCTCCCTTTGAGCTTTCTTTATTGTTTCTATTTCCATTTTCAGATCCTGAATGTTTTTAATTCCTTCTTTGTGTTTTCTTGCAGTTCTTTAAGGAATTTCTGTGATTCCTCTTTAAGGGCTTCTACCTGTTTACTTGTACTCTCCTGTATTTCTTTAAGGGAGTTACTTAATTCCTTCTTATAATCCTCTATCATCATCATGAGAAGTGATTTTAATTCTGAATCCTGCTTTTCAGGTGTGATGGGGTGTCCAGGGCTTGCTATATTGGGAGAACTGGGTACTGGTGATGCCAAGAAACTTTGGTTTCTGTTGCTTATGTTCTTGCACTTGCCTTTCACCATCTGGCTAACTCTAGTGTTACCTGCCCTCACTGTGAAAGACTGGAGTCTGTATTTCTGGTTATCTTGCTTGTGGCAGAGCTCCTCAGAGTCCAGATATCTCTGTGGTCTTATGATCCTAATCTCCTGGGTGGAAGAACTCCTGGGACTCAGGCCACCTCTTGGATCTGGAAATCCTTCGACTCTAGGTGCAGTGGTTCCTCTAGGATGGCTCAGGATACGATGTCTCCCAAGTGCAAACCAGCTCGGTGTCTGCTGCTCTGAGTGCAGTGGCTCCTCTAGGACGGCTCAGGATTTAGTATCTCCACAGGAGCAGACCCACTCTGTGTCTTCCCCAGCCCAAAGGACCAGGCAGGGGCGGAAGGGAAGTGGAATTCTGGAGGGGCGGGGTTTGAGTAGCTGGTGGGTCCTGAATGTCCCTGGCTCCCAGATGTA
>NW_021604567.1:3458116-3482805 GCF_004785775.1 Grammomys surdaster
TGCAGTGGCTCCTCTAGGATGGCTCAGGATTCAGTATCTCCACAGGAGCAGACCAACTCTGTGTCTGCCCCAGCCCAAATAGGAGACAATGTATTATTAACTATATACACCTATATATGTGAGATGTATATATATATATATATATCTCACATATATTCTCCCTTATTCCTTACCTTTGCCTGCCACCCATGTGATCTACTATAACAAAATTTTATGACCTCAGAAGAGAAAAGCAGATGCTATGTTTTCACAGTTCTGTAAAGTGTGAAATTCAAGATAAAGATGTCAACAAACCAAGTGTCTGGGAAGAGCCCAGTTCATGGTCAATGGATGACATGTCTTCCTGCCTCCCCATGATGGGAGGCTTAGCTCACTCTCTGGAGTCCCTTTTATATGGGCATTACTCCTGCTCCTAACCTGGCCATTCAAAAGCATCTTCTCCTGTTGCAATCGCCATGGGGTTATGATTTCATGCTACATACATACATGTAGATACATACATACATTATGAGGAGAGGATAAACTTTTCCCCTCCTTTCTTGTCTTAATAGATAAAGGCTCCAGAGAAAAAAACACAAATCTATAATTAATAAAATAGAAAGTATGACTATTCTAGGTTTTTACTGACCAGAGAAACACCTTGCACTGTGTGTAGCTGATTCTTTAACAAGTGCCTTTGGTTGTCAGTGATTTGAAGAAAAGAATGAAGGGAGAGTGTGATTTATTTAAAGACCTCACTCGAGTTACCCCTGTCACCAGCATTAACAATGTAGATAGCAGAGACCTTGGTCAGCAACAAGCTACAACCCAGTCATGACAATGGGTTAAGAAAATAGAACAAACTGTTGGTTATTTTTAATCTGTTATTTGCCCTCTTCCCTCGCCACTTAGCTCCCAAAGCCAGTTTCCATGATACATTGCTGGTAAATATTTAATTTCCATTCTCAGAAATGTGTTTTGCATTTTTACACTCCCTTTCCCCTCATGATGATAGAAGACAAGATGGGTGTGTGTGTGTGTGTGTGTGTGTGTGTGTGTGTGTGTGTGTGTGTGTGGTGAGTATACAAGCTACACATTGTCTTTATAATAAAAGATAATGTATGCAGCAGGTCCCCTGTAATGGAGAACTTCGGTTGCCTGCTTCTTAATGAGAGGTGCTGATGCGAAATGACCCTCGCTTTCCTAAACACACAGCAATCTAATTTGAACCTGTACGCCAATTACCGGCCTCTGTGGAGCACTTCATGGCGAAACAATCACGTCACAATAGGATTAGAACATGATGTCCCAGGACCACAAGGGAAGTCAGCCTGGGTATAACTGCAGGTTTATTCCTCTAAATTGTCTGTAAACAGCATTGATGGCCACCTTGTGCCACCTTGGTATTGTTTCTATAAATCCTCTATAGAAACAATCTAAAATGAATAGACAATGAGTCAGTAATGGCCTGTTAGCTCTCAACACAGGGTTGCGCCACTGCCCTGCATTCTGAATCCCACCCGTAAGGACTGGGCATGGATAATCACTCACAAATGGCACTGCAGATGGGCTTTATGACCACATCATCTCTGAGAGTTTGGGTACTCACAGGAATTGTGCCTCCTTGGTCTCCTCTTGCAAACATTGCCCCAAACCGGATTCCTCTTGTAAACTTCTGTAGTGGTGTACTTTCTACACATTTCAAGAAAGCATTTTCAATGGCAGAGCAGTGCCTAATGCAAAGAGAGACAGAGATGTCATGTGCTAGTCAGTGAGGACAGGTCAGAAGAAGGTGAAAGTCACAGAGTTCAAGTCATGGGAGCTGAAATGGACTTCCAGCATGTGTCAGCAAGCCTCAAGAAATTATGGGATGTACAGTAGCTGTTCATTACAACATGGCATCTTCCAGGGTCAGTCTTACCATATTTCATTAAATGATAGAGACGTACACAGATTCACTCCTCAAAAGGAAGCCATTGATACCAACCCTCAGTTCTCTGTTGATACGTAGAAATAAGTGTTCTCATCCACTCTGCCAACCTCTTCACTGGGAAGATCTGTAGCTCTTCATAGTTCAGACTTATTTTCTTCATACTTCTATATAGTGGAGGTTTTATTTCACAGTTAGATTCTAGAGACAGACTATGCAATGTCACATTGTTAGAATAAGAAAGCCAAACTACCTCAGGTTTTAATCCACTATTCTTCCCAGTCCTCCCCACCGACCTCCTAAAGCCATTGTTCCATGATAGATTGGTGGTAAATATTTAATTTTTATTCTTGAAAATGTTACATTAAACTACTTCTGTGTTGTTTATTTAGTATTGTGGGTCAACTGCAAGAAGTGTCTTTAATAATAATAATACACAAAAGAATATAATATACTTGATTTTTTAAAAAACCCTTGTATTGCATATTCTCTAGGTGGATGCCATTGTATCCATAAACCCTAAAGCAGGTGAGAAGTGATAAAGACTCCCTCTGCAGGTTGGGTTTCATGCTTTTCTGTTGACCAAGTGAGGATGTATATCAGTAAACAGTATACACTTAAGCAGGAAAAAAAAACAAGAATAAACTGATCAAGTCTCAAAATGGCAAGTGACTTATGTGTAACATTTACCACCAGTGATAGAACTCAGGCTGTACACCCACCACACCTCTTCCAAGAAGCTTAGAGGCTTTTTGCCAGTGACGAGTTATGAACATTTAGTAAATGAAATTTAAGGATAAAAGCAAAATGGACCTAAAATATGTACACTGCTTATTTGAGAGAAGGAATATAGGTTGGACTGTAGATGGAGTTCATACTTGAAATCAGAAAGATCCTTACTCTCTTATGGTGAAACACTTGGGTTTAACCTCAGGATACCATAGCAAACTACCACAGATGAGTTGGGTTAAAGAACAGAAATAAGTTTTCTTGAGGCTCTGGAGGTTGGAATGTGAGGCCAGGTATGTGAGCATATGGGATTTCCATAGGACAACCTTACTATTCAAGACAGTGACCTTCCTGTGGTGACTTCATGTGGCTTCTCCTTGTATGTGCAAAAAGAGAAAACAACCTTTGCCTCTTCCTCTACTGTTGTTACCAACAATCCTAGTAGATTTGAATTAGGGCTTCATTTAAATGTAAGCAGATCCTAAAAGATCTACCTCTAAACAGTCACACATGGAGATAAGTTTTCAACATACAAGTGAAGGATGTGTTGAATCCATAACCATGTATTTCTTAATGTGAAGTGAAATTTATTTCAATAAAAGATTTCAAATGTAGCCAATCATCCATGTACTTTAGCATAAGGAGACTATAATGTCCTGATACTAGCTCTTGGCTGGACATGGAAGATCTGAATCTGAGCACTGTTAGCACCATTTGCTGACTGTGTGCCATGGGATGTTATGCATCAATATGGTCAGAATAGATGCCTAAATTCCCTCTTGCTGATGGAGACTGTTCCTATTAACAGTGGGCACATTGTCCAGAGTTGCTGAGAAGGTGTCCCTGTTACTGCTTACCTTCCTCCTTCCAAGAGCCTTTATGGTCTTTGATTTTCTTGTCCTGTTGACTGGACTTGTGCAGAACCACTCAGTCCCACAACTTTGCTTTACACCCCTCCAACTGCTGATTTCTTTGAGATGAAGATTCTGGACAGACACCATTGGCTTCCTTACCTTCTGCCCTCCAGCTACTTCCACAGCTCTGACTATGCCTTGCCCTATGCTAAAAGGCCTACCTTTTCTCCATGAACACATAAGATAGAGGTCTATGCTTTCTAATAGCTGTCCTCTACTTCAGTGCTTTGCACTCCCTGCCACCCAGCACATCGAGACATTAACCACTTGCTACTTCAAATTTTCTTTCTCCCAAATTCCAGTTTAACTGTGTGTTCCGTTTCATGCCAGTCAAACAAATAGCTGTTGAATCAGTGTTATGGGGGCTGAAGGTGTATGAAAGGGAGAAGACCTGGCTCAGGCTTTCAGAGTTTCTTGTCTAGTGACAGGGAGAGACCATGTAAACCAATAGTTGGAATTTAATACGATAGATAAGAGCTCAGAGCTCTGTTGCTTACCATACTTGTCTGCAGTTTGCTCCCCTCCTCTAGCTCATGTGTGATGCAATCTCTTATCCCCTTCTCCTGTTTCCTTGGCACCTGATCTGCTCTTTTCTTATCACCTTTGCTCATTTTTAATGCATGTATTTTCGTGTCTTGTTTTTCTCAATGAGACTCAATAGTTCTTGGAAGCAATAGCCACAATAAACTGTTCTTCATGTTACTTAACACAGCCTGCTATCTAGTCCCCATGAGTGTCCTGACAAAAATAATTTCTTGGTGTTGGGGAGATGGTTCAGTGGGTGCGTTTAAACTCCTAGCACTCAGAAAAAAACATCAGGTGAAGTGCAAGCATCTGTAACCTTAGCACTAGGAAGAGGTATAAACAGAGACGGGCAAGTCCCAGAAGTCCACTGTACAGTTAGCCTACTCAAATATGGTTAACTTCAGGTTCTGTGAGAGATCCTGCCTCAAAAAACTGAGGTACAACATGATGCATAAAAACACTAGAAACTCATCTGTAGGTTTCTACACACATAAACATATAGACACTACTATAACACACACACACACACACACACATCGGTCAGGGGGAGAATGTTGGAAGCAGGCACCCAAATATTTGTGCAAACTAAAGCATGGTCTCTCTAAAGAAAATCACTCCTTTCAAATACTCTTGGAAACCCTTGCAACTTTTTAAATCAGATTCTAACTTGTAAAACTGTCTAGGTTATTTTTCTCATTTCTGTAAACTTCCTGACAAAATCTACTCAGGGAAGGTAGGAGCTACTTTGTCTCACATTTTGAAGAAACAGTCCAGTACTGCAGGAAACCATGGCAATAGGAGTAGGAGGCACTTGGGCACACAGGATCATATTCAAGAAGGAGAGAGAGAGAGAGAGAGAGAGAGAGAGAGAGAGAGAGAGAGAGAGAGAGAGAGAGAGAGAGAATGCTTCTTTCTTGCTTGCTTTTTTATGCAGTTTAAGACCCCAGTAATAGAATGATGCAATCACATGTATGGTGGTCTTTCTACCTCAATTATTCCACCTAGGAATTCTGTCACAGACATGATCAGAGCTTGTTCCCTTGGTAATTCCATATCCTGTGAAGCTGGCAATCAATAGTAACCATTAAAAAAAAGTATAGCTAAATGAAGATTTATTTTGAAATTGAGAACCATTTACATTACAAAATTAATTCCAGGGATTTAAGGTTGTAAATAAAAGGTACATATAAAATACTAATTATTACTAATATGTCCTGAGCATTAAGATTAGGTTAAGTTGTGTTTTCCTATGAAAAATCAGAGCCTCCACAGCAGTGGTTTTCCACTTTCCTAATGGGGCAAACCATTACTACAGTTCCTCACGTTGTGGTGACCCCAACCATAAAGCTATTTTGTTGCTACTTCATAGCTATAATTTTGCTACTGTTATGAATCATAATGTAAACATATGACATGCAGTATATCTGATATGTGGCCCCCAAAGAGGTCATGACCCACATGTTGAGAACTGCTGCTCTACAGGAATAGTCACATTGTAACAGTGAGTTTGGGCTACACCGCTTTGGCTTCCAGCAGTGGATCACACCTACTCGCCTGTCCAGGAGCTATCTGGATTTATGAATGAAAGACACACACACACACACACACACACACACACACACACACACATTAATTTTAAAATGCCTTGGCTGTCTCAAAGGCTGGGCATTCCTATACCTTGCCCTGCCACCCCAGGCTCAATCAAGGAAGTGGCCTGTAGTCAATTACTGGAATTCTTACAGTGCTCCTTGGTTTTATCTCCTGCAGCTCCTACATCCTCTGGATCTCTCCCCTGACTCATGGCAATTCCTCTCTCTTCCCGATCGTTCCCTAACCAGTGCAGCTCTAAGGATTCTGCCCCATCTCCCTCGCCCAACCACTGGCCACTGGCATCTTCATTGGTCTATCAAAAACCAATTGGGGACAAGAACCTTTAGTATCTGGAAATGTAAATTCCTGATTGAATCAAAGCATTAGAACCAATCTCCAGCATCACACTGTATATTAATATGTATCCAGATGATACATATTATGAACATTTAACTATTGATATCAGATGATTGGGATAATTTATTTTTTTCTAACTTCAAGGCAGTCTTGCTAGGCTTTCTTTCCTGTTTCACCTATGGTTAATGCTTCAAATTGAGGATGAGATGACAGACAATGCTGTTGGTCAAAGAATGCTTAGGGCTGTTCCTGATGGTAACAAAATCATAAGATTTAGCATCCATCCTTTTCTTAGCTCTTCCAGGCTCTAATCCATTGGTGTTTGATGAACTCAGATCTCAATTTCAGATATTACAGACACGTGGCTGTACTTTAATGCTCAGATACAACTTTTAGATACTACCGGTGCTGCTTCACTTAGCAGAATGTTTCCCACACACCACTCATTCTGTATCCATTGCTGTTCTTATGGGAGACTGGCTTATAATCAGAGGGTACATTGTCATGTGTTCTGTAGTTTCACTTGCCTTAGTCTGAGAGCTGATGTCTTTGTTGATTTGGAATAAATCAATTCACATATAATTGATCTTCACTGATTTTGGTTAGGTATGGAACTGAAACCATTACATTTCAAATGATTTTAATAAATGATTTAATATTTAAATCTTTGGACACAGAGACTACTTCCTTCCTTTTTATGTGTGACTTCACATTTGTTGAGTTTAAGCTGACCTGCATTTGCTTTGCTGACTCCTGAAAGCATCAGTGACATCTGTACAAGGGTCTCCATCCAGCACGTCCTCCTGTGTTGCTTCCAGTTTTTAGAAGAAAACCCATTCCCTGTGAAACGACCTCTGCAGGTTCCAACATCCTGCCCATCACATGGCTTCTTGTCACTATGCTTCTTCATTCTCTCCCTTAGTATGAGTTCTGTCTCCTGATATCACTCTTGCAGTTTGAGTTTTAAATTATTTATTTCCTGAAGAGTGAAATGTTTACCATGATAGGATTACTTTTAGAAAGTAAAGAGTCCCTTGGTTACAGAACAGGGAGTTAACCCTAGATGCAGGGACAAACACCGCCCAGACTGAACTTAGCTGAGAGCTTCGAAGATGAGCTCTAAGGGAATTTGAAACTTGGTGAAATAAAATCACACCCACGAGTTTTGCAGAAATGATTGCTGTACTGTAATACAAATTGTACTCAGATGCTTAGATTAAAGATCCATTTTTATTTGTATTTTGTTATCAATTATGCATCCAGAGGAGAAATTCTATTACTAATGGAGCCATTGAAATAGATATCTAGAGGAGTGGATGGATCACTTTATTTCTTGTCAGGTTCTATATTTGGCTTTCTAAAACCCATTTGAGTATTTATCTACTATTGTTATTGTTGTGGAGTAGTGTGCCTAGGGGAAATCTGAGAAACGAACAGTCTTGATTTCTCTATCTGCATCCTCCATTCTACCTGTATATTCTTAGGTAAGTGACTTTAGGTCAAGGGACTGACCCCATCTGTTCCCCATAAGGAAATACACCTCTCAGATTCCTATTGAACTTCTTCCATTTTAAAGTAAGAGTGATATTTTTTCATACGGGTATAGTTTCTTGTATGTGGCTAGGCTGGATATATCCTTCTCCTGGTTGAGAAAACAGAGATGATTCTGACTCAAGGCCTGAAAGCCTTTGAGATGGTAGAATTGCTATTCCTGAGTAGCTCTGGAATTTTACAGTCAAGGTAATTTCCCCTTGTAATTCATCAATTTCAGATTTCTTTTAATTGATGAAATGTATAACTTCTAGACAAAATCAAGATCTGAGTTCAAAAGACATGAGTTCATTTCTGCTGGTATGGTGATGCCTTTCTGGAGCATCATAGATTTTAATGCCAGAAGATGCCTGCAATTTAATGTTTTGTGCTGTAAAGAACATTGCCTGAATTGGTATGTGCAGCCACATACCAGGGTATATTATGTATCAAATGAGACCACGGCCACTTGCTGATCTTTTCTTCATAAAGCAGAATTTCTAATTATTGTGATAATAGAAATGTATCCACAGATATGCTGAAACCATTTTCATGTTATTTTGAGAGATATTCAACTTGATTATATATATTTAATTTTATTGGTTCTTGGTGAATTTTACATCATACACCCCAATCGCACTCTTGTCCCTCTCCCCTCATACCTGCCCTCCATCCTTGCAACCAACCCCCCACCCCAAACACAGGTGAAAAATTTCATTGTAGAAGCTGTAGTGTGTCACAGTGTGTCCCACAGTACATCCTTTGTCCACACTTCTTTGCAAATGTACATTGCCGTAAATCATTGGTCTGGTATGAGGCCTCTGGCTTCTACTATACTATCCATAGTGAACCCTAACTGGAACTGCTCTCAGATATCCTGCTGTTGCCCTGAATCAGGGTGATCCTGTAGTTTTGGATCAGTAGGATCTGCACTCCCCATCAATGTCGTATATACTGGGGGGTGGGTCAAGTCAATGCCCTGGATCTGGTCCTGAGAGAAATCTGAGCTATTTAGCCCACAATTCTTCTGCGTCAACCATCAGGGAGAGCTCTTCTGCCCTGCCCCAGCTGGCCTATCCAATGCTGCCACCAGCAAGAGACAGAGCCAGATCTCCTGCCCTCATGCCTTCAGGGCTGGCTCAGCCACACCCATGCCATCAGGGCCAGCTCTACTGTGATGCCCAGGCAAGGTGAAGGGGTTGTTCTCTTGAGTGCTGCAGCCAGCAAGGGACAGGGAACTTTCTATTTTCATAACCCTGGAGTCAGCTCTTCCACCTGACACAGGTGGCAAGTGATGAGAGAGGGGAGGAGGACATCTTGATGAAGGTATCTTTCTCTTAGCTATGCCACCACACAGACGACAGTCTGGGACAGCTCTCCTGTGTTCACACCCTCAGACCCAGCTCACTGGCAATCCTTGTATCTAAGGCCAGCTCTACTGTGCTACCCAGGTGAGGGGCAGGTCCCAATCTCCCAAGTGCTATAGTAGGTGAGGGGCAGGGACATCTCTCCTGCTCTGGTGACCTTAGGGTCAGCTCTCATGCCTGCTATAGGTGGCAAACAATGAAAGGAGAGAAGGGAATCCTTTGCCCATGGCATGGCATGGCGGATAAGTTTCAGCTCTTGATCAACACATACTTGGGGAGGCTCACCCATGCCCCTGCCACCAGAGTCAGATCTACTCTGCTGCTCAGGGGAAATGCAGGGCCTGCTCTACTGAAAGCTGGGTTAGTTTTCCTGCTCTCATGACCCCAGGGCCAGCTCTCCTGCCTGACACAGGTGGTAAGGGCAAAAAGGGAGTGGAAGCGATCACCACGCAGCAGACAAAGACAGGGCCAGCTCTTCCACACTCATGACTGAGACTGGCTCATGTGCACCTAATATACAGGGCTAACTCTCCTGTGCTGCCCAGGTGAAGTGCAGGACCCACTATCCCAAGTGCTGTGGTAGATGAGGGACAGGACCAGCTCTCCAGCTCTCATAACCTAAGGGCCAGCTCTGCTGCCTACCCTAGGTAGCAAGAGGTAGGAGCAGATAATGTATTTATATGACCTAAATTGATCCTCCTGCAAAAATACATATTTAGCATTCTGAGAATCATTGTATAGGAAAGAAGGATTCTCTTCTATGCTCTGTGAGAATATAGGACTTAATAATTGAATATCCCCTGAGGGAAGTTGCAAGTAAGAGGGGCAGATTATTAAGAATACTTGAATCAAAAGGGGGAACAGCCAGGGAAAATAGGGATCAAGAAAACATCTGGATCAAGAATTCTGCGTTTGTATTCCTGATTTTAGGGAATCTTTAGTCTACTATGAATATAAGTTGAACATACTTCTAAAGTTTACAGCAAGGAGTGGTGGTCTTATTTTAGCTGATTATAAATGAAGAAGATATGTTAAAAAGGAAAATAGACAAGCAAAAATCAGAGGAGGAGCTGGATGGTTCAAGGTTGAAGGATGAAGAGCATGTTAAAACGAACAGCCCTTCTTAACAAAGGTGGGGCGCAGGGAGAGAGAAGGTTGAGAACAAAGAAAAGAAAGGAGCTCAGAGCTAATTGTAGTTCTCAAAGAAGCAGTTGCATTATAAAATAAACATGGGGAAAGGGTGCATCAGTAGAACAGTCTAACAACTGTTGCCTCAAAGAACTATCAATTTAAACAACTCTCCAAGCACCAAAATCCATGTACGATCATTAAGAAGGCCTTGCGTATTGTACATCTGGATACAGCATGGAGTGTTGGGAAAGAGTCATTGAAGACTGGAGGAAGGAGAGTTACACAACACTCACATTACCTATCTCACAAATGGCAGGCTGCACAGAATTGAGACAGAGCAGAGATTTGCCGTGTGGAAGAAGAGGAAATCGAGCAGCGAACTTTGCTTCACACCCATGATGGCACGTTCCCCTGTAAACCCTGGTAATAGACAGGCTTGCCTGAATCTAGACCTCAGGGCAACAGCTTGGACTAAGCTGCAAGGTCTGCTCCAGCAACTAGACTAGATCTTCCAGCCCAAGGCTTCAGGTCTACGTATTATAGCCTCGACCCCTAGAGTGCCCCCCCCCGAAAGCTCAACATTAGCCTACAATTAGACACAACATTAGACTCCAATGCTACTCTTAGCACCAGAATAGCTTTTGGTATCATTTTCATACACCCACAAATGAAATACGTGTGAAAGAAATTACTGTATTTACGATAACTTTAAAGATCATGATAAGTATTTGGGAATATAATTAATAAAGGAGATGCAAAATTGGTGTACCACGAATTGTAAAAGACTGATGATAAAAAAATGGAAAACACAAACAAAAGGAAGACAACCTGTCTTCAAGGTTAGAAGGATTGCTATTATTAAAATAGCCATATAATTAAAGCCATCTTTATATTCAGTGAAATCTCATTTAAAATATCAACAACACTATCCACAGGAATTTTAAAATGCTAAAATTTAATATGGAACCAAAGGAAATCTTTATGTAATGGAAGGTCTGAGCAAAAAGAACAAAGCTGGAGGCATCTCTGTAGCTGATTTCAAAATCTACCATAAAGGTAATATGATAAAATATATGCTGTGGCGTAACCATCGACACACAGACCAATCAGGAAGCAGAAGCAGGCAAGAAAGATGCATGCTTTCGGTTGCCTGTTTTTTTACAGAGGTGACAAAAAACTCAGAATGGGGAAGAAACAGTTTCTTCAATGGATAATTTTGGGGAAACTGTACCTACATGTAAAAGGATGTGATTAGACTCACCCTCTAGGATGTATGAATAACACGATTCAAAATGGGTTGAATTACTAAATAGAAGACTTAAAACTAGAAACAACTGGAAGAGAGCAGGAGAGAACAGTCTCCATGACACTCATCTGAACAGTGAGTTTTGTTTGATATCACAGGCACAGGCAGAAGAAGAGAAAGTAGACATTCAGGATTACACAAGAAAAAAATGGTTTTCATAGCCAAAGGCCCAAATCAAGAGCATGACAACAGAATTTATAGGGACGGAGAAAACGTTTGTGGTTCATTAATCTGAGAAGGAGTTTATATCCAAAATATATAAGAAACTCAGTTCAATGGTATGGCAAGGACCCAAGCAAAATAATAATAATAATAATAATAATAGTAATAACATTCTTCAAAAGCAAACTAGTAAATGGATTATTCTATTTAAATAGTTTTTAGTATTTCAAAAAATGTTAAGCATATTAATCAAGAAGTCAGAGCAAATAAAAATCACAATGAGACATCATCCCACTCTAGTTAGAAAGTCTATTAAAAAAATTCACAAAAGTAACAATTGTTGGTAAAAATGTGAGGAAAGAAACTTATACTTTTTGAAGTCAAAGAAAGCCAGAGACAAGCCCTGCCCATTGCCACTGCACAGTCGGGGTATAATGCCCCTGAGATTACCCCCAGACACCCAGAGGCCCCAGGAACCACTAAAATGAGCAAGTAAGTGGTGGAGAGATGGAAAAAAAGAGAAACAGAAGGATCTGGGCAAAATGAAGAGAAGCAGAACTGGAGATTTGAGGGTAAGGAACAGTCTGATGTGAGTTACCAGCAATGCCACCTAAGACCATGGTAAGGTCCTGGTCTGTGCTGTCTCCAAGGGCCATGTCTGCATCTGTGGCCCTGCAGAAGCAGGAGTCTCCTAACACCAAAGGCCAGGCATCTCTGGTCTGGGCTGCTGCCTGGGACCATGTTGATATCTGAAGGCTGTGATAACTGCCCCTGCTCCCTACCAGCTGCAGCACTGGGAAGAGAATGTCCTGGACTTCTCCCAGACAGCACAGTAGGGGTTCATGGGCAGGGGTTGTCTCAGGCTTGCTCTGATCACCTGGGCCATGTGAGGCAGGTCAGGAGTAGTCTCAGGTGTGGTCTACCCTCTCAGACCACATGGACCTAGACTGGGGTCGTTTCAAGCATGACACTCATCCAGATGTTAGTCTTTTTAAAAAGTCTACTTTGAAATTTAACATGCAAGCATGTAAACTTGTCCAACTGTCTGTCATAGCTAACAGTCCTAGATGTACAGAAATGATGAGCAGATAAAATTTGATCGATAAAGTCTAATTCCTGTGACACCCGTGTCCTCATTACACTACAGATAATGAAGAGGACTTAGCCCATGTACTCCTGCTAATGGATTAATAAAGGCTTCCTGGAATACTACCGACATAGTTCCTGGAGCCGTATGGAATCTGTCAAGAACAGCTTTGTTGACTGATTTCAACATCCACTGTATAGATGCGATGCAAGAGTGGTTTCAAGGGGTTTTCAGTTTCAACCATCGTGTTCCCAGTATTGAGCAGTTTCACCCAATTGCTGTTGTAGTCTTTTCCTTCTAAGCATTTTTCTGTTGTATGAAACTGAAGAGGAGAAGGGTCCCCAACCGGTTTATAGCTGTATTAAACACGCATAGAAGATCCTTGCCTTGGTCGGTCTATTTATGTTTCTTTCATCTGTGAACTTGACTCACTGCTATGGCTGAATAAAGTATTTGTAATAATTGGTAGATATAGACCTTGTCATGAAAGCATTGATTTAACCCTAGGATATTGGGAGCTTTCTATTGATCCTCTAAAGCATTCTCAAATTCTCTGTGATGGAAAACCAATTTCTTAAAAAAAAGTTCTAATGCTTATGGATTTATACATTTATAAAATACAATAAATATGATTACTAGAGAAAGTGAAATGAACTCAAAGGCATAGGAAAGACCAGTTTCGACATTTCAAAGATATTCAACACAGCTCTTTGCTCATTTCAAATAGATTCTAAATGATTTCTCCTTGTTTATGTAATGCCCATCACATCACAAGCTGAACAGACATAGTCCATAAATGAGCACTAGCCCACAGCCCGCATTTTGTCTAAATCCTGAATATTTTTGCTGCCTCTACAACTATAAGGCAACTGATTATTCTCATCCGCAAAGTCTGAAAGAATTACTGGAATGAGGGAGAGAAGTGCCATGTACCACAGACTGTGGACTTCAGCACACAAAGTTTATGCAAATCCTAGACTTTTTTAAAACATTGAGTAAAACACACACTGAAAACAAAATTAAATATGTATGTGGAGTAGTATAAGCGAGGCTTTAAGTACTGTCTATCTGGATAACTTTATATAATGAGAGATGGTTGGTAATTATTATTTTACCCCTGTGCAGAAAAATACACACAACAGTTGGCACTGACTAGAGAGGATGGCTCATTTAAGAGTCAACCATCTGGAGTGCTGAGCAACTGTGTTCTAGCCTGAGATTCTGGCTGTCTTCTGAGATGTGTCATGGTCTTTCTCAGGTTCATTAAGCTATTTTGTAAAATACTTGATAGTTAGCATTTTACTTTTCTCTTTCCAAGTATAGTCTATATAATTTTGCTTTTATAATCATTTGAAATTATGAAAAGAAGCATAGATTGGGAGCAATATTGACAGAGATATGGGTTCCTGTATGCAGGAGGGTGCAGCTAGAGTCCTGTTTTAGGCCATATAGTATTTGAGTAAAGCCTGAACTAATGTAGCAAAATCCCCCCTCAAGTTCTAAAAGTAATAAAAAAGGAAAAACAAGGAAAGGATAGAGGGAAACTTGTCTTAGAAGCTGTAACTTATCAAATTCTAACAGATCTTATGGTAAAATTAGAAACTAAGCTCTTTTTGATGCAATGATATCTTTGATAACTTGCTCATTTAAATAACCCATATGAAAACCTACTACCTTCCATATGTGTATAGAGTCCAACATAAATTGGACTTTGTGGTGGGTTGAATAAAAATGGTGCCCATAGGCTCATAGGGAGTGGCCTTATTTGAAAGGATTAAGACATGTGGCCTTGGTGGAGGAGGTGTGGTCTTATTGGAGGAAGTGTCTCAGATGAGGTGGGTTTTGGGGTTTCAGAAGCTCAAGCCAGGCCTAGTAGTTCACTCTCTTCTTCCTGATATCTGATGACCCAGATGTAGAATCATCAGCTACCACTTTAGCACCATGTCTGCCTGGATGCTGCCATGTCTCCTGCCATGGCATAATGGACTAAACCTCTGAACCGTAAGCCAGCCCCAAATTGTTTTCTTTATAAGACTTGCCATGATTGTGGTGTCTCTTCACAGCGATGGTAACCCTGACTAAGACAGACTCCATGGGTCTTTTATTTCAAGAAAGAACATGAATTTGGGTAGGAAGATCTGGGAGGAGTTGGGAAGAAGAAAAATGATATGATCAAAATATATGGTATAAACTTCTCAAAGAATAAATAAAAGCATTATTTTTAAAGCCCCAAAACTTACAGCTTAAAGCAGTGTCTTTATTTCATGGTGTAACTTGCCTAGTACCTCTCATTCTGGAGCCAGGAGTTGGAGCTACTGTCCAGTCTGAAGTTTTGATCAATTAGAAGATCCACATACAAGATCATTTGTGTGATTTCAGATAATGCTTTATCTCCCCCATGCAGATGTCCTGTTAGGGTATGTGAACCGAAAAAGTGCTAGATATAAAGCAAGACCTAACACTAACCAATCAATGAGTTCAGCAGACCAGAGTCTAAGGAAGTGTTTTCATAAAAACATAATATGTTGTGAGTCACCAGGTAGTTGCTGGGAATTGAACTCGGAACCTCTGGAAGAATAACCAGTACTCTTAACCACTGAGCCATCTCTTCATTCCACAACAGGTAAGGATGCCATTCTTGTCAGAACAACCAAGGACAGGCTCAGTCTTGTTCATGAAATAAAAAGGGGGAGAGGCAGAGAGCTTTTGGGACTACTTGGCAAGAATCTGACTTTGACCCAGGACAAGGAAGTGGGATTCAGGCAGGAATATGACCTTAGGTTAGAACAAAGAAGTAATTTCAGCCAGGAATCTAAATCTTAGGCTAGAACAAAGAAGTAGGCTTCAGACATGAAAATGTCTTTGGGCTAGGACAGGGAAGTAGGCTAAGATATTTTGGTCATCCTTATAAGCCCTTAGAAATAGTGATCACAGGAGTGATCACGGAACTTTGTTTATTGCCTTGCTTGTTCTTTGACTATTTGTGTTTATTGTCTTGCTTGTTCTTTGACTATTTGCATCTATTGTATTGCTAGTTCCTCAACCTAGAACTGACCTTAATACTTGCATTAATTAAAATGGTATAAAGCAAAAAGGAGGAGGGGCGATGGGATGGGGGTTGGAGGGGGGAAATGGGGAAAGGGGATGTCATCTGAAATGTAAATAAATAAAATATTCAATTAAAAAGAAGAACACGATGTGTAAAGGTAGATGGCATTAAAGCCCGTTTTAGTCTCTGTTACCTCTAGCTATTTCTCGTCTCCTCCATTTCAACACACACACACACACCTCTTAGCCACAACTTTAATATATCCTGGTTTTTACTACAGATGTATTATGTGGCTAAGATGAGTAACTTCATTATTCCATGTAGAAGTAAACTTGAAAAACACGAGTGTCAGTTATTTTTCTCGTTGCCGATGTAAACTACTGGATAAAAAGCAATTTAAGGAAGGTTGGAGCTTACAGTTTGAGGGGATTCAGTCCGTCACTGCAATGGAAGTTTGGCAACACTACACGGTGGCAGAAGTATGCAGCGTAGCATCCTTACTTCTTCACATTTTGTTGGGACAGGAGCCAGAGAGCTGACAGGCTGCCCCCAGTGTCTCACATCGTCCACTGAGGCTCTGCCTCTTAAATGTTCTCAAATGTTTCAAATCAGCATAAACAACAGGGGTCGAAGTGTTGACTTGCATAACCCCTTGGAGGGCATTTCACATGTAAGCCACATAAGTAGTTTTTATTTTTTATATAGCTGATATTATTATTATTAAAATGATTTCCAAGTTTAAAAAAAAGAGAGAGATGATTTCTATAGTCAGGAGGCTTTAGAGGCATTTATAGAGTTGTCGGTAAGCCTGAAAATATAATTGTGGAATATTTTAAAATCAATAGTTATTCACCGGGTGCCTCAGATAATCTTTGCATTTTCCTTATAGAATCTAATTTATCCCTCGTAACAAACATTTAAGGTGATTCAATTTGGTCTTCATCATGTACACGGGGAAATTGACAGAGACGAAGGTTGGGCACCTCAGTACAGGCGTATGAATGGTCACCTGAGTCTTGAAGCATCTTTTTATATACGTTTTTAATTACAGGGAGTGAATGGAGCCAGGAGAGCAGGCAGAATGGAGCCCAGATGCAGAACTACACGTTTAAACCCTACATTCTCATTTCTCTGAGACACAAAAGCCAGGTAATCTAAGTAAAAGTGGTGACTGAGAATAATACTTATAAAATAGTCATTATTATTTGATTTATTAAAGCCAAACATCCATTAGAAGTCTAAATTAGGGCTTTTTGTGAAAAAAAAATGTTTCAAGGTGGACACTGACCTCATTGACAGAGGAAAGAAATCAAAGCAGTTTCCACTCTAAATGTTATTGGGTTTTTACCAAATATTATGGAGGAAAAAAAGTCAATGAGAGCTTATTTCTCCTTCCAGAAAAGCTTTCCCAGGAAGGTGTCCACTCTTCTATTCTGAATCTATAACCCTTGTATAGATCAGACTCAGACTGATAGAGTCCCAGAAGGCTTGTCTCAATATAAAGCAAAGATTCTAGTAGCTATAATGTCTGAAAATGCATAATCTTATTCTCGGTATTGATGGTTTATATGATGACATATGACTTCTTATTGATATCACTACACAGAATTACTGAGGATGAAACTAAGGGAAAAAAAGCTATTCTTTCATGAGCATAAGTTTTAAGATGTAAAGAAAGACTTTGAATATTTGAATATTCTTTATTTCCAAGGACCTTTTGACTATTAAATGGCATTTCATTAAGCTGATTTTCACTTAAGTCAATTATACAGGCAAATATCTGTTTGAATGAGTAGCAAGGCTCTTTGAGTGACATGATTAACTAGGGTAAGGCTATCAATAAATTTAAGTAAAAAAATAGGAGGTTATGGCTAAGGCTAAACAGAATAAATTTAAGACAAACAGCCTATGATGGAGATAGCAAAAGAATTTAGGAAACCCTATGAAGACCTGTGCTCAACAAGATGGTTTTGCCCTTCTATAGAGAAGGTAAGGCTGTCACTCACCTGCCTATTGAGCCAACAGTGCATGTGGGAGTCTAGAAGCAATAGTATGCTTGCATATAAGTTACACAAAAGGGCTGCTGATGACGCTCAGTTGTTAGGGTGCTTGTCGGACATTCGTGAAGACCGTGTTCTGCATAATTAATACACAGTGGAGCCCCCTGTCATTTCAACACTCAGGAGGTGGAAGCAGAAGAGTCAGAAGTTCAAGGTCATCTTCAGTTACACAATGAGATCAAGGCCATGCTGAGCTACAGAAGGGCCTGAGCTACAGGGACACTTGTTATCAGTTTTAAATTGATGATTCAGTAAATAAGAAAACAAAAGTGTAAGTGGAGAGTGACCACATGGATATTATGTTTCAAAGGGTGGTTTTAAGGATATGTACCAAGCTCTCTATCAGTCTGTTATTTCAAACATTTTTAATTCACAGTATATAAAAAGATGATTCAAGACTCAAGTGACCATATTTTATGCTGATCCCTAGTAAAAACTAAAGTTAAACTAAGTAAAACTAAGTTCCATCAACCACAGCTTTCTCATCTTTAATAGAAACGACAAGAGCTAAGTATGAAACTGACTGAAATGGTCCTTAGGGGAGGTTTCTCCTGGGTTCCATCCTCACCAAGAGCTTTGGATGCTTCTTCAGACATCACAGAGCCTATCTTCTTTTGCTTCCGTTTGACACTTTCATGGTGATCCAGGACAGTGCATTCTGCACTTAAGATATCTCTCAGGAATTCAAGGAATGATGCCAAATTCCTGAGCTCCCAAGAGTGAGTAAAGTCCACTTTGAAGACCCTATAAGTCATGTTACTTGAAAGAAGAATTTCCCAACTTGCACTGAAGCAGGAGAACCTTATGCATCAATGTTCACATATGGAATACATTTAGAGGCCAGAAAAAGGAAATGAATTTGTGTACCAGTCAGGTTGAGAGTCAGTAAGCCTAGTTAGTTCTTCTCTCTGCCTCCAAGTAATCAAAGCCAAAAAAAAAAAAAAAAGGACATTAACCTACATCTCAGATTCCCAAGTTACAGCTAAAGTGGCTGACATTTAGGAAGATGCTCAGAATAACAGACAGAATACAGACATCTTACTTTGCTTAAAATTTTCAAATCTCAGTCTCTATCTGATACCCTATCCTAATTAAATCAATCATCTGATAAGCTCAAGAGTTTTTTTTTTTCATTGTTTTGTCCTAGATTCACATGTAGCTTTTCCCCAAGTGTCAAAAAGGGGTGTGTAGTGATTCCTAGAGGTGAATGGGAACCCAAATGAAATTATTACAGCTGAAAGGAAATTCTTGGATCCCCTTAGTCACTCACTGAAAACACTGCCCAACCAGGCTCTCTCTGTGCATCAGACTCTTGCCACAAACCTTCCATTTCTTTCCTAATGGCTTCTGCACATAAGAAGTACACTCATCAATAATGCACATTTTCAGGCATAGTAAAAAATGTTTGTGAAAGGCTATTAATGCAAAATCAAAATGCCCACATTACAAACACTAATCCCCCCATTCATTTTAAATTCTTTTTCTGGAAATTACTTAAAACTCAGTCTATATTCAAAAAAATTTTTTTCAATAGAAAATGGTCAGTAGATGAAACAGCAAAGCACAGCTATTTGAATGCCCTAGAATCTCAGGAGTTTGCCCAACAGATATTTGTTTCCTTGATTTTAAAAATAACACAGCTAATTTCTTTTGGACGTGATATGGAGGGTGATAATAATATTCATGAGCTATGATCCAGAGCAAAAAGTTTCCAAAAAAGAGTGCATTTTTAATATGGAGTTGTAAAGCCCCAGAAAAGTGGGGTGTTTAATGGAAAAAGTGACACGATCTTAACACTATATTGGGGATGGTTCCATTATAATGAGAGAAACTATTGGTTGGAACCAGAACAGCTATATTCTTCTCTCAGCTTCCACAGTCCCCACACCCCTGGAGTACCATTCGAGACAGTGATGAACTGTGGTCTCAATTCCCTTATTAGCTGTAAGACCTAAAAATTATATGTGCAATTAAAAGGCAAAATGCTGATATTACTCATAGGAAGCCCTTTGTACATTAGCAAGGTACAAAAGTCTGCTGACACTTTGCAACAGAGATAGTCAGCAGGGCAGAAGATTAATAGAGGCTCATAAATTTGCAGAGTGAATACAGTAGATGGGGCAGAATAAGCATGTTGTGTTAGAAATAAATAAAGGGCATGGTCAGCTTGACAAAACATTTAACAAGGAACACAACCAGTCCTCTTATGCAGTTTGCTTGGCTGGCACTAGCTTGTTTTATATAACTATACATAATTACACCACAGCAGTTGCTGTTTGTGTCACAAAGGCCTCCACCATGACCCAGAGCAGTGGGAAAGCCATTCATTCAGATGGGTTACACATTGTGTCACGTTGCTTGGTCCACGTACCTTTTGCAACCAAAGGCCTTGATGGCCAAGTGGTTATCTTATCCTCTGCCATTGTTCTCCTGGGTTCATAGACTGCCCTTCCCTTTCTTGGTGGGGAAGCAAGACAGACCACTAAAATATCAAGACAAAAAGAACAGGAGATTTTAATTTTTATTTTATTTATTATTTATTTTTAGCTATGCAACATTATTATTAATATTTGATTCCATTTTTCTACAGTCATCTAAGCCCTTAATTAAGTGAGCTCTATCCATTTGCTTCTTGTCATCGCCAGCTTGGCAAATGTTAATTTACTTTTGATTAGATAGATGAGAACCTCAAAGAATTTAAAATTTACTTTCTTAATTCCCAAGAGGGGCTTGTGAAAAATCTTATGTGAAATATAAGACCCGAAAATTTCTCTTGGAGAATCAAATGTTTTGTACGTCAATTAGCTGTGGCCTGTTCTCAGTAGAGATTGAACTAAAGCCTGACTGTCGTGTCTTTAAAAACTTGTAGCAATGTCCTTTGCCATGTAAGCATGAAATAGCCACAAAAGAAAGTCCAGCTTTTAAGAACTTGGTAGGTTCTAGACACCACAGCAAGTAACACTTCTTGGGTTACAGTGCAAGGAGTCTCAGATAATTGTCATGTGAGAAGATATCACGTAGGATCCAGGAGCTATTCAGGGGCCAGTTAGAATAGTCTAGCTCAGACCAAGTACTATTCAATTGCTATGTCTTCTCATCTTCATGCAGGAAGAGGAGTTCGGAGGATGACGGTCACTGTGGTAGAGCTTCCAAACATTGTTTTTAGGAAGTAAAAGGACTATCCTTAGAACTTTGCACTCTATCGCTATTTGGAGGTCATAGATACATTCTAGTTCTGTTTCTGAATCCACTGATATAACCAGGGGATCTAGGTCCATGATGGTCTTTTCTGAAGTAAGTTTACTTGCCATTTGGTTTGAATAAGGCCCAGTTTTTTTGTATACTTAGCACTTTAGTTTATCCTCTCTGCAGGCCCTTATGAGCCTTTGCTCTGTGGAGGAAAGTATAAAGGAAAAGTTTCTGTACAGGTCCTAGATAGCCATTTATTTGATTTGGTTCTCCACCAAACTTTAAGAACTGCATTAAAGCCCTAGAATTAGAGAGTTCGGTCACTTAAGAATAAGAGTGAGGGCCAAGTTTCACTTTCAAAACTGAAAGGCCAAGGAGTAATGGAGTATGACTCAAGAAAATATGTTTTTAAAAGCCTATTGCTAAAACAATGGTTTATGTTGTATGGTCCCCCAGCAAAAACGTTTAAAGAGAGGGCTCCAGATATGAAAATCCAATGGAACACTTATTTAGTCCAAGGGCAGTTTTCACAGAGCAGAATATGAACCTTCAAGAACTTAACAGAGAATTATAGGCACAAAAGACACCCTGCTTATAGCTTTCTCCTCAAGCTCACAAGCAGTCTCAGCATCTACCGAGAGAATCATTTGTCATGACATGGTTTTCTCTACTGTGATGGCCTAATAAAGTAACAATCACTCGTTCTGTTTCTCCTTGATATTCAGAGTATCTTCTCTCCTGAGTGCATGGAGAGTAATATGTTAGAATGGCCGCTCACAGGGCTCTGACTTACGAGAGAATATTTGTATTAGTAAATGTTGCAAATGGACATTCACAGAAAACATCCTTCTGGAGCTCTCAGATTCGCAATACATCCCGCTGCCCTACTTAACAGGAACAAGACTTTAATTGACCTCTTCTTCAAATGTCCATGTTCCCTTATGAGTAAGCGAGGTCGAATTCTTTGAAAGCCTCTTTTTCCCTCTCTCTTTTAAATTTATGATCTAAATAATGCACCCTCCACTAAGGGAACAGGCTTGCCACAGATTTATTGTGAGTAACATTAAAAAACCACAGCCATTCACACGTTTAAATAAGGTTGCTAATCAGACTGTGCGGTGTTCACTCTGTCCTGGATCCTCTTGGCAAAGCCTCGTCTAAAAATAAAGTGACATTCCATTTATAGGAAACCAGGCACTCGCTACTTCAAGATGAATGGCACTTCAAGATTCAAGTCCCTTGTTAACCCTCGTAATCTGCTGCAAATATAACCCATTTGACCAAGCATTTGAATGAATAAAAATTAATCATTGCTGACATTTAGCCCCACAGAGATTAGGAACATATTCTCTCTCTCTCTCTCTCTCTCTCTCTCTCTCTCTCTCTCTCTCTCTCTCTCTCGTTTGCACACATATACAAATATAAACGGTGCTAAAATTAACCGTAAACAATAAGTCAACATAATTTAAGATATTTAGTGACCTTATAAAAGGAAAATATACATTATGTAGTCCAGGAAGTAAACTGACTTTATTCTGACTTTGGATCTAGAAAACTAAATTTCATAGAAACAACCTATGATAAAACTTGTTGTTTTACCCTCTAGAATGAACACACCTTTTTAAAAGCTTCTCAAAGGTCATTTGTCTAGGTTTTAGTTGAACATCTCTGGCAGCAGAGCGTTCACCATCTATGGTGGTTTAAATATGTTTGGCTTACGGGAAGTGGCACTATTAGGAGGTGTGGCCTAGTTGATGAAGGTGTAGCCTTGTCATAAAGTGTGTCACTGCGGAGACATAACGTTGAGGTCTAATATATATGTCTAAGCCTGGTCAGCATGATCCAGTCTTCTTGGTTTGCCTTCTAAACAATGTATAGAACTCTCACCACTTCCCATGTCATGCCTGCCTGGATGCTGTCATGCTCCTGACTTGATGATAATGGACTGAACCTCTGAACTTGTAAGGCAGCTCCAATTAAATGTTGTCCTTTATAAGAGTTAACTTAGTCATTATGTCTGTTCACAGCAGGAAAACCCTAACTAAGACACTATCTTAAAGAGCAGCTCTTCACATTGTCAATAAGAACCACCACACGTCCTTTTCCTAGACAGCACCATTTTATTACCAGATGACTAGGATAGATAAGTATACAAAGTTATAAAAGCTGTATTTTCATACAGGATCAAAGGCTTATGTGGCAAGACACATATGTTTATGTTGTTATGTTACTATACACATAGTTTATGCTATTAGAACAAAGTGCTTGAAACTGGATGGCCTATAAAGGAAAGAGCTTTATTTGCCTCATTTCTGGTGGTTACAAAGTACAAACAGCTTCCTCTTAGTACCTAGCGAGGGCCTCTTGGCTATATCACAACATGGTAGATAATGAAAGAGGAATTATGGATGTGCAACAACAGGCACACCGGTACCCAAACCCACTCTCATGGTAATCAGTCTTGCCCAAACTGACTCAGACCCTAGAAGTGGCCATAAACCCCTTCTTCTGTGGTGACCTGAATGCCCCATCAAAGTCTGACTATCTCGCAACATTGTCAACATGAGGTCAACTAGGGACAGATTATATTGAATCAAATGGCAATACATGAAGGAACAACTTTTCAAAGGGGAAAGGGGTGCTAGTGAATCATCCTTTTTATTGGATTTTAATTTGTCTTTGAGATAAAAGCTCCCCATCTACTGTGTGACTCTCCTGACTCAGCTTCTAGAGGATGTGATACTGAGTGGGCTTTAGTTCATCTTGTTGTGCTCGCTTTATCAAGACTCTGATCTTCCTCAACTCTTCAGGTTCCTTCAAGATGCTCCCGTCTTCCTTCTGACCCTTGGATTTTGGTAGTATTACCAGAACATCAGACAGCTAACCTGCTGTCATGAGTATTTATGAAAACCATGATTTCTTACAGTCAAAAGTACAATTTGTGTGCTACAGCATCTAACACTCACAAGTAAGTTCATTTAGAAAAAGATTATTGAGCATATCTCAAGGCTATCAGGTCATAGAGCAAAATGGGAAGTGTATTTTATAATAGGTGAATCAAATCAATGAACTGTCACATTAAAAAGAAAATGGTAAGGTCTATAATGATGTGAATACAAAGAGTTCATGGGAGATGAAGGTAAATGCCAATCTAAACCAAGTCTAGATTAAATTTCAGGAGAGGTTTTTAAAGATAGGTAAGACTGGCTTACTTGTAATGACAGAATCATTTTAATGTGGTCTTTTGATGTCCCCCAGTGAGTATTTCTCTCATTCACTCAAGAAATAAATGCCTGGAAAAGTTGGCACAGTCCTACAGATTTGATATCTCATATGCTTCAAATTTGTTGCTAATGAGTTAATTATCATTAAGTGATCTTGTTCAAGGAAGTAAGGAAAGAACTCTAGTACTTACCGACATTCTGAGAGAAATACACGCAGCTTCTCTCATCTAGGAAGGAAGGTAAGGAGAGCCTGACTGAATGTGGTAGAAAGAGGGATAATTATGAGAAAGAATATTTGTCAAATCCATAGGGAAAAGCCACAGGTCTTGACAACCATTCGAATGTAACAGAGTAAGAATTTAGGGACCTCTACTGTTCTTGCTTGAAGGATTGGGTTAGCCCAAGGTGATCTGCAGGAAGAGAAAACATGTTTTCAGGAGAGATGGTGAGTTCAGGTTTGGACCTGCAGAATCTAATATACCTCTGCAATATTTAGGTACAGAAGCCACATGAGCATTTGAATAGTCTGAATACCATGGCTGTAAAATAACTTGGAAGTC